>NC_134354.1:393387877-393687877 GCF_048569485.1 Anomaloglossus baeobatrachus | reverse complement strand
TTATATGCGACAGTTCTGGGACTGTACCCGGCTCTTCCCGATTTGCCCTGGTGCCGTTGGCAAATCGGGGTAATAAGGAGTTATTGGCAGCCCATAGCTGCCAATAAGTCCTAGATTAATCATGTCAGGCGTCTCCCCGAGATACCTTCCATGATTAATCTGTAAATTACAGTAAATAAACACACACACACCAGAAAAAATCCTTTATTAGAAATAAAAACACACACACATTCCCTGGTTCACCACTTTAATCATCCCCGAAAAAGCCCTCCATGTCCGGCGTCCTCCAGGATGCTCCAGCGTCGCATCCAGCGCTGCTGCATGGAGGTGACCGGAGCTGCAGAAGACACCGCCGCTCCTGTCACCTCCACGCAGCTAATGAAGACAGCCGCGCGATCAGCTGAGCTGTCACAGAGGTTACCCGCTGTCACTGGATCCAGTGACAGCGGGTAACCTCAGTGACAGCTCAGCTGATCGCGCGGCTGTCTTCATTAGCTGCGTGGAGCTGTCAGGAGTGGCGGTGTCTTCTGCAGCTCCTGTCACCTCCATGCAGCAGCGCTGGATGCGACGCTGGAGCATCCTGGAGGACGCCGGACATGGAGGGCTTTTTCGGGGATGATTAAAGTGGTGAACCAGGGAATGTGTGTGTGTTTTTATTTCTAATAAAGGATTTTTTCTGGTGTGTGTGTGTTTATTTACTGTAACTTACAGATTAATCATGGAGGGTGTCTCATAGACGCCTGACATGATTAATCTAGGACTTATTGGCAGCTATGGGCTGCCAATAACTCCTTATTACCCCGATTTGCCAACGGCACCAGGGAAAATCGGGAAGAGCCGGGTACAGTCCCAGAACTGTCGCATATAATGTATGCGGCAATTCTGGGCGGCTGCTGACTGATATTGTTAGGGTGGGGGGCTCCCCATAACGTGGAGCTCCCCATCCTGAGAATACCAGCCTTCAGCCGTATGGCTTTATCTGGCTGGCATTAAAATTGGGGGGGACCGCACGCCGTTTTTTTTTAATTATTTATTTATTTATTTTACTGCACAGTATAGACACGCCCACCGGCTGCTGTGATTGGGTGCAGTGTGACACCTGTCACTCAGCGTGGGGGCGTGTCTCACTGTAACCAATCATAGGCGCCGGTGGGCGGGGAAAGCAGGGAATAGGAGATTGTTTAATGAGCGGCCGGCTTTTTCAAAATAGTAAAAGCCGCCGCAGCAGTGTGAATGCCGTGCAGAGCCGGTGATCGGGGATCGGTGAGTATGAGAGAGGGGGGGACACTTCAGTCACTCGGGGGATTAGCGGTCACCGGTGAATCCTTCACAGGTGACCGCTAATCAGTACTCGACACAGACAGAGCCGCGGTATGAGGATGAAGTCGGGTGAAGTTCACCCGAGTTCATTCTCATCGCGCAACTCTGTCTGCTGTCAGCCGACATTTATAAACGACATTGTGCATCACACACACGGACATTACACACGGACATTACACGTACACATACACGTTAATTCCACACGCACACACGGACGTTCTGCACACAAACACGGCTAGCATACGCAATTCACACAGGTGCCACACGGACCATAAAAACGGACACAAAAACGGGACACGGACCCGAAAAACGGCCCGTAACACACGTGCGTGTTTTTCACGGACGTGTGAAGGGGGCCTAACACACAGGAACAATTGACCACCGGCAAGTAAAAAGAGAAAGCTACTAAGTTAAATAGCCCAATCTGACCGTGATTGCCAGTCCTCAGCAAGTGTGTCGCTTTCATTCCACACATCAACTGCACCGCCAGCACTGACCAAAGAGGGAGCCCCAAACTGGAAAACGTATTCACAACAGCCGGCATCTCTGATTGGTTATGGAGTGTAAAAATAAATAATTGGAAAAAATAGTATAGGGTCTCCCATAATTAGATACCCAGCACAGATAAAGCAGATGGCTACAGGCTCCAGCCCCCAGCTGTGTGTGTTATTTTTGCTGTGTATCAAAATAAGAGAAACCTGATGCAGATTTTTTCTTTTTAGGTTTTTAAATAGATAATTTTAAAAAAGGATGTGTGCCCCCCAATTTTGATACCCAGCCAAGATAAAGCAGCAGCTGGGGGCTGGTGTTCTTAGGCTGTGGGTGCACATGGTTATTGAGCCCTCCCTAGCCTAAAAATAGCAGCCCACAGCTGCTCAGAATTGGTGTATTTATTATATGCCCCTAATCTGGTGCTTTACCTGGATAATCCCGATTGCCCTGGTGCGGTGACAATTGGGGTAATATAAGGGGTTAATGACAGCTGTGATTTGTCAATATATCACAGCTGTCATGAAGCCCGAGTTAGTAATTGGAAGGGGTCTATGAGAACTCCCCATTACTGATTGTGTAAGTAAAAAAAATATAAACACAAAACACAGAGAAAAATTACTTAGTTAAAAAAGGAAACAAAAAGAAACACTCTTTGCCTCCAATTTATTAACCCCCAAAACACCCCTGCAGGTTCGACATAATCCAACCCACGATGTCCCATGCTGATCTCGCCTCTGCTACATCTTGAGGTTGCAGTGCACGGTTACATTAGAAAATATGACCGTACATTGCGGTGTCAGGGACACACGGATGGAGCTGTAGCTGTGAGCAGTAACATCTCTAAGTTCACCTGAGGTCACAGCTGGGGTGGGGTTCCAACAGTACCCCAGTTGTGACCTCAGGTGAACTCACCTAAGGGGAACTCATTGAACATAGTGACCTCAACTCAGATGAAGTCTTTGAACTGAATGCCAGATTATTGGATTAGGCAATTTCAGACGTTTCTGCACCAAATCTGTATCTAATAGCAGCAAAAAGCAACAAAACCATATAAAAAAACACATCTAATTTTCTATCTCAAACATACATGCACATTCACTAGGGAAAGTCTTGGTACATAAAAATGCAAATTTCATCTTAAGAGAAGAAGAGGACTTGAACTCTAGTGCCCACTATTGGAAGTAGCAATCCTAAAAGTCAACATTGTTCCTTTAATGATCCTTGCCACATGATTTAGGATAAAAACCAAACCATATTCTCAATTTGCAGATATGATGTTTCAAGGTGTTGACCCTCATCAGTTCAAAGCATAAGATATGATTTAGCTGTATGAGAAATTTCTGTCACACTGTGTGACATAGAACTATGAATGGGACTCTTAAATTGGCCTTAGGCTGATGGTGGTGAGGTTTGGACCGCAATAATAGCCTTAACTCCTCAATAGTACTGGTCTAATACCCCCCTCACCTCGAACCCAGGAAAGGGCTAGAACTGGAGTGGTTAAACCCACACAAAAGACAGACAGGGAAAAACCAAGACTCAAACTCATGGCAAACACTCACAGAAGTATAGACAAATGTGCTCAGAAAATAAATTAAGAAAAGGTAAGAAATAATAAACAACAAAAGTATTTCCACAAAATCCCTGGATTTGCATAGAGTAGTACACCAAAAGCTGGATCATCATGCACAATGACCGGAATCGCATAAGCTATTATCGGTGTGGAAGAGCAGGTTACACTGTCTTTTAAAGGGTGGAGGCAGCCGTGATAGGTCTCCAGAAACCCATGACCCAAGGAGCATTTCATAGCCTAGCAAGGATTAACTCCTGCTGAACCAACCACCAGTAAACTCACAAATGGTTGATGCACGGCTCTAACTGACCAACTCAAGACCCCCAGATGGCGTGTCAAACTCTGTAGTGTGCACAGAGTCAGAAGATGCCATGACACCTGATGAGTTTACAGCCGTACACCATGTGACAATTTCCGACTAGAGTTTAAGGGGTAACATTTCTCCTTGTGGAGAATGACATGCCTGACATGTAAGTCTACGGAGGTTTATAAGCCATTCACTGCTCCTACGGGGAAATTAAATAAATGGTCGATATTAACTTTTAGGATGGCTACTTCCAATAGTTGGCGCTAGAGTTTGAGTCCTCTTCCTCTCTGAAAAGAAAAATTAATAGAGCAGCATTGCATGATTTATAAACCTCCTTACATTGACATGTCATGCATGTTACTCTCCACAGGTAGAAACATTATGTTTAAACCCTAGCCAGGAGCCTCATATACAGCCAAATCAGATCTCATGCTTTGCACTCATGAGGAGTAACATCTCTTAGGCACATGAAAAGAAATCTGAAACCTTACGAAGTAGTGACTATTTAGTATTGGCTATGTAGCTCCACTCATCTGTTAAATCGTTATGTGCTTATATGAGAATATCCTGTTTTTTTATTTACAGTGGATATTTCCACATGTATTATCTTGTTTATGGTTACTACGGTATTAACACTTTATTATTTTGCTTGATTTGATGGTACTCCCATACACTGTATATACAAACATTTATGTGCCATGTGTTGTAAATTAAACATAAACAATGTTGATTGCTTTTAGTTTAACAAGTATTACCTTTATTGTTTCTATTTGAATGCTTTGATATTTTATTTCTTAGGATACAGGGAGGATTTATTTTAGCTTCAGAGGGAGTTGTATTATTTCATCACCCTCAGATTTAAATGTGAAATCATATTTTCTTGTTTAAAAATAGATCTTCCCTCTTTAAAGCTCATTTCAAACCAATATCCTCCTAATAGAACTTGATTCTTCTTAAGAGGTTAGGAGAACAATGCGTCTTCAGAACTGTGCACGTTAGAGGCATGATAGTAGGTCTAATTTGCACATCCAGATCTATTTAAGCCACAGATTGCCTCATTGTGCCTCAGAAAGATGTGGCTGATAGGACCCGGAATTAGGGCTCTGTGCAGTTGTAGAAATGGTACCAATTGGCTGCATGATGTATACTGATTGCAGACCTAATCTTGCTGTAAAAACCTAGAGAAGACCCCATGGGGAAATATTTATGAATCCTGATTGTGACATCCCATTCACTGTCTCAGTCTAGATTTACCTGCATTTGCAACTCATAGATACACAGAAAAAGAAAGATGCTGAATTTCCAAATAAAGAAAAAGTTTAAACTTTCATTTAAAGACTCATCACAGGGGTCGTCATTAAATTTGTTCACTGGGATATCTAAAGTTGCAGAAAATTGAAATGTATACTACTGCATTTGTTCTGGCAATATATAATTAAAGGCAAAAAACTGATTTACAATATGGTACCCAAGTAATTTCTCAGTGTTGTCATCAATGCTGGTATTATTGGTTGTGTTACATGATATGTGGCTCGCGGCTGTCTGCCAGCTTGGTGCAAAAGCAACTGGTCATGCAAACAGCTATGGAGAGCAGGTCTCCAGATGGTGACATTTGTGAGCTGTCCCACATAGAAGAGCAGATCTGAATGGGGGTCACGTAGGAACCCCTGCACTTTGGTATTCTGCCTCAATGTGATTTCTATGGCAAATCTTTGGCTGTCATTGCACTGGTAATGCGGTTTCTGGGTGTCACTACTGGGAGAGGGATGGGAGCTGGATGTTGCTCGCCACCCTCTCTCACAGCCGAATGTGGCTCTCATGGTCAAAAAGGTTGGGGACCTCTGAATGACACTAAAGGCCGCTTTACATGCAACGGAATCACGGAATTCGTGGCACATATCCGGCCTTGTTAGCGATGTCGTTACGTGTGACACCTACGAGCGACCGCTAACGACCAGAAATACTCACGAAATCGTTGATTGTTGACACGTCGTTCATTTTCCAAATGTCGTTGCTCGTGCTGGATGCAGGTTGTTCGTCATTCCTGAGGCAGCACACATCGCTACTTGTGACACCCCGGCAACGACGAACAACAGCGTTCCTGCGTCCTCCGGCAATGAGGTGGGCGTGTCGTTAATGCGGCTGCTCTCCGCCCCTCCGCTTCTATTGGTGGGCCACTGTGTGAGGTCGCTGTGACGCCACACGAACCTCCCCCTTAAAAAAGAGGTTGTTCGCCGGCCACAGCGACGTCGTTAGGAAGGTAAGTCCGTTTAACGCGTCCTAACGATATTGTTCGCCACGGGCATTGATTTGCCTGTGACGCACAAACGACGGGGGTCCATGCGATCGCTAGCGATGTCTCAACGTGTAAAGCAGCCTTAAGTTCATGTTGTCTACTTGTTAGCATTAGTAGATGAAAGCCATTATTTCTCTTCTGCAAAGATCTTATTAATTACACTAAAGTACAGTAATTGTGACATTCCATTTAAGGCCAATATTATGTCCTTAAACAGTTAATTAATATAGTTTCCTAACAGGAAAAAGAAAGAAATTGGATTTTGACTGGTAGCTGCAGCATCTTCAGTTACATCATGGCCTCAATTCTATATGCAAATGACATTACTTTAATCAAAATGAAAGCTACTTTGTCTTTCTGCCAATGTACCTCTCTTTCAGTGCACGTCCTCTAAAGAAATGTTTACTGTACGCCCATGACCACAAATATATAATTACCCCTTTAGTGAACATTAACCCCTTGGCTACACATTCCATAAGGTTAGAGCACTGATGTTCTGCAGTTATCAGCAAGCACTGTCAATGTACAGCCTACACCTTCTATGGGTGGTGTCGGCCCAGCTCCAACATCTGCACCATGCTTACTGGGTGTCCGCTGTTTATTACACCTGGCATTCTGCTGCACCCCTTGAGATCAGAGATAACGCTAATCCCAGCATTCTAACCTCTCAAATGCCAATAACGACTTTAACATCTAAATAGTTTAATATCAGCAGAAAGTCGGAAAAATGCCCTAAATTCTGCCCTCTGCCTTATTAAATACACTGCAATTCAGAAGTTATCCAATGAATCACATAAAAAGGGGCGAATGGCAGAAAAACTGTGGTTTAACCAAGAATTTTTTTTAAGTATTTTATGGTACAAAAAGCATAAAACATAAAAAAGTTTTACACACACTACCAACAATTGTACAATTGCACTAATCTCACAAAAAAATTGACTAAAGGGGGTTTACACGCTGCGACATAGCTAATGCGGAGTCGTTGGGGTCACGGAATTTGTGACGCACATCCGGCCGCATTAGCGATGTTGCTGCGTGTAACACCGATGAGCGATTTTGCATCGTTGCAAAAATGTGCAAAATCGCTCATCGGTGACATGGGGGTCCATTCTCGATTATCGTTACTGCAGCAGTAACGATGTAGTTCGTCGCTCCTGCGGCAGCACACATCGCTATGTGTGACGCCGCAGGAACGAGGAACCTCTCCTTACCTGCCTCCCGGCCGCTATGAGGAAGGAAGGAGGGGGGCGGGATGTTTCGGCCACTCATCTCCGCCCCTCCGCTTCTATTCGCTCAGTGACGTCGCTGTGACGCCGCACGGACCGCCCCCTTAGAAAGGAGGCGGTTTGCCGGTCACAGCGACGTCGCCGGGCAGGTAAGTATGTGTGATGGGTCTGTGCGATGTTGTGCGGCACGGGCAGCGATTTGCCCGTGTCGCACAACAGATGGGGGAGGATACCCACACTAGCGATATCGGGACCGATATCGCAGTGTGTAAAGTAGCCTTTAATAAAAAAATTTCAACACATCATATGTACCCTATCATATAATACATCTCATTCAACATAATGCAAGTGTTTGGACTATAAAATACATATTAACAAAAAAGAGACAGTTGTATTTTGTAGTGCTAAGATATCTGTAACAATGAATATGGGAATATAGATATACAATACTGCTATGGAAAATATGTAAAAAATGAGATACTTAGCACACAAAAATGGCCAGTTTTATGTGAGCCCAACAGCCATGTGTGCTATCTCAATTTTTACATGTTTTCCGTAGCAGTATTGCATGTCTCCTGTATTCTTGTATTCATTCTTTACATATCTTAGCACTACGGAGTGCAATTATCTCCTTTTTGTTACTATGTTTCTGCTGAGTATGTACCTGTTCACATTATACAGGTAGGATGTGCTATCAGTCTTTTTCTTAGATTACAGGGTTTTGCCTTCTGATTGAGAACTTCTGCTCTTTAGCCTTAGGGGAGTTTAATTCTCCATTTGCAGGTAGCTGTCTGCCCTTAAATTGGAGTTTTTTTTAACCCAAAGAGATGTATAAGAGTAGGTAGGGACCCAACAATATAAAGTTGCATTGGAGTTGGCTGTTGGGCTCACAGAAACTGTCCATTTTCAAATTTTTGTTTGGGGTTGCACACTACATTTGATCACGCTCTTGTTACCCCTAGTGCGAGTCGTTCAAATACTGCAAGTGGCTCGTACAAGGCTGAGCACCTAGCATGCCTGAGAATAGCGTTGCTCGTGTGAGTTACGTTTGCAGGTAAATCATTCGAACTCCGAATCCGAACCTCAGGTTCGCTCATCTCTAGTGCCAGTCAACTGATCGTCAGGAGAGATGCCAATTAGGTATGTATGATTTGGTACTGCCAATGGCATTGCTCTTCCTGAGATAACCAGTTGTTCAACATGTCAGATGGCAACTTCTCATAAAGATCAATTGAGCACTCTTGTGTATGATAGAAAGTTGGCTGATATGGCTGTCGGCCAAATGATCGTACCAAGAATCCTTTGGACCACAGCCATCTAATGCGTACAGTTGACAGCCATTTATTGCTCATAGTTGACAATCAACTAATGCGTAAAGTTGACAGCCATCTGATGCGTATAGTTGAAAGCCATCTAATGCGTATACTTGACAGCCATCTGATGCGTATAGTTGACAGCCATCTAATGCGTATAGTTGACAGCCATCTGATGCTTGTAGTTGACAGCCATCTAACGCGTATAGTTGACAGTCATTTAATGCGTATAGTTGACAGCCATCTGATGCGTATAGTTGATAGCCATCTAATGCGTATAGTTGACAGCCATCCAATGCATATAATTGACAGCCATCTGATGCGTATAGTTGACAGCCATCTAATGCGTATAGTTGACAGCCATCTGATGCGTATAGTTGACAGCCATCTGATACGTATAGTGGACAGCCATTTAACGTGAATAGTTGACAGTCATTTAATGCGTATAGTTGACAGCCATCTGATACGTATAGTTGACAGCCATCTGATGCGTATAGTTGACAGCCATCTGATGCATATAGTTGACAGCCATCTGATGCGTATAGTTGACAGCCATCTGATGCGTATAGTTGACAGCCATCTAACGAGTATAGTTGACAGTCATTTAATGCGCATAGTTGATAGCCATCTAATGCGTATAGTTGACAGCCATCTGATGCGTATAGTTGATAGCCATCTAATGGGTATAGTTGACAGCCATCTGATGCGTATAGTTGACAGCCATCTAATGCGTATAGTTCACAGCCATCTATTGCCTATAGTTGACAATTATCTAAATGTACAAGTGGTACTTTTACTTTATTTTGACTAGTAAAAGAATAAGTAATAATGTAAATAAATTTAAAAAGGCCATGTACACTAAGGGACAGACATAGATCAGGACTATGCAGCTACACAACGTTATATTAATAGAAAACACATGTATGATTAGACATGACTTGGGAGACCAGAATGCGCTATGTGTAATAAGTTTTATGGAATTCTGGTAGACATGAATACAGAGATGATAAGATGGGTTCCAGCCTGAGATCTTTGACCATGTCTTTCTTATGTTCTGCTATAAGCCTATTGAATTCCTATTGTTTGTGTATGTAAGAATAAGTATAATGTATGAATATTTATGATATTTGAACTCCTTTTTTTCTACGTTATTTTGTGAAAAGCCATAGATGTGGAGTTAGGGTTCTGGACTTTTATTCTCCCACTGTGTCAAGCTGCTTCCTGAGGGTTAGAGGAGTACGATCTTTTCAAGGTAAATGCATATGAGAGATATTCACGGCAGACCTGTTTATGGTAATATATCATATGGTATGCAGAAGAGCAGGTCTATCACACTACATACTGAAGGCCACACCACACACTCCCCACTCATTACTGACCCACCTGTTCTGCCACGATCACACATATTCTCCAGGAGGCTCCGCTCACAGTAAGCAGGGGAATTAATTAACAATCAGCAATAATGCACATCAAGTAGAGAAAATCAAATAAGTCTATCTTCAAATCAAGCTAAGACAATGGCTATAATAGAAAATTCATGTACATTTAAACCTTCGCAAATTAGATACACAGAGAAGAGGTCATGTTTTAAAGCATGTGCTGAAGTTTAAGGATATGTGCACATATTGAATATTTGCTGCAGACTTTTATGTACCAAAACCACAGTTTTTACAGGAGTTTTTGGACGTTTTTAACATATTTTTATGTGTTTTTGTGATGTTTACTGGGGGGTTTTTTTGCTTATTCATATGAAATGGTGAAAACCACTGCAATAAAAAAAAAAAAACATTTAAAGAATTGACATGTTGCAGATTTGAAAATAAATAAAAAAAAATGATTTGTTGACTAAAATCCTCAAAGATAACAGTGTGTTTCCGAAATCTTATTCAAAATAGTTTTAAACAGTGTAAAGAACAATAGTAGTATATTCTATATATGCCTTGAAAAATTACTCATGTTCCCAGTTAATATAGCCTTATATACAGTCCTGGCCAAAAGTTCTGGCACTAGAGATGAGCCAACTTGTTTGAAAAAGGTTTGCAAATCTCGAATTCGGCACAAACCTTGCCCATTCAGATTTGGGTTCGGATTTCAGATCACTTTTTTCAAAATCAGTAAAATTTATCCTTTATGCGTAACTGTTCGCATTCACACTATTGCAGAAACCATCCGGCCTCATCACACGCATGTTATGTATTGGCAGGGCTGTTATTGGCTAGAGATATAACTGTAAAAAAAAGAAGCAAAAATGGTTAAAGCAGGACATACTTACCAGTCTTCATGCAGCCTTAACTCTACTTCCAGGTCCCCTCATTATCCCTCCTGCATATTCATTGTGTCCCCCTCCCACCATTTGTGACAGCGTCTTGGCTGCAGTTAGACTGCCGGCGTGCCGGCTTCTCTGATTGGTTGCCCTCACAATAGCTGTCTGTCTGCCTGCATGAAATGTAAAAATAACTAAATAAATACAATTATGGCTCACTGTCCCCTGTGTATTGATACCTAGTGGTGATAATGCTGAATGCTACAGGCTGCAGCCCCCAGCTGTGCTCGTAATCTTGTCTGTGTATCAAAATACAAGGGACCCATTCAGCTTTTTTCAATTATCTAAATAAATAATTTAAAAAAATGACTTGTTGTCCCCTCCTATTTCAATGCTCAGCCTCGGCATTGCAGGTAAAGCAGGCAGCCGTGGGCTGATATTCTTAGACTGGGGAGGCCTATGGTTATTGGTCCCCCTAGCCTCAAAATAGCAGCCTGAAGACACTCAGAATTGTTGCATCAATTAGATTGCCCTGGTGCGGTGGCAATTGGGATAATATATGGGGTTAATGACAGCTGTGATTTGTCAGCTGTCATCAAGCCCTGAATTAATAATGGGGAAGGGGTCACACCCCCATTACAAATTCTGTAAATCAAAAGAAATCCTTCATTAAAAAAAAACAAACAAAAAAAATGTTTTGTGTGTTTTTTGCCAATTTATACACCAAATTCATGCACCAAATCTGCATCTTCTGGTAAAAAAAATCGCATCAATATCACATTAAAATCATGTTTAGATGTGTTTTTTGGCAGAAGATGCAGAGTTGGTGCAAGAATTGGATTTATAAATTCCAGCACCAAATCTGCATCTCTTGGAAAAAAAAATGCTCCGTTTCAGTACGGTTTTCTGGCAGGAGATGGAAATCTGGTACAGAAATCTGGTGCAGACATTTCAGCTCTAAATTTGCATCTCCTGGTGTGAAGCCCCACAGGTGTTGTGTCGGTGCATTACCTTCAGGGACTCCACTCAGCTGGATCTGGTCACAGGTAGGAGATCTTCTTCTTGTCGTGACGCCACCCTCAGTATTGCGGTCAGTGGGGACCGCCACTGCAGGTTGAGGGACGCCTGGGGCTGATGGTGAGTGCAGTTAGTTGGAATAGCCTCCTGAGAGTGAGGCAAGCCCCAGGGCCCTGTGTAGGTGCGTAGAACCACAAGGCGCAGAATAACTCCACACAGGCAGAATGTCTTTCAGGGTTTTTACTCACTTCAGGTGGCAGGGTGAGTAACCCGGGCGTAGCTGGGATGAACCAGGCGGGAACCAGGTATCCTTCAGGCTGACTTCTGATGGTGACTACCAACTCGCCTTCCTTAGCCCTTGGTGGTTTGGGGTAACCCCGACTTTTAGTCCCTATGGGGGTCACCCAGGGAAGTTGCTGAAGCCTCACTCCCCTTCGTTTGCCGTTTGCTTGTTGCCTGGGCCAGATCACTCCAGCTGCTTGCCTCCTGCGAACTGTGGGCCCTAACTGTGGCTACGTGGCTGCGGCTTTTAGGTGTTGTGGTGTGGGCTTTGAGGGCCCCACACCGGCAGGTTTAGCAGGGAAAGGTGGATCTATCCCCGCTCCGGGATCTGCCGCCCGTTTGGGCCTGGTTCTCCCTAGCAGTCTCCTTACTTCCCACTCTGTGCTCTCTCTCTAGCTGGAGATGGGTTTCGGGTAGCACTCCTAGGTGACCGTTCTCCCCCGTCGGTAGCCACTGCGCGGACGCTGTCAGACTACAGCAGCCCAGGGGAAGGGGTCAGCTCTCCTCGGAGCTCCCTGGACTCTGCTCTGAACCGGCTCACATCTGGGACCTTCACTGCTGCTGCTCCTGTCAGAGCCTCACTTTCCTGCTCCTCACTCCTCCACACTCTGCTGCAGACTGTTTACTCCTCCTTCTCTTTTCCCTTTTGTGCCTGCCTACGCCACCTAGCAACCAGACTCTCTTACCACACCCCTTGAGAGGAGATGGAGGCTTTTGGCCCCCTCCACTATTCCAGTGGAGGTGAAGGCTTTTCCCCCTCCTGGGATCCCCAGGGGTCCTCTCATAGGTACATGTGTGAGACCTGATCACTATGCGCCTGTGTAGTCACACCTCGGTCAGCCTTCTGGATTACCTGTATTGTACTGTCCCCAGCATGGGTGCAGTACTCAGTGGTGCCTGACCAGGTCAGGGGCGCCACATTCCCCCTTAGTTATCACCAGCACGTCCTCGGGCTGCAAGACAACATTTTTAAAATGCATAAAACATTAAAACATGTAAAACATTTTTAAAACCACCAGGTACCATACATCACCACCCTCCACCCACAAGTCCGTTAACCCACCCAAAACCCTTTCACGTTGGCCGCGCCTTCAGCCACTTCTGGCAGGATGTAGAGGCGGCTTCCATGGGCTGGTGGTTTTCAGGGCATACCTGGCCTGATGGAGCCGCGCCTTCAGCCTCTTCTGGCAGGATGTAGAGGCGGCCTCCACAGTTGGTGCTGACCAGATACCCTCTTTGTGGTGGAGAGCCAGGCCCCATAAACAGGCATGCTCTCTGGTTGCAGGTGAGCCAAGGCCCTATATACGGACGTGCTCCCTGGTTGCAGACGAGCCAAGCCCCTAAACAGGCTGACTCTGGTGGTGGTGGTGCCCTCTGGTGTAACTATTTACACTGCGAGAGTTTGTGGCTATAGCCAGTTCATAGCCTTAAGGTTCATTTCTCACATTAGTTTATGTGGGCACATCTCTTAAACAGTAACGTTGCAAAACTTCAAAACTGGTAACTTGTTGTACTTTACTTTATGCAGACTCCTCCTCAGCTTCCTGGCCTCCCCCTCCCCCTTAGTTCTTCTGAGCACTCCTTTGGTGGCAGTGCTGGGGATGGACTTTCTTCAGCAGGCCCAGGCGGGGGACTCTTTGGCGTGGTTGCTGCAGGAGTTGTCGGAATCCTCTTGGGGGTGTGCGGAGGGAGCATGTACTGATCCACCATCTCCTGTGGGAACTTGGCCTCCAGGTCAGCCTTCAGCTGCCAGTATGCGGGGTCCTCACCTACCAGGGATTTCCTTGCAGGGACTTCCTTGGACTGGGGAGCGGTGTCTGCTCTGGCCTTGCAGGCCGGGGTAAACAATGGTACGTCTGTCTTTTCTTGGCGGGCCGCGCCCGATATGGCGGCGGCCTGGTCTTGGCGGGCCGCGCCTGGCATGGCGGCGGCCTGGTCTTGGCGGGCCGGGCAGGGCATCGCTGCGGCGGCCTGGATCGGCGTCGCTGTCGCGGCTTGGATCGGCGTCGCAGCTGCGATGGGGTCTTTGCAGGCTGGGCTGGGCGTCGCTGCAGCGATCTGGGCTTGGCGGGCCGCACCTGACGGGGCTGCGGCCTGGTTCAGCACCTCACTTGCGGCGCGGACGAGCGTTGCGGCTGCGGTAGGGTCTCGGCGGGCCGGGCCTAGCATGGCGGCGGCCTGGGTCAGCGTCACACCTGCTGCGTGGATGAGGGTCGCGGTGGCAGCCGGTTCTCTGCGGGCCGGACTGGGCGTTGCTGCAGGGACCGGGTCTTGGTGGGCCGAGCAGGGCATCGCTGCGGCGGCCTGAGCTTGGCGGGCTGCACCTGGCGTGGCTGCGGCCTGCTTCAGCGTCGCCGCGCCGGACGCCTCTTCAGGGACCGCGGACGTGGCAGCAGGGGTCGGGGCACTCGCGCTGGCAGGGGCATCACTGGACTCACCCATCGGTGGCAGCATCGGGGTCTGAGTCGTCACCGCCCGGTCTGGCACTCGGCGCGCGGCTCTCTCTTCATAGGCCTGAACCGCCGCGGTCATTCCCAGGAACTCCGCACGTCCCTCTCTGATCAGCCTTCCGACCCTGGCCTCCAGTTGATCGCAGAACTCGGCGAGCTCCCGACACCACCAGGCAGCGGAGCCTGGCTCTGGGTCTCTGCATTCAGACGCCATTTTCTCTAACAACAAGCTGCTGGCTTCTTTTCCGTTCCGCCGTCTCTGGACGCTTCCGCTCTCTCCACAAGCGAGGTCAGGACTCTGCAGGGGATCTCTGGGTAGCCACACCTCTTCGTGGGCGGTAACTTCTCCCAGCGCGGGCTGCTCTTGTTTTTCAGCGCGCTTTTCATGGTGGCAATATGGCGGCGCTTCCAATTTTTCAAGCGGACCGCCCAGGCACATGGTCACCTGTCTGAACAGGTCTAGTCCTTATCCTGTTCGTGACGCCAGATGTGAAGCCCCACAGGTGTTGTGTCGGTGCATTACCTTCAGGGACTCCACTCAGCTGGATCTGGTCACAGGTAGGAGATCTTCTTCTTGTCGTGACGCCACTCTCAGTATTGCGGTCAGTGGGGACCGCCACTGCAGGTTGAGGGACGCCTGGGGCTGATGGTGAGTGCAGTTAGTTGGAATAGCCTCCTGAGAGTGAGGCAAGCCCCAGGGCCCTGTGTAGGTGCGTAGAACCACAAGGCGCAGAATAACTCCACACAGGCAGAATGTCTTTCAGGGTTTTTACTCACTTCAGGTGGCAGGGTGAGTAACCCGGGCGTAGCTGGGATGAACCAGGCGGGAACCAGGTATCCTTCAGGCTGACTTCTGATGGTGACTACCAACTCGCCTTCCTTAGCCCTTGGTGGTTTGGGGTAACCCCGACTTTTAGTCCCTATGGGGGTCACCCAGGGAAGTTGCTGAAGCCTCACTCCCCTTCGTTTGCCGTTTGCTTGTTGCCTGGGCCAGATCACTCCAGCTGCTTGCCTCCTGCGAACTGTGGGCCCTAACTGTGGCTACGTGGCTGCGGCTTTTAGGTGTTGTGGTGTGGGCTTTGAGGGCCCCACACCGGCAGGTTTAGCAGGGAAAGGTGGATCTATCCCCGCTCCGGGATCTGCCGCCCGTTTGGGCCTGGTTCTCCCTAGCAGTCTCCTTACTTCCCACTCTGTGCTCTCTCTCTAGCTGGAGATGGGTTTCGGGTAGCACTCCTAGGTGACCGTTCTCCCCCGTCGGTAGCCACTGCGCGGACGCTGTCAGACTACAGCAGCCCAGGGGAAGGGGTCAGCTCTCCTCGGAGCTCCCTGGACTCTGCTCTGAACCGGCTCACATCTGGGACCTTCACTGCTGCTGCTCCTGTCAGAGCCTCACTTTCCTGCTCCTCACTCCTCCACACTCTGCTGCAGACTGTTTACTCCTCCTTCTCTTTTCCCTTTTGTGCCTGCCTACGCCACCTAGCAACCATACTCTCTTACCACACCCCTTGAGAGGAGATGGAGGCTTTTGGCCCCCTCCACTATTCCAGTGGAGGTGAAGGCTTTTCCCCCTCCTGGGATCCCCAGGGGTCCTCTCATAGGTACATGTGTGAGACCTGATCACTATGCGCCTGTGTAGTCACACCTCGGTCAGCCTTCTGGATTACCTGTATTGTACTGTCCCCAGCATGGGTGCAGTACTCAGTGGTGCCTGACCATGTCAGGGGCGCCACACTGGCAAAAAAAGCGGGTTTTCTGCCAGGAGATACAGGACTTACTGAAGTCAAGGCGTTCACCTGAGGTGAGGTTACTGAGTTCAATGAGTTCATCTGACGGGAGTTTACCTTCAGTCACAGGTGGGCGACAGAGGGAACCTCCAGCTGTCACCACAGGTAAACTCAGTGATGTCACCTCTCATTATCTGCTTATTCTCCATACCTACTGTGGCACACATAGACTCAGAATGCAAGGACAGAGTCAACGTCTCCACTTTTTACCTGGTTTGAAGTGTGTTTTTCCTATTGTCCACACTTATTACTTTCCACAGGTAAGTTTGAACGAGCATCACATGCTTGAAACAAAGTTATTTAGCTACAATTTTGGAAAGGTGCCAACTATTTTGTCTGGCTAATTATTGGGGTTTTGTGTGAAATTCTATTAAATCTGTCATTTTATTCCTCTAGGGTTTTCTGTGTTGTTCCAATACACAAAAAAGGAAATAAACATGTGTATGACAAAATGTGTAATTGCAATAATCTGTGGGGAAAAATATTAGATTTTCTGGAATAATAGCAAGGGTGCCAAAACTTTCAACCATGACTTTATCTGGAACTCTACTAAAATATCAAAGGTGAAATAGTATTTTTTCTGAAATGTAGATGGTACTATGAGTAAGGGCTCATGTAATGGAATCCTTTATAACCTGTGTAAGGTATTGTATTATCTTCTAATGGATTTGTATAAGAAAAGAGATCTGCTTTTTTTTCAGCAGAAATAGTGTAACTCATGGCAACAGACAATGATCAGTATTGAGGCACAGCCTCAGCCATCAACGTCACTGATGTGGGTTGTTCCCCAGATGGGGCTCAGTGTCGAAAGAACCAAAGAGTAGTGAGAAGGACTTGTGAACTTGGGCAGAGGCAGTGAAATATGTCAGGGTATGACCTAGGATTGTAGAGTATAAGGTCATTTTAGTATTTTCTAAGTGTGTGTTTATATATTTATATATTTTAGCCCCTGCAAGGCCCTCAAAAGAATCTAGCAAAATGATGCCTGTTGGCAGCCATAGTGTTGGATTCATCCAAATTCAGAACATTTTGGATTTCTGATTAATTTGATTTTTTATCCATCCTCACATTAAATCTATATGCAGAGTGCTTTTATAAAGGTCATTAAAATCTGAAGGGACTAAATAAACACTTTAAGCGCATCAACCACCAGGAGTTTCCTATATAAACCAAAGTCAGTGCTCTACTGGCACGATCATGCTGATTCTATACAGACCTTTAGTGGTGAGAATTTAATTTAGTTTGGGGAGGCAGACAGCCTGTCCTGCCTCAACCTGTAATAATAGAGACATACAGGGTGAGGAAGGACAGGCAGGCAGACAGGAGCAGCAATAACTAGCAAAACCTGACCCACCTATTTCATATTCTGTTGCACCTATCAATCAAGTAACAGTGCATTTCACAAACTTTACTTGCCTATATTTCAGAAATTATACATCCAATCTCTCAACTAAAGGTATGTATAGAATCAGCATGATAGCTCCAGTATAGCACTGGATTTATTTTATTTAGGAAAATCCTGTTTGGTGGTCCTCTTTAAGGGTTCATTATCCCTTCAAATTCACTAACTTTTGTAGTGGCAATAAGTAGCACTTTTTATTGCATGAGGACTGGTTGTAATTTGCGATATTTGTCAGCCTTCATACAGTGCCTTGCGAAAGTATTCGGCCCCCTTGAATTTTTCAACCTTTTCCCACATTTGTGGCTTCAAACATAAAGATAAAAAAAAATAAATTTGATGTGAAGAATCAACAACAAGTGGGACACAATTGTGAAGGTGAACAAAATGTATTACTTATTTTAAACTTTTTTTAAAAATAAATAACTGAAAATTGGGGTGTGCAATATTATTAGTCCCCTTTACTTTCAGTGCAACAAACTCAATCCAGAAGTTCATTGAGGATCTCTGAATGATCCAATGTTGTCCTAAATGACTGATGATGATAAATATAAGCCACCTGTGTGTAATCAAGTCTCCATATAAATGCACCTGCTCTGTGATAGACTCAGTGTTCTGTTTAAAGCACAGAGAGCATCATGAAGACCAAGGAACACAACAGGCAGGTCCGTGATACTGTTATGGAGATGTTTAAAGCCGGCTTTGGTTGCAAAAAGATTTCCAAAACTTTAAACATCCCAAGAAGCACTGTGCAAGCGATCATATTGAAATGGAAGGAGTATCATACCACTGCAAATCTACCAAGACCTGGCCATCCATCCAAACTTTCATCTCAAACAAGGAGAAGACTGATCAGAGATGCAGCCAAGAGGCCCTCTGGATGAACTGCAGAGATCTACAGCTGCGGTGGGAGAGTCTGTCCATAGGACAAAAATCAGTCGCACACTGCACAAATCTGGCCTTTATGGAAGAGTAGCAAGAAGAAAGCCATTTCTCAAAGATATCCATAAAAATTGTAATTTAAAGTTTGCCACAAGCCCCCTGGGAGACACACCAAACATATAGAAGAAGGTTCTCTGGTCAGATGAAACCAAAATTGAACTTTTTGGGCACAATGCCAAATAATATGTTTGGCGTAAAAGCAACACTGCTCATCACACTGAACACACCATCCCCACTGTCAAACATGGTGGTAGCAGCATAATGGTTTGGGCATGCTTTGCATCAGCAGGGACAGGAAAGATGTTTAAAATTGATGGGAAGATGGATGCAGTCAAATACAGGACCATTCTTGAAGAAAACCTGTTGGAGTCTGCAAAAGACCTGAGACTGGGACAGAGATTTGTCTTCCAACAAGTCAATGATCCCAACCATAAAGCAAAATCTACAATGGAATGGTTCACAAATAAACGTATCCAGGTGTTAGAATGGTCAAGTCAAAGTCCAGACCTGAATCCAATCCAGAGTCTGGAAAGAGCTGAAAACTGCTGTTCACAAACGCTTTCCATCCAACCTCACTCAGCTCGAGCTG
Source organism: Anomaloglossus baeobatrachus (assembly GCF_048569485.1). Taxonomy (NCBI): domain Eukaryota; kingdom Metazoa; phylum Chordata; class Amphibia; order Anura; family Aromobatidae; genus Anomaloglossus; species Anomaloglossus baeobatrachus. The sequence goes on along the minus strand of NC_134354.1, from coordinate 393,668,624 downwards.
TGTGCAAAGGAAGAATGGGCAAGAATTTCAGTCTCTTGATGTGCAAAACTGATAGACACATACCCCAAGTGACTTGCAGCTGTAATTGCAGCAAAAGGTGGCGCTACAAAGTATTAACTTAAAGGGACTGAATAATATTGCACGCTCCACTTTTCAGGCTTTTTTTTTTCTAAAAAATTTAAAATAAGCAATAAATATTGTTCACCTTCACAATTGTGTCCCACTTGTTGTTGATTCTTCACCATAAAATTAAAATTTTTATCTTTATGTTTGAAGCCTTAAATGTGGGAAAAGATTGAAAAATTCAAGGGGGCCGAATACTTTCGCAAGGCATTGTATATTAACATTTGTTGTATGGTATAAGGATACAGCGTTCAAATCATCCATACCTCTTAATTATTAATTACATTGTTGCCTAGAAAAAATATTGAACTTCAACAACTTTCAGCTGAAAGTTCTAGTCTGGGGTAGCCCCTTGTAATGTGGTAAATTAATCCAAATACCACTATTAATGAAGGAACTTTGGGGGAAGGGCAGAAGTCAGACGGTTGTATTTTAAAACCAGAAGGAAAGATTTGCAAGTTTAGCCCTGAAGGAGCAGAGAAATCTATTTCCATTATAAGAAGTATTGATTTTTGTATTAAAAAAGTCTCATTACTTGAGATAATTACCCTGGGGTTTCTTGGTTACTTCTTTGGTTCCTAAATCTTGTATCTCAATCTTTTTTGTGACTCTGCCATAGCCTCACAACCTGCAAGGTGAGAACAAGGAAACCCTGTCGTCTCGCTGATACAATGCTATTACACATTTCTGCATACCTACTTTATAACTTTGACTCCCTCTTATGAGTGTTTGACAAGGACTATATAGTTTACCATTTTCTTTATTGATCTGTACAAAAATCTCAAAATAAGACCCAAAAACAAACTAACTGTTCACTCAAAGCATCTTCTAAAATCATCCAATCTGGGCCGTTCTAATGGCCTGCGGAGGATATTATGGTATGGACAAAGTGGATCACTAAAAGTATTACAATTTTTACTTTGCTTAAGTCTTTTGTGGTGAAGAAAAGCATATAATGAAGCATATATTCCTAGGAAATTCTTCAAAGGCATCCAACACTAAGAGGTACTTTGCACGCTGCGACATCGCTAGCCGATGCTAGCGATGCCGAGCGTGATAGTACCCGCCCCCGTCGCACATGCAATATCTTCTGATAGCTGCCGTTGCGAACATTATCGCTACGGCAGCTTCACACGCACTTATCTGCCCTGCGACCTGCCTTCCTAAGGGGGCGGGTCGTGCGGCGTCACAGCGACGTCACACGGCAGGCGGCCAATAGAAGTGGAGGTTCGGAGATGAGCGAGACGTAAACATCCCGCCCACCTCCTTCCTTACGCATAGCCGGTGGGGGCAGGTAAGGAGATGTTCCTCGCTCCTGCAGCTTCAGACACAGCGATGTGTGCTGCCGCAGGAAAGAGGAACAAGATCGTATCTCCTATTGGTGCGACATTTTGAAAATGACCGATGCTACACAGATCACCGATTTTCGACGCTTTTGCGATCGTTTATCGGCGCATCTAGGCTTTACACGTTGCGACGTCATTACCGGCGCCGGATGTGAGTCCCTTTCACCCCGACGATATTGCAGTAGCGATGTCACAGCGTGCAAAGTACCCCTTAGGCTGCAGTCACATGCAAAACGGAAGTAAATTGTGAAGTTCTAAGTTTTATCCGTATAACACAGATCCCCATAAACTTTAATGGTTGAATCTGATTTGCAAAATCGGATCACAATAGTTTATGCTTTTATGCTTTGATCTCACTCTCAGATCTGTGATTTTAACAGATGTGTGAAACCATCCATCCATTGTATTCTTTGGGTCTGAGTGCTGTCGGAAAAAAATAAAATAAAACAGCACTCATATATCGCATTGAATGTGTGACTGCAGCCTTAGAGACTTAGACAAAGAGAGTGTGCTTTTGCCATACCTTTGGTCTGTATACATTGTGTCACGATGTACTAAGAGAGACACTGAAGCTACAAGCAGTGTAGCTTCAGAGTGCAATAAGCAACCAACCCACAAGAGGGCAGTAAAGTAGTCAGCAAGCTGGGTCTGAAATAGAAGCTCTTGGCAGCAGTACAGTGATACATGATGAAATCATGGTCAGGTGATAGCTGAGGGTCGGAAGCTGGGAAGTCACATACACAGCTGCAGGAGAGGGAGTCGAAGTCAGGAACGAGGATACAGTTCAGATGCTGGGGAATACAGGTAACATACAAGAGTGGAGGGGACACTGATCAGGACTGGGATAAGGCAGACAGTGCTGGGAGAACAAGCAGACAGGACCAGGTAGTCAGGGAATGGGATGGATGGTTGAACGGAGGAGGGCGCAATTTAGAAAAAGGTAGCTGGGAGGCAGGACAGATCAGGTCACTCACGGGAGCCAGGCACGCATGCTGCAGAGCAGGAACTATCTCTGGCACTGAACTGGAAACGCAGCACCAGGATATAGTGGCCTGACATCCTAAACGAGGCAGGAAGAAATTAACCCCTCACAACCTGACTCTGACATGGGATCCTGGCTATGGCTCAGTGGCAGCTGAGCCAGGCATGGATCATGACTAGAGATGAGCGAACCGGTCCCGGTTCGGCTCGAGGTCGGTTCGCCGAACGGAGGTCCCGTTCGAGTTCGGCTCGTCGAACGTTCGACGAACCGAACTCGAACTGCATAGAAAACAATGGCAGGCAATCACAAACACAGAAAAACACCTAAAAAACACCCTCAAAGGTGTCCAAAAGGTGACAAACAACTCAAACACATGGGAAAGTGACAAGGACATATACTCATGCGAAAACAAAACAGCTGGACAAGGAAAAAGAGGAGGACACACAGATATATGAGTATATGCAAGGAAACATCGATTCCATTATTGTGCAACTTGAGCCCTGCTCATTTTAGGCTTCCAATCTTGATAAATTGCCTGAGCTCGCCACGTACGCCTTGGGGATCTTGTCGTGTCCTGCAGCCAGCGTTCTCTCGGAACCTGTCTTCAGTGCTGCTGGGGGTCTGCTGGCAGATAAGCACACGTGTCTGTCCACTGACAATGTGGACATGGCTCTCAGAGGACTTTTCTTCCCCTGTGTCAGCCAGGGGACGGGAAAGGCACGCGTATTTTTGAGAGTGCTTCATGCAAAGCATCTTTTTCTTTTTCAAAAGGGGGGTCAACTGATGCCAGTCAAGTGGGGTGTGTGTGGCCCAATTAGTGGCAACGAGAGAGACTGTGGTTGGAGTACCCTCGCTGTGTTTCCGAAAAGAACCAAGATGAACAAGTCATGGCTCTCAGAGGACTTTTCTTCCCCTGGGTCAGCCAGGGGACAGGAAAGGCACGCGTATTTTTGAGAGTGCTTCATGCAAAGCATCTTTTTCTTTTTCAAAAGGGGGCTCAACCGATGCCAGGCAAATGGGGTGTGTGTGGCCCAGTTAGTGGAAACGAGGGAGACTGTGGTTGGAGTCCCCGCGCTGTGTTTCTAAAAGAACCAAGATGAACAAGTCATGGCTCTCAGAGGACTTTTCTTCCCCTGGGTCAGCCAGGGGACGGGAAAGGCACGCGTATTTTTGAGAGTGCTTCATGCAAAGCATCTTTTTCTTTTTCAAAAGGGGGCTCAACCGATGCCAGGCAAGTGGGGTGTGTGTGGCCCAGTTAGTGGAAACGAGGGAGACTGTGGTTGGAGTCCCCTCGCTGTGTTTCTAAAAGAACCAAGATGAACAAGTCATGGCTCTCAGAGGACTTTTCTTCCCCTGGGTCAGCCAGGGGACGGGAAAGGCACGCGTATTTTTGAGAGTGCTTCATGCAAAGCATCTTTTTCTTTTTCAAAAGGGGGCTCAACCGATGTCAGGCAAGTGGGGTGTGTGTGGCCCAGTTAGTGGAAACGAGGGAGACTGTGGTTGGAGTCCCCTCGCTGTGTTTCTAAAAGAACCAAGATGAACAAGTCATGGCTCTCAGAGGACTTTTCTTCCCCTGGGTCAGCCAGGGGACGGGAAAGGCACGCGTATTTTTGAGAGTGCTTCATGCAAAGCATCTTTTTCTTTTTCAAAAGGGGGCTCAACCGATGCCAGGCAAGTGGGGTGTGTGTGGCCCAGTTAGTGGAAACGAGGGAGACTGTGGTTGGAGTCCCCTCGCTGTGTTTCTAAAAGAACCAAGATGAACAAGTCATGGATCTCAGAGGACTTTTCTTCCCCTGGGTCAGCCAGGGGACGGGAAAGGCACGCATATTTTTGAGAGTGCTTCATGCAAAGCATCTTTTTCTTTTTCAAAAGGGGGCTCAACCGATGCCAGGCAAGTGGGGTGTGTGTGGCCCAGTTAGTGGAAACGAGGGATACTGTGGTTGGAGTCCCCTCGCTGTGTTTCTAAAAGAACCAAGATGAACAAGTCATGGCTCTCAGAGGACTTTTCTTCCCCTGGGTCAGCCAGGGGACGGGAAAGGCACGCGTATTTTTGAGAGTGCTTCATGCAAAGCATCTTTTTCTTTTTCAAAAGGGGGCTCAACCGATGCCAGGCAAGTGGGGTGTGTGTGGCCCAGTTAGTGGAAACGAGGGAGACTGTGGTTGGAGTCCCCTCGCTGTGTTTCTAAAAGAACCAAGATTAACAAGTCATGGCTCTCAGAGGACTTTTCTTCCCCTGGGTCAGCCAGGGGACGGGAAAGGCACGCGTATTTTTGAGAGTGCTTCATGCAAAGCATCTTTTTCTTTTTCAAAAGGGAAGGTGAACTGATGCCAGTCAAGTGGGGTGTGTGTGGCCCAATTAGTGGCAACGAGGGAGACTGTGGTTGGAGTCCCCTTACTGTGTTTTACATGCTTTTAGAAGGGCATGACATGGCTTAGAGGTTGACTTTCCGCATCTGGAAACTGTTGGCTACCAAAATGCTGCCTTTCCAACCTTTTTAACCGAGGATTTTCGAGACCTTATACCCATCGCAGTGCCCCAAGAGCCGATGCCCAGGCGCCACTCCTTCTCCAACAAAGGCGTGCACGCGCTACACCAGCATGTCGCGCTAAACATCACTGATTCCTTGAGAAACTCTGTGTGACAGGGTGCATTTCACCACAGATAATTGGCCCAGTAAGCATGGACAGGGGCGTTACATGTCGCTGACTGGGCAATGGGTTACTGTGGGGAGAGATGGAGAAGGGTCTGCTGTACAAGTCTTGCCGTCCCCACAAGTTGTTTCAATCCTTCTTCTGTATGTAGAAGTTGATACACTGCTTCTGCCTCTTCAACCTCGTGTGGGTCCTCCACCTTGGCGCAAACCCTGTGTGGTCAGGCCACCCTTCCTTGTAACTGCGCACAAGGAATACCACACACCTCCTTACTATGCTGGCAGCAGAGCTCAATGCCATCAGGCGGTCAAAGGTTTACTTTGAAATGTATGGGAAATGTGAGTCACACCGCTGAGAAGTTGTGGACGGTTAGCTTTGGAGACCGAGTTTCATCAATGGTTGTCTCCACTCAACCAGCAGCCAGGGAAGGCCGGGTGTGACAATGATGCAAACATGGGTGCGGCCCTTCGCTGTGACAATGTGACACACGTGCCTTGTGTGGTTCACGTGTTGAACCTGGTTGTCCAGCAATTTTTAAAGCACTATCCTGGCCCACATGGCCTTTTGCAGAGAGCACGGTGTAACGCCTTCCTTGATCCACACACTCAGATGGGCTGTAAATGATAGGCTAGAGGGAAGCCACTCACCAAGCAGGACCCCTAGAACCCTGAAACCCTTTAACCCCTATACAGGGATTAGGAATTACACAGGGCCCAAGGTGATTAATACCTGTGGAAGGCTGCAGTTCCAGAGAATAGTAGTCAGGCAGGGTCAAAACATTAATTGAGGAACAGGAACAGAATGGGACGGCCAGGACTTAATCAGAAAACAAGCAGAGGTGAAATGCGGATCGGCCAACAAGGTACATAAACAGCAAGCAGGAAAAGTAGTCAGGTAACAAGCACACAAAATCATAAAACTGAACTGGGGGTAAAAGCAGAGCTATGTCTGGCAGTGGTCTGCAGACAGGATGGGCATAAAAAAGGGTGTGGTGTCTTCCCATTGGTTGTAGCTGAATGATGGTATTTCATCTGTGAGATACCCACCAGCTACATTCAGCCAGAGATTCTGCATCTGTCAAGGTAATGCAGCCCAGTGGGTGAGCATAACCTGCGTCCACCTGCGCCGCTGGCATCGACTCCTCTCCCATCATCAGCACTATGCATGAAAGGAACACGTTGTCACCTGGCGACCGGAGTACAAATTGACGGAGCGTACTCTGTTGGTGACTTAACAGCCGTGTGCGGCAATGATGCAAACCTGGCTGCGGGCCATCGTCAGGGCAATGTGACACACGTGCCTTGTATGGCTCACGTGTTGAACCTAATTCTCCAGCAATTTTTAAAACACCATCACGGCCTACATGGCCTTGTGCAGTGGGCACGCTCGCTATGTGCTCACTTCCATCGTGCGCACACAGCAGCTCAACAACTTTCGTCGCTACAGAAGTCTTTAGGTATGGTGGTTAAACGCCTGAAATGCGATGTGCCCACACGCAGGAATTTGAATCTGCACATGTTGCAGCGTTTGTGGCAGCACCGCCGAACCCTGCTGCAATACGTTATGACATATAGCCTGGGATAACTTGATCCAGAGGTGGTGCAGATCACGCTGCTGGAGTGGTGTCAGATCAAGGACCTATGCACCCTGCTACACAGATTACAAATGTCGACGAAGATGTTTAGCACTGGCAATGTCATTCTCAGCGTGACAATTCTGGTCATCTACATGATGGAGCACACTGTAATTATTATTCGGAGTCAGGTGTTGGGACAAGAGGAAGGGGAGGAAGTACAGGAGGAGTCATATGCGGAAGGGATAACAAGATCTACGAGGTCCAGATGGTCAGCGGCACCTATGCGGCAGTCATGGTGAGGGAGAGGGATTAACAAGGGCGCTTAGTATCAGCAAAAAGTGTTGAGGAAGGTGCAGGAGCCCATGAAGAAATGGAGGACGAACTGGCGATGGGCATGGAAGACTCAGCAGATGAGTGAGAGCTTGCTCACATTTCGGTTGTGCGAGGTTGTGGGGAGAGGGCAGAGGAAGGAGGGACGATTCTCACCTCTCTGCCACCAACACACCAAGGACTTGGTCCTCCTGGATGCACAAGACACATGAGCGCCTTCTTGCTGCACTACCTACAACATGACCCTCGGATTGTACGAATTCAAAGTAATCCAGAATACTGGGTTGCCACACTGTTAGATCCCCGGTACAAGACAAAATTTGGCGAAATAATTCCTGCCATAGAAATGGACGCACGTATACAGGAGTATCTGCAGAATGTGGTACGCAATCTTAGATCTGCTTTTCCACTAAACACCAGTGCTGCACAGAGTGAATCTCAACGCTTTGTCATGGATAGGAGGAAATGGTCTTTTACTTGTCCACATCTGAGGGACCGAGGGCTGGCTGCTGTGCTGAGATGGCGTTGAGTACGGTGTCCCTGCAGAGTTGCACTTTTGGTCATATACCAAAATGAGTTGAAAAAGGACAGATGCTGGTGGAAAGGGGAACAGGTGTGTTGGAAAGGGGAAAAAAGTTTTGGTCCGTGGATTTGGTGGTTAAGCAACAGTAACATTTGCTGAAGAAACACCATCTGTTACAGTGGGACTGGCAGATTTGGATAAAGTGGTATATACTATGTTACCGCTATATAACGAAAATTAATAAGAAAAGAAAGGTATATATCCCCATCAGCAGTCAGTGTCCACCGTGCTCCCAGTTGGAAAAGGAGAGGTTGGCAACTGGAAGGTTTGGTGGAGGATACAGAGCTGTGTGGCTATGAAACTAATAGTAGCCTGAACCGAGTTAGACGCCATTCGGATCTGGAGACTGGGAGCCCTGTTAGCGTCACAGGGTCCACATGCCCACCCAGCCCAGGAACTCCCTGTTAACAACACAGGGGCCATTGAGTACGCTGACCGTGTGCGTAGGGGCACACCTGTGGACAGCAGGCGCATCAGCAGCAGCAGGCCTGTTAATGCCACTGGGCTGCACAAGCAGGACTGGTAGGACAGGAGCTGGTCTTAACCGTTCTGCGTTACCAACTGTGGTGGTGGCCTGCATCGACACCCTATCCCTGTCTACCTCTGGCCTAAAGCCGCAATGGGTTCAACACATGGAGGTGTGCTCTTTCGGAGCATAATAGAAGACTGCGCACCTCCTTGTTGGCTCCAGCCCCTTTTATAACCTGGGTCCGCCCCAAACCAGGGTGAACCACAATGCACCTCCTGGAGACAAAAGTAGAGTGACACGTCATGAGTGGCATAACTAGCGTCCTATTTGAAACCGCAACTTCAATGATGACCTCATGGCTGCCATGACCCAAACACCTCAACAGTCATCGTCTGACCATCAATAATGCGGTGACAAGTCATAGGGGTGGGCCTCTGCAAGCCATTTGGAAGGACACCTGATGCCCTGTGGTCTATATGGGACCCCCACATCAGGGGCAGGGCCAAAGAGTTCATTACCGGACCTAGTCTTTGATGCAGTAAGTGCCTGAGCATGCTCAGTAGCATGAAATACAGTCTCTGAAAAAAGACTATCAGCTTTAGCATGGTGTCTAGGCACAAAACAGGACTTAGACCCGGCACGGAATGCAAGTACCTGTGCAAGGAGGCTTTTCACACTTAGTGTGGGAGCATGCGCTGTATCCCGAAATGAAGACTTAGCGTCAGGAATGGCACAGTCAGGCTGAGCATACTCACTAGGCGAAACACTGTAATTGGGCTGCAGCTGGGGTAAATCGGCACACGCATTCGCACTAGGTGCCTCTCCACACTTAGACGTGGAGGAGAAATTGCTCTTGGAGATGCTGTCTATGAACAGAAGGAAAAGCTAAAGGAAGCCTGACTTTCTATCCCTCCGAATTATCAAATGCAGCAATGAATTCCCTGAGTTTGCTATAACATTAGCGTAGCAAAATGTGCATGAGGGTGTCATGTAGAGGTGCTATAAATAGCTTGTCACCAGTGGGGCACTAATGGAATACAACAGCCAGTTCTATGATGCCACTAAATGGCAGTATTTTTTGCTATCATTATAGCTTATTAAAAACAGAGCAGGAGGGTGTCATGCAAAGGTGATAGAAATAGCTTGGCACCAGTGGGGCACTAATGGAATACAACAGCCAGTTCTAAGATGCCACTAAATGGCAGTATTTTTTGCTATCATTATAGCTTATTAAAAACAGAGCAGAAGGGTGTCATGCAGAGGTGATAGAAATAGCTTGGCACCAGTGGGGCACTAATGGAATACAACAGCCAGTTCTATGATGCCACTAAATGGCAGTATTTTTTGCTATCATTATAGCTCATTAAAAACAGAGCAAGAGGGTGTCACGCAGAGGTGCTGCACATAGATTTGCACCAGTGGGGCACTAATGGAGTACAACAGCCACTTCTTGTATGCCACTAGGTACACTGAGTGTTTGCTAGTATAATGGCTTAGTAACAATGAGTTTGAGTGTGCAATGCAGGCAGAGGTGCTGCAAATATCTTTGCACTAGTTTGACTAGACAAAAGTCCAATAGCCACGTTTAGGATGCCACTAGGTACACTGACTGTTTGCTAGTATAATGGCTTAGTTAAAAAGAGTTGGAGTGTGCAATGCAGGCAGACATGCTGCAAATATCTTTACAATAGTGTGAATAGACAAAAGTACAATAGCCACGTTTAGGATGCCACTAGGTACACTGACTGCTAGTATAATGGCTTAGTTAAAAAGAGTTTGAGTGTGCAATGCAGGCAGACATGCTGCAAATATCTTTCCACTAGTTTGACTACACAAAAGTACAATAGCCACGTTTAGGATGCCACTAGGTACACTGACTGTTTGCTAGTATAATGGCTTAGTTAACCCCTTAACGACCCATGACGTACTAGATACGTCATGGATCGTGTTCCGGTAAGCCCCGCCCCCTGCCGCCGGCGGGCGGCGGCGATCGGCGCACATATCAGCTGTTATCAACAGCTGATATGTGTGCCTGCTAGCCTCGGGTGGAATCGCTTCCACCCGCGGCCATTAACCCCTTACATTTCGCTGCCAAAGTCTTGGCAGCGATATGTATATGGGCGCCGCCATGACAGTGACTTACCCCGCCCCCGCCGGAAGTCACAGGACATGATCACGTGACTTTCGGCGGTTGCCATGGTAGCACAGGGTCATGTGATGACGCCTGTGGCTAACATGAGTCACTTCCTCTCAATGCCGGAATACAGCCGGCATTGAAAGTGAAGCAGCAAATCTGCAGTTCTCAGCTCTGTAGCTGAGATCTGCAGATAGTGCAGAGCGATCGGATTGCTGATCGCAATAGCCCCCTAGGGGGACTAGTAAAATAAAAAAAAAAAGTAAAAAAAAAAAGTTTTAAAAAATTAAAAAAAAATAAAAAAACCTAAAAGTTCAAATCACCCCCCTTTCACCCCATTGAAAATTAAAGGGTTAAAAAAATAAAAAATACACACATATTTGGTATCGCCGCGTTCAGAAATGCCCGATCTATCAAAATATAAAATCAATGAATCTGATCAGTAAACGGCGTAGCGGCAAAAAAATTCCAAACGCCAAAATTACGTTTTTTGGTCGCCGCAAATTTTGCGCAAAATGCAATAACAGGCGATCAAAACGTAGCATCTGCGCAAAAATGGTACCGTTAAGAACGTCAGGTCAAGACGCAAAAAATAAGCTATCAATGAGCCTCAGATCCTGAAAAATGAGAGCGCTACGGGTTTTGGAAAATGGCGCAAAACGTGCGCCACGTTTTTCGGACAAGCTTGTGAATTTTTTTAACCCCTTAGATACAAGTAAACCTATACATGTTTGGTGTCTATAAACTCGCACCGACCTGAGGCATCATACCCACACATCAGTTTTACCATATAGTGAACACGGTGAATAAAATATCCCAAAAACTATTGTACAATCCCACTTTTTTTGCAATTTTTCCGCACTTGGAATTTTTTTGGCATTTTTCAGTACAATATATGGTAAAACTTATGGTTTCATTTAAAAGTACAACTCGTCCCGCAAAAAACAAGCCCTAATATGGCAAGATTGATGGAAAAATAAAAAAGTTACGCCTCTCGGAAGAAGGGGAGCAAAAAACAAAAACGCAAAAACGGAAAGTGCCCGGGGGCTGAAGGGGTTAAAAAGAGTTGGAGTGTGCAATGCAGGCAGACATGCTGCAAATATCTTTACAATAGTGTGAATAGACAAAAGAACAATAGCCACGTTTAGGATGCCACTAGGTACACTGACTGTTTGCTAGTATAATGGCTTAGTTAAAAAGAGTTGGAGTGTGCAATGCAGGCAGACGTGCTGCAAATATCTTTACAATAGTGTAAATAGACAAAAGTACAATAGCCACGTTTAGGATGCCACTAGGTACACTGACTGCTAGTATAATGGCTTAGTTAAAAAGAGTTGGAGTGTGCAATGCAGGCAGACATGCTGCAAATATCTTTCCACTAGTTTGACTACACAAAAGTACAATAGCCACGTTTAGGATGCCACTAGGTACACTGACTGCTAGTATAATGGCTTAGTTAAAAAGAGTTGGAGTGTGCAATGCAGGCAGACATGCTGCAAATATCTTTCCACTAGTTTGACTACACAAAAGTACAATAGCCACATTTAGGATGCCACTAGGTACACTGACTGCTAGTATAATGGCTTAGTTAAAAAGAGTTGGAGTGTGCAATGCAGGCAGACATGCTGCAAATATCTTTACAATAGTGTGAATAGACAAAAGTACAATAGCCACGTTTAGGATGCCATTAGGTACACTGACTGTTTGCTAGTATAATGGCTTAGTTAAAAAGAGTTGGAGTGTGCAATGCAGGCAGACATGCTGCAAATATCTTTACAATAGTGTGAATAGACAAAAGTACAATAGCCACGTTTAGGATGCCACTAGGTACACTGACTGCTAGTATAATGGCTTAGTTAGATTGAGTTGGAGTGTGCAATGCAGGCAGACGTGCTGCAAATATCTTTGCACTAGTGTGACTAGACAAAAGTCCAATAGCCACGTTTAGGATGTCACTAGGTACACTGACTGTTTGCTAGTATAATGGCTTAGTTAAAAAGAGTTGGAGTGTGCAGAGGACAGGAGGGTACAGTGCCAGGATTGTGGGGCTCTGGGTAGAGGAATGGAAGCCTGCCTTTCTATTCCCTCCTAATGGTGAAATGCAGCGACGAAATCCCTGACCTTGGCTACACAGACGCTGTCTCTGTTTTCAGGACCTGTCACCTATGGCTCTGACCCTACCGGTTTGAGCCCTTAAAAGGACTGATAGAAAGTGCTCTCCCTAAGCTGTCTAATGCTGTGTATGGAGCGCATAAAGCTGTATCGGCGATAGGACAAAGGACGGAGCTGCGACAGTGATGTCTGACACCAAAGACGCAGAAGAGATAATGGCGTCCTGGAGGAAAATGTCCGGTTTTATAATGCAGGGACATGTGACATGGACATCCTATCACACATGCTGTTGCTTCTCTGGCTAAAAGTCGACTTAGCTGTGTGTGTGTCTGGGATTGGCTGACATGCTGGCCCGCCCCACTACACGCGCGCGCTTAGGGAAGGAAGACAAGGAAAAAAAAAAAAAAATGGCGATCGCCATTATACAAACAGCAGTGATCTGAAGGCGCTGTTCCCGCACACTATACACTGAAATGTCATAATAGTGTGATTCACAGAGTGACTTACACTATTACAGCGGAAACCAAGCTAGGAATTAGCTGTTTTTTTGCTGCTAGAACCGTTCTCGAACGTTTCTAGAACTATCGAGCTTTTGCAAAAAGCTCGAGTTCTAGTTCGATCTAGAACAGGCCCCAAAATCACTCGAGCCTAGAACTGGAGAACCTCGAACCGCGAACCGCGCTCAACTCTAATCATGACACATTGGAATACTTGTGGGATGGACAAATGAAATTGATTAGTATTGTCAAAAATTAATACTGTATCGTTAAATGTCTGGATGAAGTCAGGAGTTCCTCCAGACCTGGGCCCTGCATGACAACATATTACCTGACAGTTGTGTTTTTTTATAGTGTATTGTGCTCTAGGCAAACTATACTATTTTATAAAATAATAACACTACATAGTACATGTAGCGTCCAGAGAAGGGAGTACTCAATCCCGGGCGGTAACAAATGGGAATGTCACTCTGGTGGCCATTGCCCGGTCCTGTGCTCTGGGCCCCTTTTATTAATGGGGGGTATTTGCAGGGGAGATAAGAGTTTTTGTCATCTACAGGGCATTGCAGCTTAGGTATCCATGGTTATGTTGACTCATATAATGACAGTTCATTAGTTACTCATGGTTATAGCTATGGATGGCTAAGCTGCAATGCCCTGTACATAAGGTAAGAAACAGCTAATCAGGAGAACTATACTACACTTCTATTTATTTATATTATTATTACTACACCTACTACATATTGGGATAGCATCTTGAAGATGGGAATAACCCTCTAAGGCATTTTGATCTATGCCTTAAAAATAGTGTGGAGTTTTTCCTGGATCTACCCATATTAACCTCCTCTTTACTGATACATATTTATTTTCCTCCATGCTATATACTGTGAGAAGTAAGTCAACATTCACAAACACATTTGATGCCCCAATAAACATAGGTGCTATGAAAAATGTTTGATGATCTGTGTATAATAAAGAAAGACCTCAAATCAAACTTTGAGGCCAAAAAAAGGCCAAAAGGACGTCCTCTTTCATGTCGAAGTGCTAATAATACCCTATAGATATACTTAGCATTTACATCAGAAAATACTGTTAATGTAAATGCTAAGCAAAGCTGACAAAGAGAATACGAACAGAACCTAACCGTGATTTTAGGATCTATTGCTGCCTTCATTTGGTGGAGTACTCATAAAGTATATCAAAATAAAGAATCTGGCTTCAAGTTAGACAATGAAGCTATAAAGGGATCAGTGGCACATAATAAAGTCTTCATTTTTACAGAATAACCTTTCACAAGAGTTGATAGGAATGAATAGTAAAACTAAACATTAAAGTGAAGTAGTATTTATCTATCAAATTCCATTTGCAATGTGTCTCCAAATAAAATTCCTCTGTGTCTTATTTGAGACTCCTCCGGAGGAGACGCTGACATGATACAGTAGTCACGATGTTCACGTGTAAATCTAAAATAGTACAGCAGTTTCAGTGTTAAATGTCACAACAATAAGTGGCACAAGCTGAGATCATATGTAGTCAAAAGGGACTAAGTAAAACTGAATACATAGGCCCTTTCACCTGGGGACACAAAAGCTTTTTTTTGAAGTTGGTTCTCCCACTTATTAAGTCATTACAAGTTTAATTAATTTATAATTACACTTCTGTCACGTTAAGCAATGGCTTTCAATTTCCAGTTCATAATTGCATCAGTATTTCAGATACTACTGGGCAAATGCATCTTATACTATACAGTTTCCAGGTTGTAATAATGGAAAGGTATCCATACTTTCGAATAACTTCTCAGAGTAAACTGTACTGTGTGTGTTTATAAAGAATAATACTATATCTTGTCATAATTTGACTTGTATTAGGCATTTTCACCATTTGTTCCTCTAAAGGCTCTATTACTTATTTGCAATTCACTCTGAGCTAGAAGGAGAAGACAAGCTGTTGTGATCTTTCCCATACACAGTACAGCATACCAAGAAGGTTTTCTGCTCTTCACTCCCTTTTGTAGCACAAAGAGAGAAGCAGATATAGAGGACATTGTCCTGCAGTACTGATCTGTCTGGATGTGACTCCTGCTCTGGGATGAGGTAAAATACTTGTTTGACAGCTCAACATGATCTTTCTGTGTCTCCCTTTACCAGTTTCCTCACTGTTATCCTCTTTCTTCCTCCACACTGTCTTTACTATAGAGTGCAATGGGCTGTGTCATATACCACTACAGTGATCCTGCAGTCCATCTTGACAGATTAGAGCTGTCAGATGGTGAGTTCAGGAGGCAGGAGTAAGAAAAACAAGTGTCTAATAGCAAAGGAAGGAAGCAGATTTCTCTAATAAAATATATTACAAAGTTTTACATACTTGCTTGCATTATTTATTTATGCAAAATTTGTTGAAAGAACTGATAGGGATGAAAAATACGGCATGTGCACATGTTGAGTATTTGGCTGCAGAAATTTCTGCACCATAAAGGGTGCTTTACATGAGACGATGGATCATGCGACGCATCGTCGGGGTCACGGTTTTTGGGACGCACATCCGGCATCATACACGACGTCGTCTCGTGTGAAACCTCTGAGCGACGCAGTATCACTCACAAATTGTGAGTCGTGTACTCGACGCTCAGTTTCATAATATTGTTTGTTTTTACTTGTGCCGGTTGTTCATCGTTCCCGTGGTAGCACACGGCGCTCCGTGTGACACCACGGGAGCGATGAACTCTGCTTACCTGCGTCCCACGGCTCCCGCCGGCAATGCAGAAGGAAAGAGGTGAGCGGGATGTTTACATCCCGCTCATTTCCGCCCCTCCGCTTCTATTGGCCGGCAGCTGTGTGACGTCGCTGTGACGCCAAACGTCCCTCCCCATTCAGGAAGTGGATGTTCGCCGCCCACAGCGAGGTCGCTCAGCAGGTAAGTACGTGTGATGGGAGGTTCACGACTTTGTGCGACGCGGGCAGCGATTTGTCCATGACGCACAAACGACGGGGGCCGCATACGATCGATTATGAAATCTCACAATCGGTCATCCCGTGTAAAGCAGGCTTTACTGTTTCTCATGGCAGGAAAAAAGAAGCTCAAAAAGCACATTTTTTGTTGCCTTTTTGATGTGTTTTTACATGCATTTTTCACATTGAAGTCAATGGGTGAAAAAACGCTGCAAAATCACTGAAAGAATTGACATGCTGCTGATTTTTTTCTGCACCAAATCTGCAAGGAGAAAATATCCAGTGTGTGCACTACACTTTAGGATCCCCATTGAATTTGCTGGCATCAGGATTTGATTGAAGTTTTAAACTAGCAAAAACCCAAGCACTCAAAGGAAAAGGAGAGGAATCGTTTTCATGCAAGTGTTTTATTGACAAACTGCAAAAATGTGAACCCTGACAGTAGCAACACCAACGTTTTGGTTATGACACCTTTGTCAAGGTAGTTACCTGCAAAGGTTAAAAATACATAGTGAATATCTACAAGTGAAACATATATACAAATATATACAAATATGTACAAAATAGACACATACTTAATGTAAAGATGTTATGTCGCACGGGTCCCCGTTTAAGCACTAATGTTCCAGTTGCAGGGGCAGTCATAGCCTTTCCATGTACGTTTAGAGGGCAAATTAAAAGCCAGGTGAGGGTGCTGGAAAAACGAAAGACCCCGGGGAGGGTCGTCGTGATGCTTCCATTTTAAGTAGATATCCTGATTAGGAAAGGGTGGCACTTTTGTGGTTTGTTTTTTCAGAAGGCTTTAGGATCCCGTTTAATCCTGGAGCTCCTATTTTTCATCCAGGAGATTTTAAATTGGCAAGAGAGCACCCAGGAGTGGTGAGGGAGAAACTAAGTTGGGTCACATGTCAGACCCATTTAAGGTCCCATTGTGTCCTAACTTGAGGATTTCCCCTCTGGGGGCTGTGCCTAACTGGGAGCCTGATAACTTTAGACTTATCCACCACTTGTCCCACTCACAAGGGGATTAGGTTAATTATGGCATTAACCCAGAATTATCAGAGGTGTCATATGAATCACTTGACTGGGCTCTGGATTTGGTGAGAAAGCAGGTTCAGGAGCCCTGATGGTGAAGTCCGACATTGAAGTAGCTTTCTGTTTGCTCCCAGTTCACCTGGACAGTCTTCATTTGTTGGGGTGCATGTGGGGTGGAGAGTTTGTTGATGGTGATCGTTGTTTGCTCATGGGTTGCTCTAGCTTGTGTTCTTATTTTGAGGCTTTCAGTTCTTTTGTGGAGTGGGTGGTTTGGGATGTGTCAGGTATCCCCTCTATAAATCACTATATAGATGACTTTTTTTAGCTTTGGCCTGTGGGGTCCACTGTTTGTTCAGTTTTGCTGTTCACTTTCAAAAATGTAGCGGTAGCATTTGTTATTCCATTGGCTCCAGATAAGACGAAGGGTCCCGCTACAGTGCTATGTTTCCTAGGAATAAAGATCGACAAAATAGCAATGGAATGTATGCTTCTATAGGATAAATTGGTGGATTTATGGGTGTTGATAGCTGCATTGAAGTGGCCTAAGAAGGTCCATTTGAAGGTAATCCAGTCTTTATTGGGGATGCTTAATCTTACGTGTCAGGTCATGCCAATGAGAAGGGTATTTTCCAGGCAGCTATCATCAGCCATGGCAGGGAAGACATTCCCAGCACATTGTTTTCGCATTAATAAAAATATCAAAGCCAATTTGGAGATTTGAGATTCATTCTTACGAAAATAGAATGGCTGCCTGCTGTAAATGGATGGAGAAGGTGGTGTCTAACAGTTTTTAACAGCTCTACTCAGATGTTGCAGAATCTGTGGGTTTTGATGACGTTTTTTTGACCCCTTCACGACCAAAGACGTATATATACACCCTTGGCCCTGTCTGTCCCTTTAATGCAGACAATGCAGACATAAAGACCCCGAGGGTCTAGTAAAATAGTAAAATAAAAAATTAACCCCTTCAAAAAGTTCAAATATACACTCCCTGACAGAGGTTCTGTTGTTTATCCATGTTATGTAAATAACAGCTTATCACCTGACTTTAAATTCATCCATTGGTTTTATAAATTATTCTTTTGAAATCTGAAACACTCCCAAATTTGGTTTAGGTTTTGAAAATAAAGATGCTGCAAAGTTGAAATATTGATCATTTAATGAACACAGAAAGGTCAGATTTTGGCAAGACAAAAGTTTTGTCGCCCACAGAAAGTAATGTGAAATGCAAATAAATAATTAACTTCTAATACAAAGATATGTTGCATAACACTGGTGAATGAAGTTCTGGTGCTATTAGAGCCATATTTAATATTTTGTGTGACTTCCATGAGCTTGAAAGACTGCATCCATGTGGTTCAACAATGATTCATACAATGTATTGATGAAGTCATCAGGAATAGCAAAGAATTCAGTTTTACATGCCTCCCAGGGTTCAACTAGATTGTTTGGTTTTGTTTTCCAAGCTTCCTCTTTCATCCTACCCCAAACATGCTCAATGATGTTAAAGTCTGGTGACTGGACTGGCCAGTCCAGCAGCACCTTGATCTTCTTTGGCAGGAGGAACTTTGTTGTAGAGATGGATGTATGAGATGGAGCACCATACTGCTGCAGAATATGACCTCTTTTATGATAGGGAATGTAAGAGGTAGCTAATACTTCTTGATATTTTAGGCTATTGATATTGCCTTCCACCTTGCAAATGTTTCGCACACCCCCATACTAAATGTAACCCCAGACCATGATCTTTCCACCACCAAACTTAACTGTTTTCTGGGTGTATTTTGGATCCATACGGGCTCCAGTAGGTCTCCTGCAGCATTTGCGGCGGCTGTGGTGTAACTCAACTAAAGATTCATCAGAGAAATACACCTTCTGACACTTTACCAGCGGTCATCTGTTTAGCAGGCTGTAGGACTTGGCAAATGCCACATGCTTTTTTTAATTGCCTTTTGTTTAGTGCTGGCTTCTGGGCACTGATTCGACCATGGAGGCCATTTCGAGACAGAATCCTACAAATTGTTCTAGTTGACACAGGGACTTGAGGTGACCAGGCCTTTTGGAGCTCTGCTGCAGTGGAAGAGGGGCTGGCTTTGGATTTTCTAACCAACAAACGTTCATCCTGAGTAGTTGTCTTGCGGGGTCTGCCGAACCTGGGTTTGTCAAAAACATCTCCTGTCTCTTCAAATCTTTTTTTAATTCTTTGTAATTGACGCTGAGACACATTAAAGGTGGCTGCCCACTCAGCAGTGGATCTGGTCTTCAGCCTCTTGATAATCGAGGCTTTGGTTACAGGGTGGATTTTTGGCATGTAGTCAGAGGTCAAGTTGCAGTTCAAGTGAAGATCTGGGGTGCTGGGTTTCTTTTTATACACCCCCACTAATTAAGCGATTATTTAGTGAGCACAGGGGAGGATGTAAACTAGGATTGGGTGCATTATATGACAAGGCGACAAAACTTTTGTCTTGCCAAAATCTGACCTTTCTGTGTTCATTAAATGATTAATATTTCAGCTTTGCAGCAACTTTATTTTCATAACCTAAAAGTCCTAAACCAAATTTGGGAGGGTTTCAGCTTTCAAAAGAGTAATTTATAAAAGCGGTGGATGAATTTAAAGTCAAGTTATAAGCTTTTATTTACATAACATGGATAAGCGACAGAACTTCTGTCAGGGAGTGTACACATATTTGGTATCCGCAAGTTCAGAAATGACAGATTTATTAAAATATAAAATAAATGAATCTGATCGGCAAAGAGCATAGCGAGTAAAAAAAACGAAACACCCTAATTACGTTTTTTTGGTCTCCGAAGAATTGAATTAAAATGCAATAACACGCGATCAAAACATTGCATCTACCCATAAATGGTATAATTAAAAACACCAGCTCAAGATGCAAAAAATTAGCTGTCATTGAACCCCAGATCCCAAAAAATGAGAACACTACAGGTCTCGGAAAATGGTGTCAAAAGCGCAATTTTTTTTTATTACAAACATCTGAATTTTTTTCACCACTTTACATAGAAGTAAATCTATACATCTTTGGTATATGTGAACTTGTATTGACCTCAGGAATCATAATGCTAGGTCAGTTTTTGCATGCAAAAAGATGTGTTTACACTGCGATAATTTATCAGTGGTTCATGCGATAAATGCGCTTTCAGACAAATTACCTCCAGCAGTAGCTTACTTGTGCCATTTGGTTTTGCGGTGTTTGGAATGGAATATGTGTGTGGTAGCAAAACCTTTCCCAGGAGTGTCTAATGATGTGGCTGATGTGCTGTCTCATTTTCAGTTCAACAGGTTCCAAAGTTTGATATTAAGGCCAGATGAAATTGAAGCAGAGTGTCCCTGCTGGTTATGGACTTAGTTTTTGGACTAATTAGGCGGTCGGTGACTGAGGCTACCTGGTTTGGGATGAATGGGAGGACTTTGTTATTAAGGCTGATGTGGGTCTTTTTAAGAGGATAGTTTGCTTTTGGTATTATTTTGACTAGCACTACTATGTGATACTGTGATTAGCACTGCTATGAGGTACTGTGACTGTAATTACTATGTAATACTGTGGCTACCACTACTATAGGGTACTTTGACTGGTACTGCTATGGAGTACAGTGACTAGCACTACTATGGGGTACTGTTGCAGTCATTATTGTTGGATACAGTAGCTAGCACTGCTATAGGGTACTGTGATTGGAACTACTATAGGTTATTTTGACTGCACTACTATGGGGTACTATGACCATCACTACTGTGAGGCACTCTCACTAGCACTAAAATTGAGTATTGTGCCTGTCATTACTATGGGATACTGTGATTAGCACTACTATGAGGTACTGTGACTGTCATTACTATGGAATATTGTAACTAGCACTACTATAGGGTACTTTGACTGCAACTACTAAGGGGGTACAGTGACTAGCACTACTATCGGGTACTGTGACTGGCATTATTGTTGGATACATTGGCTAGCACTGCTATAGGATACTGTGACTGGAACTACTATAGTTTACTTTGACTGCACTACTATGGGGTACTATGCCTATCATTACTATAGAGTACTGTGACTAGCACTATGATAGGGTACTGTGCCTGTCATTACTATGGGATACTGTGACTAGCACTACTATAGGGTACTGTGCGTGTCATTACTATAGAGTTTTGTGACTAGCACTACTATAGGATACTTTGACTGGCACTACTATAGGGTACTATGATTGGCACTCCTATAGGGTACTATGATTGGCACTCCTATAGGGTACTATGACTGGCACTACTATAGGGTACTATGACTAGCACGACTATATGGTACTGTGCCTCTCCTTACTCTGGAATACTGTGACTGGCACTTCTATAAGGTACTATGACTGGCACTACTATGGGGTACTGTGACTGACACTACTATAGGGTATTGTGCCTGTCATTAATATGGGATACTGTGACTGGCCCTACTATAGGGTATTGTACCTGTTTTTACTCTGGGATACTGTGACTGGAACTTCTTTAAAGCACTATGTCTGGCACTGCTATGGGGTACTGTGACTGGCACTACTATAGGATACTGTGACTGGCACTACTATATGGTTACTATGACTGGCACTACTATAGGGTGCTGTGCCTGTCATTACTATGAGATACTGTGATTGTCAGTACTATAGGTTACTGTGCCTGTCATTACTATGGGATACTGTAACTGGCACTACTATAGGGTACTGTGCCTGTCATTACTATGGGATACTGTAATTGGCACTACTATAGGGTACTGTGCCTGTCATTACTTTGAGATACTGTGATTGGCAGTACTATAGGGTACTGTGCCTGTCATTACTATGGGATACTGTTACTGGCACTTCTATGTGTAAGGTACTATAACTGGTACTACTATAGGATACTGTGACTAGCACTTCTATGTGTAATGTACTATAACTGGTACTACTATAGGATACTGTGACTAGCACTTCTATGTGTAATGTACTATAACTGGCACTACTATAGGATAATACTGTGACTGGTACAGTTATGAGAGCCCTTTTACTTTTAGAGGAGTAATGTTGCTTCCTCCTTTATGGAAGTTCTGTTGAAGTCCTTGTTATGGGTCACTCAGAATGAAGCATTTGGGTGTAAGAAAGCTTGTGTTTTATGTTGCAGCAATAAAATATTGGATATACAGTATTTTGTCAGCTTTCTAATTGGCATTGTCAAAATGCATACGGAACAACAGTTAATGATTTATATTAATTAGTATAAAATTCAAATTTTCAGGGACAAGATTCATTTTATTGTAGATTTCAGATAATAAAGCTTTCGCTTAGACATGCCTATTGACATCAATATAAATCTAGAATTGCAGCTATTGTGCGGCATAAATGCTCCCGTATCTAACTCCTGTGACAAGGACTTTGTAACCTAGGACAAACAGAATGAATTCGGCTTTTTTGATGCCTAAAAAGATGCGAAAGAATTGTAACAGCAATCATTCAATACCAGATTTCCTGATAATGTACAGAAAAGCCTTTACATGAAAAATAGGCTCTGTCTATTTCACTATAACAAAGCACAGGGACAGGATCACCCTGTCCAAAAAAAACACTTTCCAGGTCACCTCTGTCTCCACTTTTTTATTCGCGAATCTGGTCATCTCTGTCTCTTGTAGTGAGCTGCTGTGCCACAAGGTATTAACAATGTGACTATATCATTGCATATGCTATTTTGCTCAACTGGGAATATCCAAGCATAAGATGTATACCCTTTAAGAAAGGGAGCAACTGACAGCATTAAAGGGGTTGTCCACTACTTTTACATTGATGGCTCATCCTTAGGATAGTTCATCAAGGTCTGACCAGCTGAAGTCTGACACCCTGCACCAACACCTATCAGCTGTTCTTATTCCCAGCGGCGAAAGGAGGCAGTCGGAAATTCTCAGTTCTGGAAATGCCCTGTCTTCTAATAGCAGCCACGGTCGGGTACTGCACATCTGCCTCAAATTCTAATCAATAGCAGGTGGACGTGCAGTACCTGGCCACGGCCACTATCAGAAGATGGAGTAGCTCCAGAACTGAGCATTTCCTGGATGTCTGCTGCCGTCGTCGGGACCGAGAACAGCTGATCGGTGGGGGTGCCGAGTGTTGGACCCTGGCCAATCAGACATTGATGACCTATGCTAAAGATAAGCCATCAATGTAAAAATAGTGGACAACCTCTTTAATTTAAGGCTGTGCCTTAGGACTCAATACCAGATAAGGTGCAAGTCCCCTTAAAGGGAACCTGTCACCGGATGTTCAGAATACTTACCTTAGGCTGGGGCCACACGGGGCACTACTGCGATCCCCTTGCATGACACTCGGCTCGTGCTGGCAGTACAGCAGAGCCGAGTGTCATGCGTGTGTCCTTGCAACTGAGGTCCGTTCTTGCGAGCAGACCTCAGCTGCGGGGGGCGGGCCGGCACTGAGGAGGGGAGGGAGGGATTTCTCTCCCTCTCTCCTGCGTAGCCGGCTATTGCCATTCTCGCACTGCACTAGCGGGACACCGGTGTACTGCGAGTGCAGTGCGATTTTTCTCTCGCCCCATTCACTTGAATGGGTGTGAGAGAAAGAGTCTCAGCTTACAATCGCAGCATGCTGCGATTGTTTTCTCAGTCCGATTAGGGCTGAGAAAATAATCGCTCATGTGTGCTGACACACAGGCTAGAATTGGTCCAAGGGGAATGCGATGTTTTATCGCACTCCACTCGCACTGTTTTTCTCTCCGTGTGGCTTAGGCCTAACAGTCAGTGTGGAGCAGACTGCTCGGATGGGCGTCTCCATTCTCGGGGTCCCACGCCTCCTCTTTCGGCCATCTTTGTCCTTCTTTATAGAATGCATCATCCACACTAGCTTCAGAAGAAGGACAAGGATGGCCGAAAGAGGAGGTGCGGGACCCGGAGAACAGAGACACCCATCTGAGCAGTCTCCTCCGCACTGACGGTTAGGTAAGTATTCTGAACATCCGGTGACAGGTTCCCTTTAACCTTATTAGGAACTGAGATGCAGTACCCCAGTATGGCCACTACACAATAAATGGACCTGTGGTGTTTTAGCTCAGTTGGCCAAAGCCCTTTCTCGCGAATCAGTGGGGATGATCTGACATTGATAACCCATCCTATGGGACTTAATCCAAAATTAATGTTCACACTAGATTAATTTTTCCTTTAATCTGTTGTCAAAAAGATCATGTCATTTAATACTTTGTTCATGTTTCATTTTCCTCCCAAAAAAAAGGATTTCTAACAAATACTAAAAGTCCAATGTTAGAAAAAATATTGTTCTACTGAAGTAAGATTGGAAATATATTTCTTGATTCATGTCAATCCAAGCTGACTGAACAAGTGCTGGCCTGATAATTCCAGAGGGATGATCGAGGGAATAAAGCCAATATTTAATTTGCTTAGAGGAAGAAATGCACAAGAGATGTTAATTAACAATCCAGTTCGGGAACTTGCCACAGATAGTATGTTGAGTTCAGCCCTGTCCTCAGCAGAGGTGAGCAATATGTGCTGTGAGATGATTTACTTTTCAAGATTTGGGTTGAGATTAAAGTAGAAACAAATCATCATTAACAGTTTGGCTCAATGTGCTAAGAAATCTAAAAACATGTTTATAGCTCCTGTCTCACCATGATAATAACCTAGATTACTCATTCCAGGTGCAATGGAGCCTCCTGCATTTAGTACTGGAAATAGGGGCAGACATACAGTAGACAGAAAAAGTCTACACACCCTGCTAAAATGTCAGATTTTACCATGGAGCAAAATCATACCTTTAAGACTAGAAGTCCCAGAGAGGGGTCATTTAACATTTCTACCATTGAAACCCTATGGAGCTCGAAATTTCTGGGACTTCTAGTGATAAGGATCATTTCAGAACTGTCTCCAACTTTAGTGTTACCCATAGCTTTACAAATCCAGTGAGTGAAATCATTTTTAGGGGGAATTAAAACTAAAACTAAAATAATGCACACAGATGACAAGTAAGGTAAAATCATCCCACTTTTCTGGGTGAGCATGGGACTGATTTTTTTGTACGTTCGTATGACCCCAGTATTAAAACCTTCACGACTTCACGACGTACTTCAAAAGTGGTGTCCCTGGCTTTTGATGCTGACACACTCGTCAAACCTGCATCTTTCCTTGCACATGATGGCTGACTTAAACAGCAATCAAACGTCTTAAACAGCCGAGGTTGGAGCGGTGCTTCGCCCATGATTGGCAACCAGTTAAATACCGCTGTCAATGTCCAAAAGCAGCATTTAACATAAGCAGGAGAAAGCATTATTCCTCTTACCCATCGATGTGTTCATGATGTAAGGTGCCGATGGAGAGCCTGCAGATAGGGAATACATCAGTTATCCTCAGGTTCTGGGAACACTGACAGCAGAGGGGGGACCTGGCTGGGAGGAGGTGATGTCACTCAGTCGAGGTCACACTGGCGGCTCCACCGCTGCTCTCAGTGAAAGTGCTTGCTGGACTATCGAATTGTTATGACCATGACCCACAATCTAACAATCTGGCAGCCTTCACTAAACTGACCTCCGCTAAACTAAGTTACGCTACATGCTCACAGCTGGGTTCCACTTGCTGCTGTCAGTGTTTCCTGAAGCCTGTAGAGAGCGGACATGTTTACTTTTTCTGCAGTCTTTGAATGCAGCAGAGCTGAGAATTATCATGAGACTTTGTAGGGGTTATGTCAGATCTGCAATAGTGTTCTGTAAGTTAATAAAGGGGTAAAAGAGGCTGTGTGTATTTTATGTCAAATAAAGGATTTTTTCAGTGTTTGTGTTTTCACTTACAAGATTAGTAATGGGGGTGTCTCAGAGATGCCTCCCATTACTAATCTAGAGTTTGATGGCAGCTGTGATTAACCCCCATACTACCCTGACTGCAACTGCACCAAGGCAGTTGGGATGAGCCAAGTAAAGGGCCAGGATTGGGACATCTAATATGATGTGCCAATTCTGGGCAGCTTCGGGCTGGGATTTTTAGTCTGGGGGGGCTAATATCCCTGGCTCCTCCCATACGGATAATACCAGCCCCCACCTGTCTGCTTTACCGTGGCTGGATATAAAAAAATGTGGAGGACCCTACACCTTTTTTTCTACCTCTATTTTGATATCCAGCCACGGTAAAGCTCACAGGTGGGGGCTGCAGCTTTTAGCTGTTGTTTTACCGCCTCTGGCTATCATAATATAGCTAAAGCTTATGTCATTTTTTTATTACTTATTTGTTTATTTTTACACTGCTTTACAACAAACTGACTGCAACCAATCACAGATGTGGACACATGATGGGGGGCATGTATAGCAGTTTGCAACCAATCATAGACACTCGTACAGAAGATGGGCCGATTGTAGCAGTGAAAATTGATGAACCTTTATAGGCAGGCCCGGAAAAGAGTCTGACTGCGGTGTGATCCTCTGGGAAATACCGCATATATAACTATCCTGCTTTTACCACAATTTAACTTTGATTTGCCACCCCCTAGCACTAACTACGGACATTTTACAGCCCCAAACGTGTTGTCTCCATTGACTTTTATGTGGTTCATTGATTAGGGTCAAGTTCGGTATTTTGTTCGCTTGCCGAACCCATTTTTTCATTTAGTTTGTGCTGATTTAACGAGTCCAAATATCCACAGGTCCACTCATCACTATTCATGACACATTAAGGTCATGTTTTTTGCGTTTATCTCACAAAATATCAGCATTTTAGTAATTTTTTTTTTTTTAAATTGCAATTTTCAAACTTTCACTTTTTATACCAGTTAGTCATGCTGTACAAAATCTGTAAATCTGTACAAATTGGATCCCAAAATTTGTTACCCGGTTTCTTCTGAGCATGCTGATATGACACATGTGGTCAGAAATCTTTATTTGGAGAAATGGGACGGCTCGGAACAGAAGAAGCAATATTTGAATTTTGGAACAGAAATTTGGCTGAAATTGATTGCGGGCACCATGTTGAAATTGCAAGGACCTATAAGGTACATAAACTCCAAAAACCCTCTAGAATTGACCCCATTTGAGAAACTACACTCCTTAAGGATTTATCTAGGGGGTGTGGAGAGCATTTCAAACTTATAGGTATATCACAGAGTTTGATAACATTAGGCCGTCATATTGAAAATATTCATTTATTTCACAAAAATGTTGCTTTAGCTCCAAATATTTCACTTTTGCAAGAGGTAACATAAAGAAGCGGACCTTAACATTTGAAACCCACTTTCTTATTAGCACGGCAATACCCACATGTAGGCAAAAATTCTGTTTGGGCTAATAGGAGAGCTCGGAACGGAAAGAGCAACATTTGGAATGGAGATTTAGCTGAAATAGACTGCAGACACCATGTCTCATTTGCAGAACCCCTGATATGCTAAAACAGCACAAACTCATAAAGTTGATCCCATTTTGGAAACTTTTGTTACTTTAGCCCCACATTTGTAATTTCACAATGAATAATAGAAGAAAGCAGACTCCAAACTTTGTTATGCAATTTCTCCTGAACGTGATGATATGTAGTCATAAACTGCTCTTCGAGTACATGGCAAGGCTCGGAAAAGAAAGAGCGGTATTTGATTTTTGAAGCGCCATTTTGTCCGGAATAGATTGCAGATGCCATGTTACATTTGCAGAGCCCCTGATATGCCAAAACAGAAACCCCAACAAGTGACCCCATGTTGGAAACTAGACCCCACAATGAATTAACTAGTGGTGTACTGAGAATTTTAAACCTGCAAGTGTTTCACAAAACTTTATAACATTTAAATATGAAAAAAAATATATATTGTTTTTTCACTAAAATTCTGTTTTAGCTCCAATTTTAAAATTTATACTAAGTGTAATAGGAGAGAATCCAGCCTTAAATTTGTTATGCAGTTTTTATTGAACGTGGCAGTGCCCCATATGTGGCTGTACACTAGCATTTGAGTACATGGTGGGGATGGGATGGGAAGGAGCCCAACTTGGCTTTTAGAATACAGATTCCATTTTAATAGCTTGTGCACTGCTTTAGCTAAGCCCCCGAAGTACCAGATCAGCAAGAACCCCCATGAGTGAACTCATGTTGCCAAGTTCATTGCTTAAGGAATTCATCTAGGATTGTAGTGAGTATTTTGAAACCCCAGGTGCCTCACCATATTTTATAACATTGGGACATGGAAATAATAGATTATAAGAGCAAAAATGTAATTAATTTTTATTAGCTGCAAATTTGTCAGTTACACAAGGGTTAAAAGGTGAAAATAGACTTCAAAATTTATTGCACAATTTCTCATGAATGCAGTGACAACCCTAGATGTTGTTGTAGCACCTGGTGCTGGCCCGGCACCCCCGCATGGTTCTGCTCCCAGACAGTTCTCCTCATCTGCCTGCTGGTCCCATGTACCCTGTTCCTGGCTCGAGGTCTGCCGTGGCCTACTCCTGCTTCAAGGTCACACGCAGGTCTTCTGGAGGTGCCCATAGGGTGCGTGTGCAGCCATGCCCCTATTCTTAAAGGGCCATCATCCCATTACCTGGAAGTGATCCTTGAGGTTACTTATCACTCTGAAGGTATTTAAGCCTGCCTCCCCTTAGGGGAACCGCCTAAGCAATGTTGCCTAGCCACAGTGTGTTGCTAGTTCTCAGGTCAAATGTCAGCTAATGTGTCTAGTTCTGATTGTAGTTTCATAGTACCAGTTTTTTGTACCTACTAACCTGTGTCTCTTCCTAGAGCCTGTTCGCTAACACCACCTCCGTGCCACCACATCCGAATCATCTCCTCCAAGCCGCCACATCTGAGTCTTCACATCCATGCTGTAACGTCTGATTTATCGCCTTCGTGCCACATTGGTACCGGACTTCAGAGAATCACCAGTCCGTCAGAGCCGACTCCACTGGTATTGGCTGTCATGCATTTAGGCCCCCTGGGACTGCGTCTGACAATCCCTGTATAACGGTTAGCTCTAGGTAAGCCCCTCCAGGAAGTCTGGTGTACGGCCCAGGGGTCCACTCCTGGCCACTCGCCGCTCCTCGGTGACTGTAACAGTTGTCATAAACTATGGTTTAGCCACATGTCATGGCTCAGAAGGAAGGAGCACTATTTGGTTTTTGGGGCACAATTTTCACTATAATAGGTCGCGGGTGACATTTGTGGAGCACCTAAGGATAAAGAACAGCAGGAAAACAATGATCCCATTGTAGAAATTGCACCAGTCAGTGAATTCATCTATGGCTGTAGTAACTATTTTGTAGCATTTATGCCCTGTTCTTTTTCTGGAGAATTACAAATACGCCATACATTCTGCCCAGCTTCTGCTTCTGGCAACGTGCATCTTGTAAATTGCTATGTGCATTCTCGTCACTACAATAATGCCACATTTGTGGCCGCTTACTGCAGTTTAGGAACAGGGGAACTCATAAAAAGGGGGCCAGTATAATTTGGGAGCGCAGATTTCACTGGATTTTTTTTGGGGGATGGGAGCCGTCGCTTTTCCAGGGTCTTTGTTCTACTAGTATTATGAGGACCCCTATATTTTCAATGACAGATGATTGGACCTGAATGAGGGCTGGTTTTCTGCAGGATAAATTAGTGGTTAGTGGTTCTGTATCTCAAAATATTTTGATCGCTTTCAGTATAAGGCTGAGATCACATTCTTGTGTTCTGGGCTGAGCACTTACATTGGAGGGTCCATGTAAATCCCATAAAAATGTGCTTCAGACAAAACCCCCAACAGAAAAACTCACTATAATGAGGCAGCTAGTAACTCTTTGGACTCCATAGGGCATCTGTTCTTGTGGTGTCCATATTTTTAGGCATGCTGAGATCTGTGACCATTCACATTTGTGTGCTAAAAAGACACCTAAAATGATGCGACACTGCCGGATTAGAGACCAGACGAAGTCTAAAGTGGCCCTATCTGCCTCATTATAGTGAGTGGTTCCACTGCGGGTATTATCTGAACAGTGGTTTTTGAGATTCATACGGAAACCCCAACTTAAGTGCTCAGTAGAGAACGCAGGATAAATGTAACCCATGGCTTATTCCAATTTTTGGGTGGTATTAGTGATAAGATGGATTTATTCTTTGGGTCAGTGCAATTGCTGCGATATCAAATTTTTGTACATTTTGTTGCTACCACAAAGTAAAAATCCTTTTTTATCATAGTTTTTTCGTTGTCATATTCTGTATAGACCTGTTACTTCGTTATTTTTTAGCAAACAAGGCTACATGGAGGGTAGAAGAGTTGGAGATTGTTTTGGTACCACTTTGCAGTACATTAAATTTTTTGATCATATTTTATTCAGATTTTTCAGATGCAAAATGAACAAAAAACAGCAATTCACTTATTGTTTTTATATTTTTTTTGTGAGGTTCACTGTGCAGTAAAATTGATAAGACCGATTTGTTCTTCAGGGCAATACGACTATTTTGATATTAGATTTATATAGTTTTTTATGTTTTACAACTTTTATACTCTAAAATCTATGTGTTACAAAATTTTATTTGTTTTTGCATCACTATATTTTGGATTTGTAACTTTTTTTTATTCTTTTCCAAATAAGCCATATTAGAGCCTGTTTTGGGGTTGATGGTTTGGCATTTTATTTCATACTATATTTTCTTACATATTATTCATATAATATATAATATATATATTTATATATATATATATATATATAATATATTATCATATAATTTTTGTGTCAGTATCATGAAAAGTGACATTTTTATTGTGTTTTTTTATCATTTTTTTTTACCTTATTAACTGTACTGAATAAATAACACAACATTTTTTATAGAACAGGTTGTTCCGAATGCGGTGATACATAGTGTGTATACTTTTTTTTATCTTTGTTTTAAAGCGAATGCTACGGTTTTAGTGGTGAAACAGGTTTTGTGATTTTTGTGTGCTTTTCGTGTTATTTTTTTCACTTTTGTTACACATTTTATTTAATTTTTTTTGTTTTTTATTTAGTCCCACTGTGCAACATGAAAATATTTTAGTTTGATCACTGATCTCATGTAATGCTGTGCTCCAGTACTGCAGCATATGAGATCTGTCAGTGATTTATTGACACAGCCTGTTAGGGGTACTTTGCACGCTGCGACATCGCAAGCCGATGCTGTGATGCCGAGCGCAATAGTCCCCGCCCCCGTCGCAGCTGCGATATTCTTGTGATAGCTGCCGTAGCAAACATTATCGCTACGGCAGCTTCACATGGACTCGCCTGTCCTGGGACGTCGCTCTGGCCGGCAACCAGCCTCCTTATTAAGGGGGCGGGTCGTGCGGCGTCACAGCGACGTCACACAGCAGGCGGCCAATAGGAGCGGAGGGGCGGAGATGAGCGGGATGTAAACATCCCGCCCACCTCCTTCCTTCCGCATGTCCTACGGAAGCCGCGGTGACGCCGGTAGGAGATGTTCCTCGCTCCTGCGACTTCACACACAGCGATGTGTGCTGCCGCAGTAGCGAGGAACAACATCGGACTGTCGCGTCAGCGTAATTATGGATTACGCCGACGCTGCACCGATACAATTACGACGCTTTTGCGCTCGTTAATCGTATCATCGAACCTTTACACATTACGATGTCGCATGCGATGCCGGAAGTACATCATTTTCAATTTGACCCCACCGACATCGCACCTGCGATGTCGTAGTGTGCAAAGCCCGCCTTAGACTATGCTTATTGCAGGATCTAACAGGTGAACGTACCCTTGGGTCATCAGATGACCTCAAGGTGCCATGACAACTATCGGCCCCCTCAATTACAATGACCAGAGGCCTTTCCTGTCAAAAGGTGTCTTTTAACCCTCTTTTAACCTGTTACTTATGGGATAAACTGTTAAGGGTACTTTACACGCTGTGATATTGGTACCAATATCTCTAGCGAGCGTACCCACCCTCGTCAGTTGTGTGTCACGGACAAATCGCTGCCCGTGGCGCACAACATCGCTAACACTCGTCACACGGACTTACCTTCCCTACGATGTCACTCTGGCTGGCAAACCGCCTCCTTTCTAAGGGGGCGGTTTCTGCGGCGTCACAGCGACGTCACACGGCAGCCGTCCAATAGCAGAGTAGGGGCGGAGATGAGCGGCCGGAACATGCCACCCACCTCCTTCCTTCCTCATTGCCGGTGGACGCAGGTAAGGAGATGTTCGTCGTTCCTGCGGTGTCACACATAGCAATGTGTGTTGCCGCAGGAATGACGAACAACATCATACCTGCAGCAGCGATATTTGGAAAAGGAGCGATGTGTCAACGAGCAACGATTTTTCACTTTTTTGTATTCGTTGATCGTCGCTCCTTGGTGTCACACGCTGCGATGTCGCTAATGTGCGTCACTAACGATGTGACCCCGATGATATATCGTTAGCGATGTCGCAGCGTGTAAAGCACCCTTTAACTGGCACTAGGTTTCAAAACTAGTGGGGGCCAATGCCCGCGGGTGTTAGCTGTCATATACAGCTCACCCGTGGGATTTTTATCCTGAGGTGGGGGACGCTATTCACTTATTTCTTACTGTTTACTCAACATGAGCACATATTTTATTTAATACAGTTCTATAACAAACTACCTAATAATTGATCAGCCTCTATCTATCTATCGATCTATCCCTCTATCTATCCCTCTATCTATCTATTATCTATCTATCTATCTATCTATCTATCTATCCATCTGTCTATTTATCTATCTATCAAGTATTATCTATGTATCTACTTATCTATTGTTCTGTCTGTCTTTTGTCTGTCTGTCAATCTATGTATCTATACTTATGGTTGGGGAAGAGGTAAAAATCACACCTGGGAGTATTTTTAATATTGCTTCTAGGTACCTCTCTGATTTCTTTCTTTCTTTTTCTTTCATTCTCTATTTTTCCTTCTTTCCTTCTTTTTTCCTTATTCCTCTTTCTTTCTCTCTTTTTACTTCATTCCTTCTTCTTTCCTTATTTTTCTTTCTTTCTTTCTTTCTTTCTTGCCTTCTTTCTTTCTTTCTTTTTTCTTTCCCTTCTTTCCTTATTCCTTTCTTTCTCTTTTTTTCTTTCTTACTTTTTCTTTCTCTATTTTTCCCTCTGTCCTTCTTTCCTTATTCGTCTTTCTTTCTTTCTTTTTTTCTTTCTTTCTTTCCTTATTCGTCTTTCTTTCTTTCTTTCTTTCCCTTCTTTCCTTTTTCTTTCTTTATTCCTCTTTCTTTCTTTTTCTTTCTTTCTCTATTTTTCCTTCTTCTTTCCTTATTTGTCTTTCTTTCTTTCTCTTTCTTTCCTTCTTTTCTTTCTTTCTTTTTCTTTCTTCCTCTATTTTTCCTTCTTCTTTCCTTATTCCTCTTTCTTTCTTTTTCTTTCTTGCTCTATTTTTCCTTCTTTCCTTATTCCTCTTTCTTTCTTTCTTTTTCTTTCTCTATTTTTCCTTCTTCTTTCCTTATTTTTCTTTCTTTCTTTCTCTCTTTCTTTCTTTCTTTCTTTCTTTCTTTCTCTCTCACTTTTTCCTTCTTTTCTACTTCCTTTTTCTTTCCTTCTTTCTTTTTTCTTTCCTTTCTTAATTCCTAGTTATGTGTCCATCTATCTTAGCACATTTTTCTTCCTTCAAATTAAACAGAATCATTTCATACTGGTTCCATAAGAATAACCGCAGTTCACAAGCAATGCTGTATAATCAATGCAAATACTATAATAATGTGTTGATGTAAGAGTACACTAAAAGCTGTATTGAAATTTGACTTACTTTACAGTATTTATAAAGAAGTTTGTAACTACATAAAAATGTTGTCTGTACTTTGGAAGAGAGCAGAAATGTAACAAGTACTGACACGGAGAGTTTGTTTACAGAGATGTTATTCAGGCCAGCAAAGCAAGAGGGGGTGAGAAAAGTGGGTGACTCAGCACTTTAAAAGATGGCCGAGGGCGTTGTAAGACACCTGGATGGGATAGCCAAAGGGATTATTGGTAGCGTTATGAAAGCAGGAGAACAAGCCAAGCAAAATGTTATTTCTGTGGCAGTTTGTAACTGTTTTTCAAAGTAATCTAGCCCTGCAGCTTTCAGAACTGGGACAAAATACTTTATTATGACACCAGACTCCTAGAAAAGAAATGTTCACATTATTTTACATTTAGGAGTAATTGTTTTATTTTTAGCATTGTTTTGAGGTCAGTATTTGCAGGTCATGTTAAGAAAATGTTGTTTAGTCTTGTCTTAACTGTTTTCAGGCCAATAGTTGTGTGAAATATAATAGTAATCAAAAATATAAAAAAAAAGTGAACAAACTGCATTTTTTATACGAATTGTTTCTATAAATGATGATACTATTAATTTTGCACACTGATACATTACCTATATAGATCTTGGGTCATACGTGTTTTTAATTCTGTATCATCAGCTCCTGTCTCTTTGCAGTTGGATACGTTGCCTTCATGCAAAGTAGTCATCCTGCTTATTTGTGTATGAAAGCAAAGCTGTTTGCCTTCTTCTGCTGATACGTTGTGAATGTGGCGGTAGCTCTGGGGCTGCCCGGAAAGGCTGAAGGTCATGGCCTCTATAGCTTGCTCTTCAGCACGTTTATGACTTACATCACACCAGAGGACACAAGGTGCCAGACAAACAGATGGCTTATGTTCTCCGTGTGCCAAGACAGACTGGCTAACTCTGCCCCTCGTTGAAAGGCGGAAGCTCTTTCCACAAGGAAGACCTAGTGGTTAACACTACGAAAGCAAGGAAAGCACAAAGAACAGTATATAAACAACTATACAACACATATTCTGGTTCTTACAACAACTTTAATTTTTCACAATCTGTAATAACATTTTCAATATTAATTAAAATTAGTGATATTAGTTTGGTTTTGTTAGTAGCCTAAGGCCAGATGTCCGTGAATCACATACATGTTATATCTGTGTTTTTCACTAGTGATGAGCAGGTAGTTAACTATTTCTATTCACTATACTGTTGGCGAGTACTCTCCGCTACTCGCATATTCGTTACGAGTAGCAGGCACAATGAAAGTCAATGGGAAATACTCACTAAATAGCAAGTAACCCAAAAGCCATACTATTCGTTACTTGCACTCGGGTTATTTCCCATTGACGTACATTGCGCCCGCTACTTGTAACGAATATGTGAGTAGCAGACAGTACTCGCTAATAGCATAGTGAGTATAAATAGTTAACTACTCCCTGAACACTAGTTTTCACACATAGTACACCTACCCTTATTATCTATGGAGATGCTCCCCTTTCCGTGCATTTTGTGTGTTTGCAAAAAAAATCATGGCACAAATTGACTTTTTAATTTTTCTGGACAACTAATCAAAAAATCACAGACTGACAATATTTTTTATGGAGATATTGTAAAACCATCAGGATTATAAGTGATCCATGTCTACAGCCCGTATTTCTGATCTCAAAACATCAGCTGAATTCACTGTGAAATGGAAAATGATGATAATCACAGTCAAAATAATTTGCATAAGTTTCTTCCTTTACAAAAAAATTACAGACGCCTTAAATTTTTTACGGGCGGACAGGGCAAAAAAGTGCCCTATTTATGGACTATCCTGGAATTTGTGGACGGTTGGCAACCCTGGATCAATTCCAGTTTTGATCTGAGTCATGGATTAAAATTATTCATGCAAGTTTATGGGTTTATGAAAATCACTGACAGCACAGGGAAGTCATCAGTGTACAATCTGTGTGCTGTCTGTGATTAGCATTGTAATGTATAGGAAAAACTTTGTAATTGATTTATTGTTTGACACAAGAAAATCATTATTTAAACACTGATGGTAAAAACTAACACGCTGGCCAAACATTTATGAAAATCAGATCTAAAATAACGATGTAAATCGGACTGGAAAAAATCACTGATGTCAAAACAAGGCCTTAGTAGTGTAGAAAACCCATTATGCAAGCCTAGAACATTTAGGTCATCTGAGCCTGTAAATAAAATAGAACTGATGGTCAATGATTCTATATTGATGTCATACCTTCAGTTGTGAGGCATAGTTAATGGAAATATTAACACTTTGTCATTCTTGTAAGGTAACTGTTCAGTATAATCTGTTATGTTTGTATATGAAGGATAGCTTTATTCCAGGCTATTCTATATCTCATAGTCTGCAATTTTAAATTGTAAAAACTAGTGGATGGAGACTAGTTGCCATGTTGTCTCCCATACAGAATAGATAGCGAGAAGAGGATAAATCTCTATGTAGCACATCCTTAGAAGCAAGAGCAGCAGCATATAAGTCAGTATACAGCAGAACTGAGCAGTGTTACTGTAAATCCATCTCTGGGAAGATATACACAGGGGCGTGATACCACAGAAAGCCTGCAAATGCCCATAGGGCGAAGCGACCCCCAGGGGACTGGACCCCCTGCTCATTTACATAGGGATCACGTAAGTTATAAAATGTTTTTTATAAATTCATATTACACAATATTTCAACAAAGGAATTGATTTAAAGGGGTTTCTAGGCCACACATCACCCTGCTTGTAGATTAGAACGCAAAAGGGACCTTACAGGTTCCCTTTAACTCTACTATGGGAAAAAGAAAACACTCAAATTCAGACTCTTCACATGAGGTTCCTTCAAGACTGCTATAACCCACAGATACAGTTTGATCATTGACGTTTCCCACCGTTACCAGTGATCTAGTCTCATTACTCCATTGACTGCAATATTTCACATGCGTCATCTCAAAATAGAAAAGTTGATTTGTAAAAGTCATGGTCAAATTTAGATTTTTCTAACCCCCTTGGGTCCGTGAAACTCACTAGAATGTATCACATTATACATATGGGAATAACCCTTATTGTTGGCTCTGTTTTCTTCTTTAATCCACAGTGTTTGATGCTGATCTTCAGAAAGTTGCACATGGTACAAGCACTTGAAATGTGCTCAGGCACAACTATATTCTAGTATGTATTGCCAGCAGCCCCTACAATTTTATCTCCCGCGGGCACAGGCATTCTAGTATTCTGCTTGCCCCTGTCCTTAGCTCGCCCTGTTCTACAGCTTGCTCACTTTGTCATGTCTTGTTAAGCCCAGGTAGCAGCTGAAATTTAATTGACACTTCTCCAGCTGCAAGACGCCATCCCTGTTTGTTTATATCTCGCATCCTTTCCTCCGCTCACTTAAATTCCATGTGGGCAACATTAATGGCAGAGCATAGATGCATTATATGTGAATAATGTATTATAATGATACAATTTGGGTCTCTTAGCTCCAGCCTAGACCAACGCCGCTCTACATAATTTATCATTTCCACACACCTTCCAGAACCTTTTGTATGTAAATATTTAATACGAGAGGCATGTAAATCCTTTCAACATGATGGAACGTCCAGTATATCGGAAAAGATTATTGTAATTAAAGCATGTGCCCATTCACGTCAAGGGGGAAAGGGAAAACAAAAAGAGAGCTTTTGAATATTAAAGGATTTATAGCTTTGCTATTGTTCTGCTGTTGTTAGCGTTGTTATCTAGTCATGAAGCTGTGTATGGCAATGATCTACAGTATTTTACATTCTTCCAGATCTGGAAAGCATAAGGGAGCTGCTACTAAAATAAGTTAACTATGCAACATCTGGCATCAGATAGGTTATAGACTCTTAACCCTTTTTATAATATAGGTGCAATGAAGGTATTACTTCACAGTACCCAGAGCTGTCATAATATGCAGACACTAATAACAATAAGCTGATTACAAAGTCCTAAAGCTGGCATAGACCACTGCAACTGGGAATTTAGCAAAAGCTTCAAACGTCCACCTGCTTATTGGGCTGCAAACCCATAAACTGACCTAAATTAAATCTCTAATTTCCCTTTTAGTGTCACTTTTTGAAGACAGTTTTGAACCTAATCGAATGTGTTAGAATGAAAGTCCTTTGTGTGCTAGCCGTTTATTCCACAAGATAGCGATCCATTCCTGAGACCTAATTGACCCACAAGTTGTCACAATAATTATACAGATGTGTCCATCTGCGTATTTTTTCAAATCAACGGCCCATCTGCTGAGATCTAGTACTCATAAAATGTAATATTAGCTTTTTACAGAAACACATTCTTGAACTTTTTTAGTAAATCGACCATTACAACTTCGTATGGCAGAAAGTTCCATAATCTCACTGTGATGATGGAGAAAACCTAAAAATAGAAAGATCATAAGGAAGGATCATCAATTGTCCCTTTATATCTTTCAACATTGTAATTAGATTGATCTTTTTGTACATGTAATAATGTTTGGATGATGTAAAAAACAATGTCACCTGGTATCAATATGTGGATAATTATACCTGTTCAAATAGATCCAATTGAATTGTAATTTTTTTACTATTTTCCTTTGTTATAAATGTTGCATTAAATGTATTAATGGTCCACACATTCTTAGTTGAGGGAGATCTCTTCTTCCCAAAAAATGGTGACAGAGTAGTGATGAGAACTACCATGCTCAGGTGCTCAGTACACGTAACGAGCAGTCAGACACTTGGATGGGCTCAAATCAGGTACCGAGTATAATGATAATCAATGGGAAACTTGAGCATTTTTCTGGAAGATATTCCCCATTGACTATCATTATACCCTGTACATGAGTCGTATGCATCAGAGCGTCCAACTGCTCATTACGAATACTGAGCCCCTGAGCATGGTAGTGCTCAGTCATCACTCAAGGAGAGTAAACTATTTAGTTGTAAAGGCAAAAACAATCCAGCTATTTAGATTCTAAAACTTCCAAGACTTTATTTTTTCATGTTAAAAACATTCCACAGGAGTACAAAGTTAGAAACCGTAAAACCGGAGACAATTTACCGACGCGATCTCATTCACGTCCAAACACAGACATGTTTCGGGACTGACTCGTTCCTCTCTGTGAGAATTGTGACCCAATGATAGGTAAACGTTTACCGATCAGCTGCTGTTTGAATCCTTGTTTACAAAGGGGGATCAAAGAAAACAACACACACTGAGCAATGTACTACGAATTGCTTAGTGCACTTAGGCTGCCATGGTTCTCGGCAATGGATGCTGCCCCACTGAAAATATTTTTTTTATACTGCACAAAAGATCATCTCCACCGATGAACAGCATTTTGCTTGTACATCAGGTGATGGACAGCCAGTTTAGTCGTAAAACAATGCTTGTTCATCAAGTGCAATGTACATGCTTCTTAACCCTTTACAAAATTATACAGAAACTACCCAAGGAATTAAGAAAACATATATTTAGCAAAATTGTCAGATGAAAGAGACTTCCAAGGACAGTTAAGGGTGCTTTACTCGAGAGGATCTATCGTGCGATAGATCGTCGGGGTCATGGTTTTTGTGACGCACATCCGGCGTCGCTTGCGACGTTGGCCTGTGTGACACCTCCTAGCGACGCAGTATCGCTCACAAATCGTGAGTCGTGTACTTGTCGCTAGGTTTCATAAAATCGTTTATGAAACATGGCGCCGGTTGTTTATCGTTCCCGTGGCAGCACACGCCGCTCCGTCTGACACCACGGGAACGATGAACATCGCTTACCTGCGTCCCATGGCTCCCACCAGCTATGTGGAAGGAAGGAGGTAGGTGGGATGTTTACATCCCGCTCATCTCTGCCCCTCCGCTTCTATTGGCCGGCCGCCGCGTGACGTTGCTGTGACGCCGAACATCCCTCCCACTTCAGGAAGTGGATGTTCACCGCCCTCAGCGACCTCGTCCGGGAGGTAAGTACGTGTGACGGGGGGGTTAACGAGTTTGTGCGCCATGGGCAATCAATTTCCCGTGACACACAAACGACGGGGACGGGTACGATCGATCGTGAAATCGCACGATCGGTCGTCCCGTGTAAAGCAGGCTTTACTCTTTATTGGTCACAAACACACCCTAGTATTTATGATTTTATCTCAGTACAGGGATCTCCTATGCTGCAGGTGTCCCTGGGTTGTGTTGATTGTGTTGATAGGAGCCGATGGAAGAAGCATTGCGGGAACAAAGACAGAATAACATGCCAGGTCCAGAACATAAACTGGTCAGACAGGAGAATTATATCACACAATGAAACCTAGATGAGAAGACAATGGGTCAATCCAATAAACTAGCCAAGAATATATATATATATATATATATATATATATATATATACACACAGTACAGACCAAACGTTTGGATACACCTTCTCATCTCTAGAACAGCTGTTAAGAGGAGACTTTGTGCAGCAGGTCTTCATGGTAAAATAGCTGCTAGGAAACCACTGCTAAGGACAGGCAACAAGCAGAAGAGACTTGTTTGGGCTAAAGAACACAAGGAATAGACATTAGACCAGTGGAAATCTGGGCTTTGGTCTGATGAGTCCAAATTTGAGATCTTTGGATCCAGCCACCGTGTCTTTGTAAAAAAGGTGAACGGATGGACTCTACATGGCTGGTTCCCACCGTGAAGCATGGAGGAGGAAGTGTGATGGTGTGGGGGTGCTTTGCTGCTGACACTGTTGGGGATTTATTCAAAATTGAAGCATACAGAACTAGCATGCCTACCACAGCATCTTTCAGCGGCATGCAATTCCATCCAGTTTGCGTTTAGTTGAACCATCATTTATTTTTCAACAGGACAATGACCCCAAACACACCTCCAGGCTGTGTAAGGGCTATTTGACTAAGAAGGAGAGTGATGGGGTGCTACCCCAGATGACCTGGTCTCCACAGTCACCAGACCTGAACCCAATCGAGATGGTTTTGGGTGAGCTGGACTGCAGAGTGAAGGCAAAAGGGCCAACAAGTGCTAAGCATCTCTGGGAACTCCTTCAAGACTGCTGAAAAACCATTTCCGGTGACTACCTCTTGAAGCTCATCAAGAGAATGCCAAGAGTGTGCAAAGTAGTAATGAAAGCAAAAGGTGGCTACTTTGAAGAACCTAGAATATAAGACATATTTTCAGTTGTTTCACATTTTTTTAAGTATTTCATTCCACATGTATTAACTCATAGTTTTGATGCCATCAATGTGAATCTACAATTTTCAGAGTCCTGAAAATAAAGAAAACTCTTTGAATGAGAAGGTGTGTCCAAACTTTTGGTCTGTACTGTATATATATATATATATATATATATATATATATATATATGCAATAATTGGGCATAATACAGGTGTCAAGTGATGACTTTAATACAGCTATATGCAACCCCCGTTAGCCAACTTACCTACCCCGCTTTGAGTCAGCGAATGATGTGCCGCACAAGCAGCAGTTGAACTGCTCGGATCCGGGTGCTCGTGGCCACTTCAAATGTAAGGGGATAGTTACAGGAGATGAATGTTCGTGACGCCACCTGCGGGTTGCATTAAAGTGGAGTACCGCCGCTGCCGAAGGAAGTACCGGGGCAGATGGTGTGGGGCAGCCAGATGTCAGTCCCTCCGCAGGTAGGGACGGCCCCGGATAGTGGGTATTTGGTGAACAGGTGGCTTGGCCTTGGGAAGCAGGGTGCAGGGGTCATATTACTCACTGCTGTAGTCGTGGTGATGGATCAGGTGGAATAAGCAGACACTCACACAGATGGTAAACCAAAGTCTCTAGGCACCACAGTCTCTACAGGGGGAGCCCGTCCAGGTCCTGCTCCCACCAGTGTCACTTGGTAAGTCCGAAGCCCTGCCTCCGTACACAAATTGTTTGACAGTTGTGGCCCCTTGGCTTGAAGCTTTCGGGGCCCCGCTACCCGTGTGTATGGCAGCTGTGCTCTTGGTGGCTGGCACTTGGGATTTTAGTGGGTTGTGTATTTTGGAGAACCCTATCCCCCACATTGTGCTGATGCCTCCAATCTCTGAGCTCTTGGGGAAAGTTCATAAAGAGATTATCCTCCAAAGATTAGTTATCAGGTTGCGTGAAGCTACTCCCCGATCTAGGGTCCAGTACCCCGCCGTGCTCGGTACCGATAAGGTGGCTGGGCTTCTGGTGCCAACAGTCTTCCTAGACTGCATCTGTTACTCTCCTGTCCAGTGTTCCTAATACCAGTCTCCGATTCCTGTGGTCCTGGACCACCATTTGCGACCCAACCTGTCACCTCTCTGGGAGCTCCAACTCCCCTGCTCCTCACTCTCTGAGGGCTAACTCTGAATTCCCTCTCACTTTGAGACCTAACTCCAAACTGACTTCCTCCCTCCCACCAGTCTGCCTGACCCCTAGGTGGGTGGCCGTGCTCCAACTTGACCAACCCACTGGTGTGTCTGTCCAGCCCTGGTGTGAGATGTGGTTGGGATTTGTAGTGCGGATGTCAGTGAGACTATTGATGGGAACCTGGAACCACGGGGGGTAGGCCCTGCACCCTGGGGTACAGGATGCAGTTCCCTCTAGCACCCTGATGTAGTCAGGGGTGCTACAATGTTCCCCAGCGATATACAGGTCAGCAGGATGTTTAAGATATATTATTATATATTATTCATGGCTAGACAGCAGTCATATTCTTTCCTGAAAAGATGATTGTCTGGAATGATGGACACCACCCAGCAATAAATCACAGCACCACTGGCTCCTCCGCTGCCTGTGACACGTAAAGAGACAGAGCCGTGGTGCTAAGTATTGGAGCAAGTTGATTTGGGAGCAGGGACAGGTAACTTAAAAAGAAAGGTACAGATTTTTATTAATATGAATGATAATCATAATATAGGATTTTATTTTTATTGTGAACAAGGTGGGATATTTGGGTTTGGTGTAAAGAGTCTGATAAGCTCAATATCATACACATAAATTGTCTTCTATTAGGTGTCATAGCGTTGGCAATGTATAGGCAACCATTGAAGTTGGTGAGATCCAACGTTGTACTAGATCCTAAGGGGCACTTTGCACACTGCGACATCGCAGGTGCGATGTCGGTGGGGTCAAATTGAAAATGACGCACTTCCGGCATCGCATGCGACATCGCAGTGTGTAAAGGCTGGATGATACGATTAACGACCGCAAAAGCGTCGTAATCGTATCATCGGTGCAGCGTCGGCGTAATCCATGATTACGCTGACGCGACGGTCCGATGTTGTTCCTCGCTCCTGCGGCAGCACACATCGCTGTGTGTGAAGTCGCAGGAGCGAGGAACGTCTCCTACCGGCCTCACTGCGGCTTCCGTAGGATATGCGGAAGGAAGGAGGTGGGCAGGATGTTTACATCCTGCTCATCTCCGCCCCTCCGCTCTGATTGGCCGCCTGCCGTGTGACGTCGCAGTGACGCCGCACGACCCGCCCCCTTAACAAGGAGGCGGGTCGCCGGCCACAGGGACGTCGCACGGCAGGTGAGTGTGTGTGTGTGAAGCTGGCGTAGCGATAACTTTTGCTACGCCAGCTATCACCACATATCGCTGCTGCGACGGGGGCGGGCACTATCGCACTCGGCATCGCAGCATTGGCCTGCGATGTCGTAGTGTGCAAAGCCCGCCTAACTCCAACTATTTGTAATTGATAGATGGCTTCATGGAGGATGCCTACACTTTTCTAACATCTAGACATAATTTGTAGATGTTCATGTAATAATAAAAGCTATCACTACTAATATAAAAGCATTCCTGGTTGATCTTATTTGTTCAAGGCATACCTAGGTCTCTGTGTCACTGTAATTTATTGTAAAAGTCATTTTTTTTCGGTAAAGTGTTATAAATCTCATATTGTAAGTGAACGAGCGCCACTTCTTACTGTTTTCAGTAATGTAATATTATTATCGGAGAACAGTATGTAGCTAATAAGAGCGACGTTGGCATTGCTGTGTTTGAATAGGAAAGCAGTCATTTTTCACAGGTGGAAGAAGAATGTTTAAGGATGATTAGACTTAGTGAAATAAATGAATGAACTGTACACTTTAATAACTCTTACACTGTACATGGTGCTAGAGTGAAAGGGAATATAATTTAATGCTTATCCAAGCAGCTTCTTGCCTCAAGACTCCCTACGGTGCTGTAAAACATCTTACAAAAATTCAGTCTATAGATTATAAGAACTCTTTATGCCAGGGTTGTCTTTTGATAGAATAATATTTAGCATATCCGGTCCGAGTCTCCTTCAAGCCCATCAGTATGCACAACAAAAGCATAAGTTATGAATCCAGCTAATTTCTTACCTTAAATTGGACCAGTTACTTGACATAAATATATATTTTTTATTTGGTGTAAAAGTTGGTGTTCCATTGAATCTAAAGTTATTTTTCTTTTCTTCCTGCACCTCGCCAATCTTGAGATATGGTCCGCTATGTATATAAATATGAGCACCGACTCATCAAAGCAAGAAAATTGTCGTAAACAGCCTTGAAAAGTCATAAAATTTTTGCGCAAACCAAAGATGCAAAAATTTTGGGGGGCAAAATATGGATTTTTCATGCCATTTTCTCTCATCTCTTCAAAAATGGTTGGAACCAGAGCAGGATAAGGGTGCAATTTGGGCATTTAATTCAAGATGAGCTCTGGCGTTGCTTGCTCCAGAAATCTCACTGCAGTTACTGACAGGCCGTCCTGTGAATGATGACGTCTATAAGGGAAGTGTTTTGGACTTTCACTTTATTTATTGTCTGATCTACAGCTTTGGTTTTGTAACCTGTAATTGTGGGCTCTTCAATTCATTTCTGTGGAGCGCTGTGGTGCACACCAGTAGCCCTGGCAGTTTGATTCGTTGTTTCATGCGGTATCTATCAGGACTCAGCATGGCATATTATTAGTGGATACAACCATTGTTATCACCTTTGAGGTTGGTTATCGAAACCTATTTGATCAGACTTAGTATTTGTGGATAATTTTTGATAGGATCTATTTTAGGGACTCATCAGGGTCCTTATGGCCAGTTTCAGACGTCCGTATTTAATCAGGTAAAAATCACATGCATGGTTATGGTCATATGTGTGATAAACATGTGTCATATGTGTGTCACCCGTGT
The DNA here is from genome assembly GCF_048569485.1 of Anomaloglossus baeobatrachus. NCBI lineage: Eukaryota > Metazoa > Chordata > Amphibia > Anura > Aromobatidae > Anomaloglossus > Anomaloglossus baeobatrachus. The sequence continues at coordinate 393,623,965 of NC_134354.1, read as the reverse complement.
GTCATGCGTATGTCACACATGTGACATCCGTGTTTGTATACGTGTGACAGGTACTGGAGTAAACACATATGTCTGTGAAATAAAAAGATGTTATAGTCACTGAATATTCAGTGCACGGAGGACCTGGAAGCCGGAGCATTGCAGGGAAAGCGTCGGGCACAGCACCGCTGAGGACAGCATCTCTGGGACAGGTGAGTATTCAGCAGTGTGTGTGTATGCAGTAACATCCAGGAGGTCATTGGAGTTCCCAATGAACTCTGATGACATCCTGATGACACCCCGTGACACTCACAATACAGCAGGTGTCAGGACGGTGACTTCACAGGTTCATCAGAGTTCATTGGGAACTGATGAGTCCCCGATGCTGTCCCTGCGATGCTCCGGCTTCCAGGTCCTCAATACACACACACACACATAGAACACACATGTATACACTGAGCACATATACACACATATGTATACACACACATAGCAGACACACATGGATACACCAAGCACATACACACACATTGCACACATGCATGTATATACTGAATGACCCGCCCCAGGGCCGTGGGGTACTCGGCTCCGGGTGTTGGTTAATGGGATTATGTCACGGGGGCCTGTGCCCGGTTCCGTGGCCCTGGTGGTCGCTGAAAGTCAATAAATAATAAAAATAAAAAAAAATAAAATAAAAAAAAATTATTAAAAAAAAATAAATAAATAAAAGTATTTCGTGACGCCACCTACGGTTCCAGTATGGTTACTGGGGCTGCAGGTCAGACCTCTGGGGTGATGGTTAGGCAGCCAGTTCTTTACGCTTCCCGTAGGTGAAGCGGGGTCCCCAGGGCAGTTTTAGTAGTACACAGATATGGCGGTTTTTCTTCACAGCCTTTTCAAATGTCACTTTATTACAGCAGTCTATGGCTCCTCAGATGAAGAAATAAAGTGCGTCACACTAATTCATTATCTCTGACCAGATTTTACTTGCAGGTGTTAAAAAGGGGTTCAGTTTGTGATGTTACAGTTTTTGGTGATCTGGGAACAGTTCAGGATCTCTGCACCAGGTCAGTGTGGCCTCCCTGCTGCGCTATGTTTCTCCTTGGTACTAGACTGCCTGTAGCTATACCTTGTCCCTCTCTCACTGTCTTCACCTGTATGGCAGGCGGCGGGAGCTTCTATAAGGGGCACTGCTGTACTCAATGCGGTCCCTAAGCTCTGTGTAGCGGCTTTGCCTTCAGGTGCTGCTGCGGCCAGAAGATCTGCAGTCTAACTGGCCCCCGGTCTTTATTGCTGGGCAGATTAGATCCCTCACAATCTCGGACGCCGGTGTCCGATAATCAGCGCTGTTCCTTGGGGATGAACCGGTCAGGCTCCACCTCCCCGGCCTCTCCTCTTTTGCCTCACTCTTGATCCCTCAGGCGGTCACACAGTTACTTGTGCGGGCTAAGCACTGCCCTCTCCATTTTGATGTCTTCCCTCACTCTCTGCTCACACAGTCTCCAACTGTCAACTGTCTCTCTGACTCCGCCTCCAAACCTGGCTTTAAAGGGGACCTCACCTGAACTCGACTTGTAGAGCTCCCCCTCCAGGCTTGGAGTGGAACTGTTGTATGTGGGATTACCTAATGTGGAGATCCTTCCCTGCCCAGGTACAGGTATATTTGTGGCAACTGAACCCTGGGGTGCCACAAGAACACACACACACACACATAGCACACACATGTATACAGTGAGAACATATACACAAACATATGTATACACACATAGCAGACACACATGGATACACCAAGCACATACCCACACAACACACATGCATGTATACACTGAACACAGACATACATATGTGTTCACACACACACAGCTGGATACTCACCTATCCCTAGCGATGCGGTCACCGACACTGAAGTCCCCAGTGATGCTCCGGCTTCAAACTCCACAGGGCACTAAATATTCAGTGACGATAATGAGCGGCGATAAGGAGCGGGAGGCAGCAGAGCCAAAGACAGCACCTCTGGATACAGGAAAATATAAAAAATATTTTTATTTAAAAGACCCGTGTTTTCTCCGGTACGTGTCACACTGATGTCACACAAATCACATCAGTGTGCAATCCGTGTGACACCCGTGCTGCCAGAGAAAAAACTGACATGTCTCCGTGTAAGCGTGGGGTCATGAGAGGTCACACGGTCCATGTGAAAACACGGCTGTGTGAGTAAAATAATATAGAATATGATGGCTACGTGTGACATCCGGGTTAAAAACGGATGTCACTCGTACCTGAAACATGGATATCTGAAACCAGCCTAAGGGTGAGTCATCGGTGAGCGGGGGCACCAATTGCACTTTAGTAGAGCGCCAACCTCCGCGGCAACGTAGGGTGAGACCGTAAGGGCAACGGTAGGGCCCTTTAGGTTTAACTAGATCCTTGCTTATCTAACTTTTTTTGTTCCTCTCGTTTGTTTTTGGAGTGCTTTTCTCACATTTACATATTGAGTTTTTTATATTATATTGAATAAAATTTGTAACTTTTAGGAATTTTTCATTTTTGTTAATTTCAGTTACGCACAGGTAAGAATTGTGGCACTGTAAACGGAGGTGCACTTCTTAAGGAACCTGGAGATCTGACTCTATCATGACCCTTCCTCAAAATCGGTGTGAAATTCGCCAGTCTTGATGAATCATGGCCTATAAGTATATACAAGCAAGATGGAGCCATATCTCAGAAACAAAGAGGCACTGGAACAAAAAATTACCAATGACAGATTAAGGATTATACCGACATTAACACCAAGCAAAAAAACTACATATCCATGGCAAATGGTAGGTTCTCTTTAAAAGGCAGAATATACCGTACATTTAATGCCTAACAGCAAACTATGACCTCTGATTACATTAATTTTTGTCATGTTGATTTATGTCAGCTCTACAAAATTAAAAGATCCTTCTGATACATTTCCCAATAATATTGATAAGGAGACAATTGTTGGTTTGACTTTAATTGCATTAATGCTCCTTTAATTAACACAGAGCAATTAAAGCATTATCTTGTGCTCTAATTCTAATATAATCCTCCTTTTAATTAAGGAATGACAACTCTTAATGAGAAGCTACAGTAAAACTTTGATACATTGATTAAAGCTGGACATACACAGGAGATACATGTTGATTCATATGGCAGATTTTAATAATTGTGACTGACCATTTTAAATTATATACTACATTTTCAATGGCCTATAACATACTGCTGTCTGCTGAAAAAAATAGGTTATATTGGTCATTGTTGGCTAAAACCAGAACTTGAGCGATGTCACATTTAGGGTCACACTTAAGCCAGCTTTACCCCTTACAATTAGGTGTGCGATCTCGTATGCGATGTGACACGCCCAGGTTGCATATGCGATCTAATGAGATTGCACGTTGGTCGTTCATTTGCTGTCACACGTGCGTTAGTAGTCTATGTTAAATTGATCAATTTTGTGTGCGATCCTTTAGATAATGTGTTCCGTGACGTATGCATTGGGCACCCTTTTTTTTTTTTTTATTTATTGACTTGCCAAGCGTGTGTAATGTGTAGGGATGCGTTTTTACTATGTCATCTGACATTCAGCTCTGCTACATGGCCGCTGACAGCAGACACAGACAGCCATGTAGCAGAGCTGAATGGCAGATGACAGCAGACACAGACAGAGCCGCACTGTCAGAATGAACTCGGGTGAACCTCACCCGACTTCATTGTCATGCTGCGGCTCTGTCTGTGTCGCGTCCTGATTAGCGGTCACCTGTGAAGGACTCACCGGTGACCGCTAAACTCCTGAGTAAGTGAATTGAGCAGCCCTCTCTCATGTACTCACCGATCCCCGATCCCCGGCGCTGCACGGCATTCACACTGCTCCGGCGGCTTTTACTATTTTGAAAAAGCCGGCCGTCCATTAAACAATCTCGTATTCCCTGCTATCCCCGCCCACCGGCGCCTATGATTGGTTACAGTGATACACGCCCCCACGCTGAGTGACAGGTGTCACACTGCACCCAATCACAGCAGCCGGTGGGCGTGTCTATACTGTGCAGTGAAATAAATAATTAAATAATTAAAACAAACGGCATGCGGTCCCCCCCAATTTTAAAACCAGCCAGATAAAGCCATACGGCTGAAGGCTGGTATTCTCAGGATGGGGAGCTCCACGTTATGGGGAGCCCCCCAGCCTAACAATATCAGCCAACAGCCGCCCAGAATTGCCGCATACATTAGATGCGACAGTTCTGCGGCTGTACCCGGCTCTTCCCGATTTGCCCTGGTGCGTTGTCAAATCGGGGTAATAAGGAGTTATTGGCAGCCCATAGCTGCCAATAAGTCCTAGATTAATCATGTCAGGCGTCTATGAGACACCTTCCATGATTAATCTGTAAATTACAGTAAATAAACACACACACGCCCGAAAAAATCCTTTATTATAAATAAAAAACACAAACATATACCCTGGTTCACCACTTTAATCAGCCCCAAAAAGCCCTCCTTGTCCGGCGTACTCCAGGATGATGCAGCGTCGCTTCCAGCTCTGCTGCATGGAGGTGACCGGAGCTGCAGAAAACACAGCCGCTCCCGTCACCTCCACACAGCTAATGAAGACAGCCGCACGATCAGCTGAGCTGTCACTGAGGTTACCCGCTGTCACTGGATCCAGCGGTGGATGCAGCGGTGGCCGCGGGTAACCTCAGTGACAGCTCAGCTGATCGCGATACTCACCGCTGCTCCTCTCACCTCCACGCAGCAACTGAGGTGAGTAGCGCGATCAGCTGAGCTGTCACTGAGGTTACCAGCGGCCACCGCTTCATCCACCGCTGATCCAGTGACAGCGGGTAACCTCAGTGACAGCTCAGCTGATCGCGCGGCTGTCTTCATTAGCTGCGTGGAGGTGACCGGAGCGGCTGTGTCTGCTGCAGCTCCGGTCACCTCCATGCAGCAGCGCTGGATGCGACGCTGGACCATCCTGGAGTACGCCGGACATGGAGGGCTTTTTGGGGCTGATTAAAGTGGTTAACCAGGGTATATATTTGTGTTTTTTATTTATAATAAAGGATTTTTTCGGGTGTGTGTGTTTATTTACTGTAACTTACAGATTAATCATGGAGGGTGTCTCATAGACGCCTGACATGATTAATCTAGGACTTATTGGCAGCTATGGGCTGCCAATAACTCCTTATTACCCCGATTTGCCAACGCACCAGGGCAAATCGGGAAGAGCCGGGTACAGTCCCAGAACTGTCGCATCTAATGTATGCGGCAATTCTGGGCGGCTGTTGGCTGATATTGTTAGGCTGGGGGGCTCCCCATAATGTGGAGCTCCCCATCCTGAGAATACCAGCCTTCAGCCGTATGACTTTATCTGGCTGGTTTTAAAATTGGGGGGGACCGCACGCCGTTTGTTTTAATTATTTAATTATTTATTTCACTGCACAGTATAGACACGCCCACCGGCTGCTGTGATTGGGTGCAGTGTGACACCTGTCACTCAGCGTGGGGGCGTGTCTCACTGTAACCAATCATAGGCACCGGTGGGCGGGGAAAGCAGGGAATACGAGATTGTTTAATGGGCGGCCGGCTTTTTCAAAACAGTAAAAGCCGCCGGAGCAGTGTGAATACCGTGCAGCGCCACGCCGGGGATCGGGGATCGGTGAGTATGAGAGAGGGGGTAAGAGGGATAGACTGACATGGACAGAGAGTGAGGGACAGAGATAGTGACCGACTGACAGAGATTAGTGCATGACAGACATTGTGAGGCGCTTCAGAACGCAGCTTTTCAGCTGCGCTCTGAAGCGGACCTTTTTTAAGCTGCGGTGCAGAGCGCACACCTGCACACATAGCCTCAGACATCAAAATCGTATGAGGGATGTCACACGTTTCAATTGACTAGGTTCATACAACAAAACGTCCAATGTATGAGGAATAAACCACGTGTATGCGATCACCATATTTTCGTTCAATCTTGATTGCACGTAGGTGTCACACGCAAATACACCACGAACGATGCAGGATGTGCGTCACTTACAACTTCACCCCAACGACGGATTGAAAGATTTATTGAAGCGTGTAAAGCAGGCATTACATATAAAAATTGTTGCAATTTTCATCCAGAAAAGTGGGACGAGTGAAATCCGTTTGGTATTCCATATGTCATTGTCGCGGGCGGAGGAGGGGACGCTGCGCTCTCCCACTGCTCGGGTCCGGCTGACGCTGCTGCTGCGGTCTGCTGCTGCTCGGTGGCTCGAGCGATGGGCCGGATCCCGGGGACTCGAGCGGCGCTCCTCGCCCGTGAGTGAAAAGGGATTGGTTTTTGGGATTGTTTATTGTCCGTGATGCCACACACGGTTGTGGTGATTGTGTGGACACCACCGCTGCTCTGTATGGGGATCCCGGGAGCGGTGACAGAGAGCAACTGAGTTGTTAGTTCTCCCCTCCGTGGGTAGGGGTTGGTTGTCCCGGGGCCCAGTGATGAGTTGACGGGGACACAGTTCTCGGTAAAACACACGGCTGGAAAGACGGTTCCCACGGACGGCTGCTGTTGCTTTTCCCCAGTAGTTGACGGTGACGGTCCCTTTTCCTGCACTTAAGTCTATGTTGGTAGCGATGGGTTCCCACCGGTAACCCACTCCCCGGCTTGGATATGGGCCGGAGGAGCCCCTCTTTGCCCGCAGGCGCTGGCCCTGAGAAACTGGTGCCTTGGCGGTGGCGGTGTCTCTCTCTAACGGTTGGACTGTGGCCTTCAATCGGGACTTGGTTGTTGGGAGAACCAGAGGTCCCCTTCACTGATGGATTTGGCAAATTCACGGCGACTCCTAGCCTTGCCGGGATCCGAATGGCCCCTGCCAATGGTGCTGGCTTCTCTTCGTATACCACTCCGGTACCGCCGGGCCACCACCCGTCCATGGTCCTTTCGGCAACCTCCGAGCAGTCTTTCATGCAGACGGTCACCGCCGTCTGCTGACCTTGCTGTCTCAGTCCGGGGCACACACCCGGACCAACTTCAGGCTTTCTCAACTGTCCCTTTCTCTTCCACTTTTACTCCTCTCTCTTGCTCCTTTACCACTTCACTTCCAACTCTCACTCTATCTGATCTCTAAACTGATCTGTTTTGCCTGGTTTTCCCGCCTCCAGGGCTGTGAACTCCTCGGTGGGCGGAGCCAACTGCCTGGCCCACCCCCTGGTGTGGACATCAGCCCCTGGAGGAAGACAACAAGGATTTTTGGTTTAGCTTTGGTGTACCTATCTGGGGTGTAGGGTGTGGTGGTGTCATGACCTGTGACCCCTGGCTTGCCCAGGGCGTCACATTTCCCCTTAGCAAAATGCAGACCGTCCGCGGGCTGCCCGTCCAACACCGGTTTTATTTTTCTGAAAAGATATAAAAGGTAAACATAATACAAATAAAATAACTTCATCCCACATCGGGAGGTGCTTTGCTTAAACGTTACTAAACGGTTTCAAACGGTTGCGGCTGCCGCTCTCTCCCACCCAAGTAACCTGGCCCTGATGCTGCCCCTAAGAAACAGGCAGCACCCCTTGACCCCAGTCCTGAACCAAGTCACCCGAGCGGGATCTGTCCTTCCCCTCCAGAGGGCCCCAGCCTGCTCCACTGCGGGCCCTCCCTCCAACCTGCCTCTCCGGAGGCGGTAACGGTAGCTGCAACAAACATATTTATTTACATGCCACTAATGTTTGTGGTTGCCCTGCAAGTTCTCGGGCCTGTTCATAGAAGTTTCTATGCAGCTTTTCAAGCGGTCCCCACGGGGACAACAATGCCGGCAACGGCCGGTTCAATCACGGTTGCAGACAATCAGGTTACTGTTCGGTAATCATTTACTTTCATTCTTTGTCAAACTTTTCAAACTTTCAAAACTTTTAAACACACACAGTGGTGGTCCCAACGGGGACGGTGCAACGGTGCTCCGCTGCCCTTACTGTGCACTTTCGTCCTCCTCACCCGGCTCTGGGTGGAAGAACACGGGCACCAGCCCCTCCAGCGCATAGCAAGCGCGGCGAGGAAGGGCTGCCCGATACCCGTTGTTCCCACTCCGGGGAATGTAAGTGGCCTTTGTGCCCTGCAGAGCGACGACTCCTTCATCTTCCTCCGAAACGGGCTCGGTGTCAGGCCCGGAATCACTATCGTCCGTCTCTGCGCCAGGCGGGTTGCCGCCAGCTGCGCAGCTTCCAGGCTTGCCACTCTCTCCGCCCCCGTCACGGGGGAATATACACCCGACGGGCCAGGCGCAGTGCGGTGCACGGGCAAGGAGGACAGAGGTGGCATGGGGGCCAGGGGGAGACCAGGTCCCTCAGCCGCAGCGGCCGGTCCCTCGGGGACATAGGGGCGTGGGTCACTCACCAGCTCCTCCATCATGGCCTCCATTCCATACACTCGTGCAACTGCAGCTGCATCCTCCACCTCCGCGGTCCACTGTTCCATCAGCCGGCAGATCTGGCTCCGGTAGTGTCGGCAGATCCCTGCCGTCCGGGCCCTCAGCTATGCCGCTGTCCCGGGCACCGGTTTGGTAGCCTCCGCATAGCTAGGGCGAGCGGACATTCTTTGCAGGGGTCGGCGGATCGTGGGTTCCCAGCGTCCTTATCTGTATAGCCGCGGCTACATGCGACCAGTCGCCATTTCGTCCCCCTTAGCCTCTTTTCGGCACCTCCTCTATCGGGGCGGGGTTTTGGCCTTCGCACCTCCGCTACTCGAGAAGACGCTCGAGCGGGATCTCTTCGCGCCAAAGATGGCGGCTTCTGAAATTTTCTGGCCGGACACCTCCGGCGGTAACAAGGCGCACCTCTACCCAACGGCAGAGCGGTAAGATCCTGTTCGTGACGCGGGCGGAGGAGGGGACGCTGCGCTCTCCCACTGCTGGGGTCCGGCTGCCGCTGCTGCTGCGGCCTGCTGCTGCTCGGTGGCTCGAGCGATAGGTCGGATCCCGGGGACTCGAGCGGCGCTCCTCGCCCGTGAGTGAAAAGGGATTGGTTTTTGGGATTGTTTATTGTCCGTGACGCCACCCACGGTTGTGGTGATTGTGTGGACACCACCGCTGCTCTGTATGGGGATCCCGGGAGCAGTGACAGGGAGCAGCTGAGTTGTTAGTTCTCCCCTCCGTGGGTAGGGGTTGGTTTTCCCGGGGCCCTGTGATGAGTTGGGGGATGAGGGATGGCGGGCCGGTGCAGGGCTTGGTGGGGTGCAGGGACGCGGGGGCAGCGCTGTGCCTCACGGCACTGTGGTACTCACTCAGCCTGAGACGGGGACACAGTTCTCGGTAAAACACACGGCTGGAAAGACGGTTCCCACGGACGGCTGCTGTTGCTTTTCCCCAGTAGTTGACGGTGACGGTCCCTTTTCCTGCACCTAAGTCTATGTTGGTAGCGATGGGTTCCCACCGGTAACCCGCTCCCCGGCTTGGATATGGGCCGGAGGAGCCCCTCTTTGCCCGGAGGCGCTGGCCCTGAGAAACTGGTGCCTTGGCGGTGGCGGTGTCTCTCTCTAACGGTTGGACTGTTGCCTTCAATCGGGACTTGGTTGTTGGGAGACCCAGAGGTCCCCTTCACTGACGGATTTGGCAAATTCACGGCGACTCCTAGCCTTGCCGGGATCCGAAAGGCCCCTGCCAATGGTGCTGGCTTCTCTTCGTATACCGCTCTGGTACCGCCGGGCCACCACCCGTCCACGGTCCTTTCGGCAACCTCCGAGCAGCCTCTCCTGCAGACGGTCACCGCCGTCTGCTGACCTTGCTGTTCTCAGTCCGGGGCACACACCCGGACCAACTTCAAGCTTTCTCAACTGTCACTTTCTCTTCCACTTTTACTCCTCTCTCTTGCTCCTCTACCACTTCACTCTCACTTCCCTAGCTTAACTACCTGGTTTTCCCGCCTCCAGGGCTGTGAACTCCTCGGTGGGTGGAGCCAACCGCCTGGCCCACCCCCTGGTGTGGACATCAGCCCCTGGAGGAAGGCAACAAGGATTTTCGGTTTAGCTTTGGTGTACCTATCTGGGATGTAGGGTGTGGTGGTGTCATGACCTGTGACCCCTGGCTTGCCCAGGGCGTCACATCATCAAAGTGCTATGCCAGTGTGCGATTTTATCCTCGCCTAGCATCTACATGACATTCTTATCACATCCTTATTTTCTTTTCAGCATCTATTATTCTACAATCCTTTACAGGACCATTACAGTGTTCTATTGTCACGCTAGGTATGAGGAAGTATCAAGTGAATGACGAAAGGAAAGGGAAGGGGAAACCCTTTGTCTAGGGAAGGGGGAGATGGTGAACTTTGACCAAACCTACAGCTGGTCCCTGGGGTCCGTCTCCACCCTAGATAGATTCTGCACCTATGTGCCGAGCCAGGTACCTGACCCTAGATATCCCTAGTGCTGGCCCCTAAATAGGGAACGGGTGGGATAAGATCTTCGTCAACACTACTAAACGCTAAAGGAAGACACAAGGAGGACACACATGGGGAAAAAGCATAAACTTCTTATCCGCAGATGACTCAGGTAGAAGTTCAGCAACAATCCTACAACTGAGTGCAAGCTGCCTGCTTGTATCCAAAGCTTGAATTAACTGAATATCACCAGTACAATTCCAGGGAAAATAAGAGTATTAAAATCCAAGGGGAAATACAGATGATTAGCAGCTGAAGGGAAGAGGAGCTCTTCTGGGTCTTTTTGGGAAAAGGATGAAAACCCAGTAGAGGAGCTACCTAGTGCACTGCATACTGACTGCAGGAATAACAGAAAGTCAGGGAGCATTTTGCACAGCCAAACACTGTGACCTTCTATTGCCCTAGACTATAGTATTGCCTGTCACCTGTGACACACCCGTGACATCTATGCTACAGAATGACAATGTATCCCTATAAATTGGATGTCATACAGATGGTCTGTTTGACATCCATTTTTTCTCCCACAATTATTGACTTGCATTGATGAGTCTTGACCACCATACACAGCATGCTGCGACTTTTTCCTCAGATGTGGAAATAAATCCCATATCAGCACTGCCTTATTATTTTACATTGGCGAGAGTGCAATGTGATTTATTTTTTATTGGATTGCACTTGGTAATGCCCAAATGTGAGCGAACCCTTCAAATCAAATTCACTGGTATATTTGGCACAAAAGTGTAACTTGCCCTAACTTAACACTGGTCAATACATTGTGCAGTGTTAAGATTTTTTAACCCTCTTAATTTAGTGGCAAATAAATAAATAAATATAAAAATAGTACATAGAGTCATGATAGTCTTTCCACCATCTGTAGATATGTATGGCATGGTCATTTGTAACTATACGCATGTGGATATTTTTATTTCCAAAACCTGCGTCTCAGTGGCAACAACATTGAAAAGTGAGTAGCAAAGCAATAAACTTTAGGATGGAAAACAAAATAAAGTTCTTGGGGTCATTGAAGCAATAACTTAATTTTCTAGACCTGTGACAATTTTTAAAAAAATAAATTAAATAAATTTTCTTTTTCGGCAGCATGTATAAAGTTCACTAAAATTACTGAAATAAAATTTGGGTTTCAGTGGTGGAAACACAAGAATGAAGAAGTAATGGCGTATTTCAGCAGTGGCAACAAAGACTAATAACCATATTGAAATAGCGGTCCCAAAATATGCCTTTTCTGGGATCAGCAACAAGTTTGTTTGAAAAGTGAGGAAATTATGGCTTTTTAAACAGCTGAACAAAAAGTATTCCTTTTTTAAGCAGTTTCAGGTTTCTATTATTTACCTTCTTGCTTGGTAAAGAGTTCCCAGCAGCAGTATTCTATAGAACATAATGGACAGGCTGAAGATGTGCGGCTGTCTATTGAATACTGTGCTGTGGCTGCCACTGCCAAAATGATGGATAGGCAGGAAAACTGTGGCTGTGCGCCATCTCTGACAGACCAGACAGCAGCAGATCCGTACACATAGAGCAATATTGACAGGAAGGCACATGATACTGCCAACATACTCATTACCATCAGCAATAAGTGTAATAAAATTCTCACTCTTAAGGGGGCTTTACACGCTACGATATCGTTAATGTTTTATCGTCGGGGTCACGTCGTTAGTGATGCACATCCGGCGTCATTAATGGTATCGCAGCGTGTAACACTTAGATACCAGCGACCTTAAACGTCCTCCAAAGTGGTGAAAATCGTTCACCATGGAGAGGTCGTCCTAAAACCAGAAATTGTTAACGGTTGTTTAGAGATGTTGTTCGTTGTTCCTACGGCAGCACACATCGCTGTGTGTGACACCGCAGGAACGTCAAACATCTCCTTACCTGCGTCCCGCCCGCAATGAGGAGTGAGGGAGGTGGGCGGGATGTTCGTCCCGCTCATCTCCGCCCCTCCGCTTTGATTGGCCGGCCGCTTAGTGACGCCGCGGTGACGCCGAACGCACCTCCCCCTTGAGGGAGGGATTGTTCGGCAGTCACAGCACCGACGCCGACCAGGTAAGTACGTGTGACGCTGCCGTTACGATAATGTTCGCTGCGGCAGCGATCACACAATATTGCATGCACGACGGGGGCGGGTTCTTTTGCATACAATATCGCTAGCAATTGCTAGAAATATCGTAGCGTGTAAAGCCCGCTTTAGGCTATGTGCCCACAGGGTAAGTGTCCTGCGGATATATCCGCAGGACATTCTGCAGGAGCTCCCAGAAATCCGCAGCACAACTTTTTTCTGTTTACATGCTGCGGATGTACAGTGGAATGTCCTGCGGATATGCTGTGAGCATTCTGCAATAAGGATACAGTACCATGGCTTCGGCACTGCATCCTCAATGCAGAACAAGTGCTGCAGTGATCGGGGTGTTCATACTTACCTGCATCATGCAGCACTTCACTTTCCAGCTGTGTCTATCTGCACTCTGCAGGAGAAGGTGGGCGGGCCTGAACTAGCTCCAGCTGTCACATGACTGGAGCTCGTGCAGCCCCGCCCACCTCCTCTTTCCTGCTCCTCGCTCCACTGCGCTCCTCTGCACTGGAGGAAGTGACTCCGGTGTTTGCTATCAAGGCAGGTTAAGAATAGGACCTTACGGAGAAATCCGCAGGAATAATTAACATTCTTTAGATTTTTCCGCAGGGAAATTCGCATTATTTCCGCTGCGGAAAAAAACAGCATGGGCACAGCAGTTCCAAAATGCCATAGAAATGGCTGGGGACTCGCTGTACTGCGGATTTTTGAAAAGTCTGCAGAATTTCCGCAAAAAAAATCGGCAAATTCCACTAATTTTCCGAAGTGTGGGCACATAGCCTAAATGTACAGTATAAATATATCATTTTCCTGACTTGTACAGGAAAATCTGGTTCTCTAGGTTAAAGCCAAGCCACTTGTCACACAGAAGACAGTATACCAGTGCAAACCAGAAGTCTTTGGACTCAAGACTCAGGGTATCTTCCCCTAGCCACATTCTAAGCCACACCCATTTGGCTATAAGGGACATTCAGCAGATTCTGAATTCTGGACTGTTTATTCATTTATAGTCATAGCAGCCAGAACTTTCTCATCTTTATGTACCTTCATTAACCCCTTAACCTTTTTTTTGGGTTTTTTCTCCCCTTCTTCCAAGAGCCATACCTTTTTTATTTTTCCATATGAGGGCTTGTGTTTTTGCGGGATGATTTGTACTTTTAAATAAAACCATAAGTTTTACCAGATAGTGTACTGGAAGACGGCAAAAAAATTCCAAAGTGCGGAAAAAAAGCAAAAAAAAAGTGTGATTGCATGATTGTTTTGGGGATATTTTATTCGCCGCTTTCACAATATGGTAAAACTGATGTATCAGTGTGATGTCTCAGGACAGTACAAGTTCATAGACACCAAACATGTATAGGTTTACTTTTATCTAAGGGGTTAAAAAAATTCAGAAGTTTGTCCAAAAAAAGTCTCTCACTTTTTGCGCCATTTTAAGCGACCTATAGCGTTCTCATTTTTTGGGATTTGAAGCTCAGTGATGACATTTATAATGGTACCATTTTTGCGCAGATGCTATGTTTGGATCGTATGTTATTGCATTTTGCATAAAATTTGCAATGACCAAAAATCGTAATTTTGTCGTTTGGAATTTTTTTACGCTATGCAGTTTACCAGTCTGATTAATTGATTTTATATTTTGATAGATCGGGAATTTCTGAACTTGGCAATACTAAATGTGTGTATATTTATTTATTTTTTTTAAACCCTTTAATTTTTAATAGGGCGAATGGTGATTTGGACTTTTGGTTTTATTTTTTTTCAATTTTTTAAAACTTTTCTTTTTACTTTACTAGTCCCTCTTGAGGACTATTAGGATCAGCAGACTGATCGCCCATTTATTTCTCCTGATCAGAGCTGCACAGCTCATATCAGCATAAATGCTCGTCTTCTGTTACAGCCAGCGCTCTCCTGGCTGTGACAGGAAGTGAGTCATGATAGCAACAGGAGTCATCCCATGATCCTGTGCTACCATGGCACTCATGGCAATCATTGGATCACCATGATCAAGTCATGGGGCCTCCGATGGCGCGTTTGTAAGTACGCGTTACCCGCTGCGGGCATTTAAATCATGCTGTCACATTTTGACATAGCAATTTAAGGGGTTAACATGAATGGGTGGATCACGGATCCACCTGTGCCTATGAGGCACACATGTCAGCTGTACAAATCAGCAGACATGTATGGGGATCACCACATCCTCCTATTTTTGATTACCAGCCATGGTAAAGCTGACAGCTGAGGGCTGCAGCGCATTGCTATCTGTTTACCTGAGCTGGTTATCAAAAACAGGCAGAGCCCATGTCATTTTTTTATTTATTCCATATACACATGTTTACAGTGCAGTTTCCCCCATTTTTGTATCCTTCTGCAACCTCCTAGACCTTATTTCAAACTTTTACAGCCATTTTGAAACATAGAGTTTCCTGTCTTTACTGACTTTTATGGGGTTAGGGTCCGGGTCTCAAACCAAACTATAAATAAAGTCCAGCTGAACCGACAAACCCAAACTACCACGGGTCTGCTCATCTCTAGTCTTGCAACTTTTAGAACAACCAGCAGACTCTATGAGCCAATTTACTGGTTTAAAACACATTAAAGGGAACCTGTCATCAGATTTGGCCACTATAAGCTGTGGCCACCAACAGTGGGCTCTTATATACATCATCCTAACATGCTGTATATAAGAGCCCAGGCCACTGTGTAGAACGTAAAAATCACTTTATAATACTCACCTAAGGGGCAGTGCGGTGCAGACTGGTCAGATGGGTGTTTCCATTCTCTGGGTCCAGCGCCTCCTCTTTCGGCCATCTTACCAAAGTAAGCGGAACCTGAGCAGAATGAAGCATAA
This sequence comes from Anomaloglossus baeobatrachus, assembly GCF_048569485.1. Classification (NCBI taxonomy): domain Eukaryota; kingdom Metazoa; phylum Chordata; class Amphibia; order Anura; family Aromobatidae; genus Anomaloglossus; species Anomaloglossus baeobatrachus. Next base: position 393,608,636 of record NC_134354.1, on the reverse strand, counting down.
TGGCGCCAGCTTACCAAATTCATCATTAGATATGCCATGCATAAAGTTAAAGATGACACATTTCCTCTGTATTTTGTAAAGAAAATATATTTTTTCATCTTTTACATTTCTAAAATAACAAAAAAAGAAAATTGTCATCCTGAAAGTTTAATACCTAGTAGCACCCCCTTTTGCATGTATCAAAGCTTGTAAATGCTTCATGTAGCAGCCAAGAGTCTTTCAATTCCTCTTTGAGGGATTTTCATCCATTCTTCCTTGGAAAAGTCTTCCAGTTCTGTGAGATTCCTGGGTCCTCTTGCATGCACTGCTCTTTTGAGGTGTAGCCACAGATTTTCATTGATGTTTATATCAGGGGACTTTGAGGGACATTAAAAAACCTACAGCTTGCGCCTATTGATGTTGTCTATTGTGGATTTTGTCGTGTGATTAGGATCAATATCCATTTGTGGAAGCCATCCTCTTTTGAAATTCCGATGAGTGGCATCAGTGCATGCTCAGATGAAAAAAAAAATAAATCTTCGCATGTGCCGATGCCGCTTATAGTCTTCACAGTGTCTTCAATAAAATGGCAAACAAAATCATTGTACACACATGCACTGACTCCAGCGCCATTTTAATGAAGACATCATTACTCTAGCAATGCACATGTGCTGACACAGGGCAAAATTTAAATAAAGAAAAGGGGCAAGTCAAGAAGATGCCGGAGGAGGAATTTACACAGAAGACCTAACCCACAAGAAAACACCCCACTGCACACATCAATCAAAGAATGGACCAAATTCTGGACATTTCTGAACTTTTTTTCTGCAATGAAAGATCCAACCAGAAAAGTGAAGATATAAATTTATTCTCCATCCTAGCGCCAGTATGGCACTGCCTTTACATTATATGGGAAAATCCTGCTGGTTAGATGCTTTTAAGCAAATTCCCAAAAATTCTACACAAATTCAGTTTGTTTAGAACCAAGTCTCTCATCTCATTGTAATTTCAAGTGTATAGCCTGCTTATTTCCTATTTTATGGCCTAAAGGACTGGTACACACAGTGCATGACTTCAAACTTTAGAGTTCTTATAAACCCTGAATTATACTATTGGTCAGGCACTGTCATAACGCAATGTATCATATTTTCCTTAATTTTATCTTATTATAGAACATATATTTTATATAGACATATTTTGCATTTCAAAATTAGCATATAATCCTGTATGACTAGTTATTTTCTCAGTTGTCAACTGTGAATAATGCTGATAAATACCTTTCTCTACATGACCGGACTCAACTTGTTAATAAACTTTGACTGATTAATGGACAGTAGTCGTGGGTGAGGGATTCAAGGTGGGGAACCCTGATATAAGGTGTGGGGAGATTACAGTCCATCATGCAAAAAATCAGATGGTCAAGTGGAAGTGATCCACTAAATTCACAAGACTAGTCTGAAGACCCTGTATGGGGGCCTTGCGAACCCCCTCTTACCTTCCAGAATGCCCGGTGTCTCTTCTGATTTGTAGGCCTGACTTGACATCATGGTTGCAGAATGACACATGCATGATGTCGTGTCGGGATACTGACATGGTCGATGAACCAGGGTCCAAACTGATTATCTCATCTCTCTAAAATGGCCTAAACTTTGGAATGGACAATTTCAATGGACCCTAAACCATCATAGACCCTTTAATCTCTAAAATAAGCAATAAGGTCTATGATATAGGATTGTTAATTGCTATATAAGTGGTTATAGAATGGCTTGCCACATAATAAAGCATATATAAACATCATAATTATTTCTAATAATATTGTTTTCTAATAATACATTGACTAATAAAATATTAGAGCTGCACACATGTTGGAAAATGGCAAGATTATAATAAAAATGTGTTTATTTTATTTTTTAATTCAGAAGAAAGAAAATCAAACTCTATATAATACTGCACATCAGTAAAAAGGCTGGTGTCCTGGACACTAAGGCGGGCTTTGCACACTATGACATCGCAGCCCGATGCTGCGATGCCGAGTGCGATAGTGCCCGCCCCCGTCGCAGCAGCGATATGTGGTGATAGCTGGCGTAGCGAAAGTTATCGCTACGCCAGCTTCACACACACTCACCTGCCGTGCGACGTCCCTGTGGCCGGCGATCCGCCTCCTTGTTAAGGGGGCGGGTCGTGCGGCGTCACTGCGACGTCACACGGCAGGCAGCCAATCAGAGCGGAGGGGCGGAGATGAGCAGGATGTAAACATCCTGCCCACCTCCTTCCTTCCGCATATCCTACGGAAGCCGCAGTGAGGCCGGTAGGAGACGTTCCTCGCTCCTGCGACTTCACACACAGCGATGTGTGATGCCGCAGGAGCGAGGAACAACATCGGACCGTCGCGTCAGCGTAATCATGGATTACGCCGACGCTGCACCGATGATACGATTACGACGCTTTTGCGCTCGTTAATCGTATCATCCAGCCTTTACACACTGCGATGTCGCATGCGATGCCGGAAGTGCGTCATTTTCAATTTGACCCCACCGACATCGCACCTGCGATGTCGCAGTGTGCTAAGTGCCCCTAAGTGTATGAAGAATAATGTTTTTCTAGCCATCATTTACTCTGTTTCATGTTAATGAGATAAAAGCCAGCTCTCATGTATAGAATATTTAATCCAGGGTGTTGAAATTAATTCATATAATACCTGGGAATAGGCAAGCTGCAGGGGAGTATGGGATTTGTTCTTATTTGCATGCAGTATATTTGTGTCCTCTTCCACTGACCTAGTGAACATGGCACCATATAATTCCTTATATATTTTTAGTATTAACACTTGGAAAAAAATATAATTTAGAGGTTTGGAAACTTCCATTAGGAAGAGATCACTCATACTGAAATGTGAACAGATGAGAAAGAAGAAAATAATAAAGAATACATGTGTTTGGGCACATGCACATGTACCGAGGGCGCATGTAGCTATCATGGGACAATGGAAACAATAAGGCAGAGAAGAATCCATCAGCGAGGAACCAGATTTGGTTATCTGAACTATCTATAAACAGATCAAAATTACATCTAATTTAGCCTCCTCTTTACTTTATTCGCTGTCCACTCCTCAATTCTGATTAATCTATCTCTGTGTACATTGAATAGCCACCTTATTAGAGACATCCACGATCTGAGCATTGTATAAAAGTGCAAGACTAGCATGGTAATTATGTGAAAAGAAGACAATATTGTGGAGGTTTCTCATAGAAAGGTGTAAAGAGTAAACAAAAAGTGGTGTAGTTAAGGAAAACATTTAGTGGAAAGGGATTATGTGGTCATAAACAACTCATCATCAAGAGGGGTCATAGGGTGATGTCAGAATTATACCAACAGCCGGGCAGTACAAAGTCAAGCAAATCACAGAGGATGAACGCATAATTCCTCCTTGTGTAGTCTGGGTATAACAGCAGACAACCAGGTTGAGTGTCCCTTCTTGTTAGGTTCCAACAGCTCAGGCTAGTGGGGGAGAAGTAATAAAGGAGAAAATGAGGGGGGGGCATGCCACACCTTGCACCCTCATACTCTTGGATGCACATTCCTCATCCAAGCCCTAACTCATCTCTTCAACCTATTACTATCAACTGGTGTATTCCCTTCATGCTTTAAACATGCTTCGATCACACCCATCCTTAAAAAGCCCTCTCTTGACCCATCCTCTGTGTTTACCTACCGCCCCATATCTCTTCTCCCCTATGCTTGAAAACTACTGGAACAGCATATCTATCTTCAACTGTCCTCATACCTCTACTCCTGCTCCCTCTTTGACCAGCTACAATCTGACTCCCGACCGCATCACTCTACTGAAACTCCCCTATCTAAAGTCACCAATGACCTACTAACTGCCAAAGCCAAGTGACACTACTCTGTCCTCCTCCTCATGGACCTGTTCTCTCCCTTCGACACAGTAGACCACTCCCTCCTATTACAGATTCTCTCCTCTCTGGGCATCACAGACTTGGCCCAATCTTGGATCTCTTCATACCTAACCGACTGAACTTTCAGCGTCTCCCACTCTCCCACCACCTCCTCATCCCAATCTCTATCCGTTGGTGTCCCCCAAGGTTCAGTTCTTGTACCCCTGCTGTTCTCTATCTACACCTTCGGCCTGGGACAGCTCATAAAGTCCCACAGCTTTCAGTATCATCTCTATGCTATGATACTCAGATCTACCTCTCTGGACCTGACATTACCTCCTTACTAACCAAAATCCCACAATGTCTCTCTGCTATTTCATCCTTCTTCTCTGTGCGATTCCTAAAGCTTAACATGGATAAAACAGAATTTATTGTCTTTCTTCCTCCTCATTCAACTCCTCCACCAAGCCTATCCATCAAAGTTGATGGCTGCTCACTCTCCGCAGTTTCACAAGCTCATTGCCTTGGAGTTACCATCGACTCTGCTCTATCCTTCAAGCTGCACATCCAAGCCCACTTCACCTCATGCCAACTACAACTCAAAAATATCTCCCGTATCTGTGCCTTCCTTAACTAAGAATCAGCAAAAACATTAGTATATGCTATCATCATCTCCCGCCTCAACTACTGCAACCTCCTACTCTCTGCCCCCCTTCCAACACTCTTAGACCCCTCCAATCTATCCTGAACTCTGCAGCCTGCTTAATCCACCTTTTCCCTCGCTATTCCCCAGCCTCACCACTCTGCCAATGTCTTCACTGGCTTCCCATTGCCAAAAGACACCAGTTCAAAACATTAACCATGACCAAGCCATCCACAACCAATCTCCTCCTTAGATCTATGACCTAGTCTCCCGTTACCTACCTGCACGCAACCTCAGATCCTCACAAGATCTCCTTCTCTACTCCTCTCTTATCTCCTCTTCCCACAATTGCATACAAGATTTCTCCCGTGCCTCCCCCATGCTCTGGAAAGCTCTACTCCAGCATATTAGACACTCGCCTATTCTGAAAAACTTCAAGAGGAACCTGAAGACCCACCTCTTTCGACAAGCCTACAACCTACAATAACCCTCAGTCCAGTACACCACTGCGCAACCAGCTCTGTCCTTACCTATTATACCCTCACCCATTCCCTGTAGACTGTGAGCCCTCGCGGGCAGGGTCCTCTCTCCTCCTGTGCCAGTCTGTTTTGTACTGTTAATGATTGTTGTACTAGTTATTATGTATACCCTTTGTCACTTGTAAAGTGCCATGGAATTAATGGCGCTATAATAATAAATAATAATATTAATAATAATAGAGTTTACCTTTGCATTGTGGCTGGTCATTTTCATCTTTTAATGACAGCTTTAATGGCAAAAGGATTCATTCAGCAGGACAATGCACCATGTCACAAAGGAAGAACAATCATGAATTATTCCAAGAAAATATTTAGTTGTTTCTCTGTGCTTCACAGTCTACAGATCTTAATCCTATTGAACATCCATGAGGCAAGTTATGAGGAGCTGATCAGTACCTGTATCTAATTTGTGGCAACTGCAAGAAGCTATTCTGACCAATATTCTTGTTGATTGATTTAAACACAGTGGAATTTATGCATAACAAATTGCTGCAGTTCTGATGGTTATCAGGGATCTAACATGCTACTAAATTAGTGTCTCTAATAAACTGGCCATATAATGTATATCCTTTTCATTCACATTCATCCAAACTATCGTATTATAAGACGCACCAGATTATAAGTCGCACCCCAAATTTAGAGAAAAAAATGGGGTCCATCTTATACTCGGGTGGTGTTTTAGTGGAGGCGGGCGCCAGTGGTGATAGAGCGACATCACAGGATACAGGGATGGTGATGGAGTAGGTCGGTGCTGCAGGTGCTGCAGTGGGGGCCATGCTGGGTGCAGTGGGGGCCATGCTGGTGGCGGGGGCTCTGCTGGCTTGGTGATCTGTCCTGGCTGTGGTGTCTCTCCTGGCTGCAGGGTCTGTCCTGGTTGCGGGGACCATGCAGAACAGGGCGGTGCAGTGTGTGTCCAGGATGCTCTGACGGCAGTACGGGCTTCGAAGAAATGGTGCCAGAGTAGGCACATGCGCAGATTGAGCTCTCAGCTCAATGACAAGCCGAGATCTCATCTGTGCACATGCCACCTCCAGGCACCATTTTCCTTAAGTCCACTGACTGCTGGGAGATCAATGGGCTAGAGGCAGCTCGTGCGCAGATGAGATATTCAGCTGAGAGCTCCATCTGCGCATGCGTTGACTCTGGGCACCATTTCTTTAAAGCCCGCACCTCCAACCGAGCATCTTCCGCACCGCCCTGCTCTACACAGCCAGCAGGGTCCCTGCCGCCAGCACCGGCCCCCACCGCCAGCATGAGCCTTCACCATCAACACAGCCCCCACCGCCAGCACGGGCCCCCACCAACAGCACAGGCCCCGCCACCAGCACAGCCCCCGCCGCCAGAACAGCCCCCATACTCCACCTCCTGTAAAGCTACATTCAGATTGTAAGACGCGCCTCTCATTTTCCTCCCAAATTTTTGGGAGGAAAATTGCATCTTACAATCTGAAAAATACGGTACAGAAGTATGTAAATATTGTTTATTTCTTGTAAAGAAAATGTTTGACTATTTTTTGTTAAACTAATTAAAACTCTTGGTTTTGGTTCTTGGTTGGCTATAGAGCACTTCCTACCATGCATGGGCTTAACTAACAGAATGTAAGTCCTTTCACTACTTGAAGCTTTATATTATGTTGTATTTATTAGGCCCCATTCATACAGCAAAATGCACGTGTTGCATAGACCATTTTGGACATCCTTATGGCCATCCGTTTGTCTGTGTGTGCCATACGTGTGTCATCCGTGTGACAACTATGTGACCGATACAGGAAAAACCTCATGATACTGAAATTAATGTTTTTTTTATGTGTAATAGATGTGCAAAGCCAGAAAAATGTTAGATATATGCTAGATAGATAGATAGATAGATACAGTATATAGAGAGATAGATACAAAGATAACAGATAGATAGATAATAGATACAAATTAGATAGAAAGATAGATAATGGATACAGTAGATAGTTTGCACAGATATTTAGCAAAGGTAATAAAAAATTTTAGAAAAAAAAATGACATGAGGTTCCCCTAATTTTCAAAACCTGCATAGGTACAGCAGCAGATGTGGGCAGCAAACTTCAGTTGTCAACTGTTCCTTGGCTGGTTTTGAAAAATAGAGGGGATAGTGAGAGGTCTCTCACAATATTTTATGTGAGAACCTTGGGCAGTGAACTGAGTTGATCTCATGAGTTCACCACAGTTCATTGCTGCGAACACTAGTGATACTTGGAGTGAGAATCGCAGGCAGTGAATTCAGTTGAACTCATGATGTCACTGCTTGTTTCTGCCAGTGGTGGCTCACACACTACTGTGTGACCCGATGTTGTGACTTGGGGTGACCTTATGAGGTCATCTGAGTTCATTGCAGTGGTACTCAAACAGATCAGTGTATGAGGCTTCTGTCCCTGCACTCTCAGCTTATAGAGGAACATTTTGTTCTTTGTAGGCTGGTGATAGTGAGTATAGGATCATCGTAAGACCTCCATATTGGATTATGGTGGACCTGTATTAGGGTTTTGCAAGGAAATAAATTGGTGAATGATGTCTCTTGTCTTTATTTCTTTACTAATTTTCTCTCATGTCTTTCAGGTTCACTTTTGGTTGAAATAAATAAATTGGTGACATAGGGCTCTAGTCAGGGGGTTTTTGTTCAAATATTTTTTTTTCTCTCTTTCAAACTACTGGATTAGTAATGGGGGTGTCTGATAGACGTCCACCCATTACTAATACCAGGGCTGGATGCCATGAGAAAAGAATTGCAAATGGACACTGCCCCATAGTTTTACACTGCAGCGAGTGTAGAGCCGAGACCTTACAAGCAGACTCAGAGGTGTATTCAACTGGGCCTTAAAAGGCCAAGGAAGATGATGTCACTAAGACACATCATATAATTTGTAAAACCTGATGATGAACACAGCAAAGGGCAATTGCCCTAAGGGAAGGGAGTAAAGCCTGTCCTAGCTAAGACAGATTTATACCACTATGTACAGGTCAGGTGCTTAGTTAGGGTCAGATATAGCAGATACTGTGTACATTAAAAATACAATGAAGTTTATGTCACCTTGTGTGCAAAGTAGCATCTTATTCGGCATAGGTAGAGAGCACTACAGTACATGTAATATTGGTAGGGAGCACTACAATGCATATGATACAGGTAGAGATCAATATAGTGCAGTATATGTAATACAGGTAGCTAGTAGTACATTAACTGTTATGCAAACAAAGACCATGTAGTAGCGGTAGAAATCATACAGAACATATTGTACAAAAAGCTAGTAGTACAATACATGTCCTACAAATACAAATCAGTACAACCCATTGAGCTGTGCATTGTATTCTAGAAGAATGTATAGCTTATAAATGAATGTGGTGCAGCATTATAGCCCCACTTATCTACCTAACTTCAGTGTGTTGTGATTATTGACAAGTTCCTGTGACCAAAAAGCATTTTACAAATGAAAAGAGTATAGATCAACCCACGCTGTTGTTCTGTTGTATTGCAATATGAAATACTATCAGCTTTTGCTTTTACTAACCCCTTCACGACCAGGTGATTTTCCGTTTTGAGCTTTTGTTTTTTACTTCCTTCTTCCAAGAGATGTAAGTTTTTTATTTTTCTGTCCACATAGCCATATGATGGCTTTTTTTCTGTAGAAAAAGTTGTAATTTTGAAGCACACCATTGAAATTATCATGTAATGCACTGGAAAGCAGGAAAAAAAAATTCCAAGTGTGTTTAAATTGCAAAAGAAAGGACAATTCCACAACATTTTTTTTTATTATTTTTTTTATTTACCATGTTCACTATAAGGTAAAACTGACCTGGCTTTATGACTCTCCACATCAGAACGATTATGCAGATTTCAAATGTGTATAGTTTTTTGTTTTGTTTTTTTTAACTACGCAGTTAAAAAAAAATATTGGCCTTTTTTTAAAAAAAAATTCTGCTTCTGTCGCTATTTTTAGTGTTTTCAGTTTTTGTTATATGGGGCTCTGCTAGGGTTTGGAGTTTTTGTGTGCCCTAAGCTGACATTTTTATTGATACCATTTTGGAGTAGATATGATGTTTTGATTGCCTCTTATTGCATTTTATTGCAAAAAAAAACCATAATTCTGGCATTTCAATTTTGTTTTTCATTATGCGGTTTACCGATTAGATTAGTTTATTGGACTTTTACAAATGCAGCAATACTAAATACAAATTAAGTATTTTTTATTTTAATTGCTTTAATTTTAATGGTGAAAAATGGGGTGATTTAAAATTTTGTATTTTTTTTTAAACTGTTTTTTTACTATTTACTGAATTTTTTAGTCCTCTTGAAGCTGTCATCATGCAATTGCTTGTGCTATACGTAGCAGTGCATTAGCACTGTTATGTATAGCTAAAATCACAGTCTCCCATGAATCCCAGGCAAACGCTGGATTTCACAAGAGTATCGTAATGGCAAGCATTGGACCCCCGACTATCATGGCATCCCAACGGTTCCCTGTCATCACATCACAGGTGTGCCAATGTGTTAGTTGGAATGACACGCCCCCCTCGACACATGTTAATTGCTGTTGTCAAAGATTGACTGTGGCATTTAAAAGCTCCACCTGTGTCTTTGAGATGCAGATGATGGCTGAATAATTCAGCCTTCATCAGCAGGGAAAGATGCGGGCTTGGCATGTAAGCCTGCATCAAAGTCAGGGACATGACATATGAGGTAATAGTACATTATATGTCGTTAAGCAGTAAATGATTAAGAAAATAATTTAGTATTAGGCATAGGCTTTCAGTGAAAACATGACGATATTTAACTATTTGTTTATCTGTAAGTACATTGACCATTAAAAATGTATTAATAGTGTATCCTCTCTGACCGGTTTGTGACTCGGCTAAGGTATGTAGAAATGACACCTATTTTCATCATCAATCCTATTTTTACTGTATGAATATCAAAGGTAGATTATTTTCCATAAGCCTGGCTGCCTTCCAAAGCTCTAAGGCCACCAGAGCACCTGCCAAGTTTCTAATTTATTTTCGAGAGTTTTAAAGGCATTGTTTTGTCAAGGCCAATCACCACAAAGGTAAAAATGTAATCCGCACACTATTAGGTATATCAGTCACACTGTTTGCTTCAGTAAAATTATGTCTAAAGGTGAATTAGAGAATCGCAATCATTTTTGTAGTTACATCTTTTTATTTTGTTACAGCCTTAATCAGAATTTAATCTTCAAAGCCCATATCAGATTACCTTTCTTTTCTGTCTCTGCTTATATATAAAATGTTAAAGTAATCATGATAAAATAGCAAATCAAAGACATAGAGGGTTAATCCATATATGCCAATCATTGATTATCACGTTTAGCTAGTTTAGAAGCCTTTTTTGAAAAAATACTATGGATTTATGAGTTAATAAAGGGGATCCCTCTTGTTCATTTGAGATAGGGAGGAGGCAGTTTTAACCATGAACTTATCAGTTTGCATGCACCCTTGATAAAGAATCTGTGTGTATATGAAAAGGTGCATGGAGATATTTTCAAGGATATGTATGTCTTCTATGTATAAATGTATAAAATATACAATGATTTATAGAGTAGAGGTTTTTATTAAGGACCCCTAGGAACTAGTATTGAGCAAGTAGTTGACTATTAGTACTCTTTATGCTGTTAGAGAGTACTGTCCGCTACTCGCATATTCATTACAAGTAGCGGGTGCAATGTAAGTCAATGGGAAATACTCGCTAAGTAGCTAGTAACCAGAAAGCCATACATTTCGTGCGAGTAGTGACTAGTACGGCTTTCGGGTAACTCCCTACTCAGTGAGTATTTCCCATTAACTTACATTGCGCCCGCTTCTCATAATGAATATGCGAGTAGCGAGCAGTACTCACTAACAGCATAGTGAGTACGAATAGTTAACTACTCGCTCAACACTACTAGGAACTCTTTGAAATGCCATTAAAACCAATTAGCTGTTTTGTGATCATTGCAATTAATTGTACACAATATAGTATCAACTTAGAAGAAAATACCTTATGTGAAAAAACTATAGTGGCCTTAAACAATACCAAAATTAGTGCTCCAAAAACTACAAAGACAGATTACTAATATTACAAACAAAATAATTCTTATCAGTTGGTTCCCCTGAAGAAGCAATTCAGCGAAACATGTGTTGGATTGTATTGAGGAGGACTGCATTTTGACTATAATGCAACTAGTCCAGTAGCCACTGAATTCATTTATTGCTCTAAAATTCTTTTATACAATTTGTGTCATCTTATTTGGGAGCCTTTTTTAAAATAATTAAGAATGCAGCTTACTTCTCAGGCTTATAACCCTATTTAGTTATGTTTAACTGAGGACTGTTAGTGCTAAAATTGTTTAACCTTCATGGCTATTCTTTTTAACAAATATATTTATGCTATATTGGTATCTCAGGTATTAATATTTCATTATCTTAAGGCAGTTGTAATTTTGATTGTATAAACACTGTACTCCAATACAAGTATCTATTATTCTCTGGCCAGTTCACACCTCCATCAGTTTTTAATAATGTCTTATTATAATATATGTTTTAACATCTGGCTAATTATCATCAATTAATAATTATTCCTTTTGGGATTTTGGATATCTACTTTTTTGGATTTTTTGGAAAACTATTTTTGCCATAATTGTTCACTTACACATCTACTTTAATGTTCTGATCTTGTAAATATTATATAAAATAATGAAAAATTCTAATTATTATTATTGATGTACATTAAAGAGGTCTTTTATGTGACAGATGCTTTTAACTATGGTTACAGCAGGAGAAAAGTTTGCTTTTTATTTTTGGTCAGCAGTTTGTCATCTTTAATCTGAAAAAGAGTTGCCCACATGAAACTATAGTTTTAAAGGGGCCCTGTCTAGTCTTCAAAGCTCCTCTCTATGAAAAGTCACGATAGGGTGTGAGGTAGCGGTCACCTATATTATAAATGGTCGCTATATGCCGCAGTGGTTGAAATGTTAACGATGGGTCTTATAGTTTTACAAGTCTTGTTATATATAGGTGTACGAATTGTCAGAGTGCTGTGAGGCTCTGGCTATTCACATACCTCCACCCATGGGTGTTTCTGGTCTGATGTATGAGACTGGTTGTTTGGTCACATTGTCTATGTGTGCTTGGAAGCAGTTTACTTCTTGGAGGCAGACCATGTGGGTTTAGTACTAGCTGCAGACTTCCCTGGAGTCATACTGCTTGGAGAACAGGTGTGTTTGGAGCCTCAAGTCACTCTGTTTTTAGGAACGGCCGGCCTTCTGAGGATCTGGACTAGCAGGGGTCAGTATATGGAGCAAGACACATCCTCATTGGTGATTCCAGTGAAGCAGTTTCCTAAATATCAGTGCTGGTAGGAGTCAGTAAGTGGAGCACAAGCTCCAGAAAGGTAACCTTCCAAAAAGGGGTTGGATACTGACCAAAGTCAGTGAATGGACAGTGTGATACCTCCACTGGGATGCTGCTGCGAGGGATTGTATCCAAAGCCATGCAGGCATACTCGAGGATGAAATGGACTGTATGTCATATACAGTGCTGGCCAAAAGTATTGGCACCCCTGCAATTCTGTTAGAGAATACTCAGTTTCTTCCTGAAAATGATTGCAATCACAAATTCTTTGGTATTATTATCTTCATTTAATTTCTCTTCAATGAAAAAAAAAAAATTGTCATAAAGCCAAATTGGATATAATTCCACACCAAACATAAAAAGGGGGTGGACAAAAGTATTGGCACTGTTTGAAAAATCATGTGATGCTTCTCTAATTTGTGTAATTAACAGCACCTGTAAGTTACCTGTGGCACCTAACAGGTGTTGGCAATAACTAAATCACACTTGCAGCCAGTTGACATGGATTAAAGTTGACTCAACCTCTGTCCTGTGTCCTTGTGTGTACCACATTGAGCATGGAGAAAAGAAAGAAGACCAACGAACTGTCTGAGGACTTTAGAATCCAAATTGTGAGAAAGCATGAGCAATCTCAAGGCTACAAGTCCATCTCCAAAGACCTGAAAGTTCCTGTGTCTACGGTGCGCAGTGTCATCAAGAAGTTTAAAGCCCATGGCACTGTGGCTAACCTCCCTAGATGTGGAAGGAAAAGAAAAATTGACGAGAGATTTCAACGCAAGATTGTGCGGATGGTGGATAAAGAACCTCGACTAACATCCAAACAAGTTCAAGCTGCCCTGCAGTCTGAGGGTACAACAGTGTCAACCCGTACTATCCGTCGGCATCTGAATGAAAAGGGTCTGTATGGTAGGATACCCAGGAAGACCCCACTTCTTACCCCGAGAAATAATGAAGCCAGGCTGGAGTTTGCCAAAACATACTGAGAAAGCCTAAAACGTTTTGGAAGAATGTTCTCTGGTCAGATGAGACAAAAGTAGAGATTTTTGGGAAAAGCCATCAACATAGAGTTTACAGGAAAAAAAGAGGCATTCAAAGAAAAGAACACGGTCCCTACAATCAAAGATGGCGGAGGTTCCCTGATGTTTTGGGATTGCTTTGCTGCCTCTGGCACTGGACTGCTTGACCGTGTGCATGGCATTATGACGTCTGATGACTACCAACAAATTTTGCAGCATAATGTAGGGCCCAGTGTGAGAAAGCTGGGTCTCCCTCAGAGGTCATGGGTCTTCCAGCAGGACTAGAAAATGGTTTGAGAGAAAGCACTGGAGACTACTAAAGTGGCCAGCAATGAGTCCAGACCTGAATCCCATAGAATACCTGTGGAGAGATCTCAAAATGGCAGTTTGGAGAAGGCACCCTTAAAATCTCTGGGACCTGGAGCAGTTTGCCAAAGAAGAATGGTCTAAAATTCCAGCAGAGCATTGTAAGAAACTCATTGATGGTTACTGGAAGCAGTTGTTCGCAGTTATTTTGGCTAAAGGTTGTGCAACCAAGTATAAGGCTAAGGGTGTCAATACTTTTGTCTGGCCCATTTTTGGAGTTTTGTGTGAAATGATCAATGATTTGATTTTTGTTTCATTCTCTTTTGTGTTTTCTCATTGCAAGCAAATTAAATGAAGATAATAATACCAAAGAATTTGTGATTGCAATCATTTTCAAGAAGAAACTGAGTATTCTCTGACAGAATTGCAGGGGTGCCAATACTTTTGGCCAGCACTGTATGTTTCTGTAATGCCAAAGGAAGGCTCATGTTTGAGTTACTTTGAAGCCACAAGTAGGCCTTTGTTATGTTGGTGCAGTGCTGGGTTATGTGTGTGAATAAAGCAACTGGACTGTTTAAATAGAAAACCCATTCCTGTGTGCCTTAATCTAGCAGACAAGCGAGTATCCCCAAGTACATTCAATGAGCACAGCCTCACAAGGAATAAAGAAAGGGATGCTAAGCTCCAGAATATAGTTTAGTATGACTTGATTCAATGTTTCTATGTATAAAAGAGATGAGCAGATTGATCCACAATGGATCGAGTTTGAGTCAAATTTTGAGCATTTTGATATTCGATTTGAGTCGCCCACCTGTAGCGGTGGTCGCCTTTGGGACACCACTCCACCTCCAGGGACGCCGCAGGGACGGCTCGCAGGGATCTTTTCTGGCGACAGGTAAGTCAGGTTTACTTGCATAAGAGTCGTGATGCCACTCTCGGTATGCAGTCAGGTGGTGACCGCCACTGCAGTTTAATGAGCGTCTGTGGCTGATGGTGTCTGCAGTCTGGTGGTATGGCCTCCCGAGAGTGAGGCTAGCTCCAGGGGCTTGGGTGTATGTGTGTAGAACAACAGGTCGCAGAAGAACTCAGTCTCAGTCCAAAGTGTCTTGCAACTGTTTTTTACTCACTTTCATATGCTTCAAGTGGTACCCGGGCGATGCTCAGATGCACCAAGAGAGAACCAGGTAACCTGCAGGCTGGCATAAGGGTAACTGCTGGCTCGCCTTCCTAGCACTTCTTGTTTCAGACAAACCCTGACTTAAAGTACCGTGGCATTCATCCAGGGAAGTCGCAGCTGCCTTTTCTCCCGTTTCTGGCTCATTTGCGGGCAGCGTGGACCAATGTGAATAGCTCAGGCTTGATCCTCCTTATGGGCCCCCTCGTTGCTGCTGATGCTCGGACTCTGTTTTGGTTGCTGTGGGACTCGTTGTCCACCCCACCGGCAGGATTAGCGAACCACTAAATGGATGTCTGGCTCTAGGGACCTGTTCCCCGTGTGTGCCTAGCCCTCTAAAAGTCTCTGTACATGACCAGCTGACTTCTCTTCCTCCGCGTCTTTCTGTCCAACTTCTGGTGACCGTTCTCCCCCGCCAACAGCCACTACACGTGCAGGGTCTGACTAGCGTATCCGCTCTCCTGTGTCTCCACTTCAGACTGGCTTCCTCCAGCTCCTCTTTCTGACTGCCACTGCAACCTAGTTTTCCAGCCTCTCTACTCCACCACTAGCTGAGATGTGGAGGCATGCCCCCTCCTGGGTCTGCCCAGGGGTCCCCTCTAAGGTGTGTGAGACCTGGTCACTATGTGTCTATGCGTACACACCCTATTCCAGCCTTTGGATTACCTGTTTGCACTCACCCAGCATGGGTGCAGTACTCAGTGGCACCTGACCAGGTCAGGGGCGCCACAGATTCATGGTTCTCATCAAAAAGAAATTTTTCACAGCACCATTTTCTACATTTACCTGCTTTCAGAGCTATATGAAGTCTGTAGGTCTTGCTTCTATTAAGTAATTGACTTTTCCTTCCTTATATTTTGAGGAAACAGATCTTTCTTTATAGGTTTTCAACGATTGTAGCTCTCATAGTCTTTCTTTAGGATGGAGAGTCGGATTCACAAACTTTTATCCTGGGAGCAAAAATCTTAAATTCCACAGAGGAAATCTTTCTGCTATAACTCCAAAAGAACTAAAAAATAATCATTAAAAATAAATTAATACTAACCTGTACAATTTGCTCAGCATCAGCAATAGAAGGGCTGTTACAGTATAACAAACAGTAAAGATGGACCACTCTTGCTGCCCTATTTTGCAACAAAAACTGGCATTATTAAAAATGTAAAGATGAAAAATAAATATGTATAATACTTAAATATATTTGCTATGATTGTTATTATTTAGGTGATTAAAAAAAAAATAGTTTCTTTTATGAAGAGTAACTTTTTTGTCATTTCACTGCTGATATTGACTTGGGCAGGGAATAGATTTTAGAAGAAAAAGACTTGAAGTCCTACCATATCAGAAGAGATTTTGCTACGAAACACATCTTTTAATGAATTTACTTCATGTATATATGGAGGATCATTGATTATCGTCTACAATGCAAACAGGTATTGTAATGAGCCCCTCAGAGAACAAGGCAATGTGCCGTCCTCATTTCTATTTTCATGTCCTTGAATTACATCAGTAGACAAAAGATCAGAAATGTGAACCGATGAGGTAAAGTCTAAAAGAATCCTGGGACCAATGTTGGCATTACAGCATCTTTAATTGATGCCTGGAATTAAACAATACTAAAGGCAAATAAATACTGGCCACTTAGCCTGGAGTGCATTGATTTTTTATGAGTCCACAAATAAATGATACACCTTTCTGCCCTGAAAACTCTGTCCAGAATGTACAGCGTTTAAGAGGAAACACACACTTAGAAAGTGGTATTCTAGCATCTAGATGTAAGAACCTCGGAAACACAGAAAATAATCACTATCTAATAAGTTACATACTTAAGATATAAGAATAAACCTGTAATATTGTTTATAAAATATAATAAATAAATAAAAAAGAAAACATAATACGTTCTGGAAATGTATAAAGTATCTTACCTGTAAGGCTAAGTTCACACTTCCGTTGTTTTGTATCAGTCACATGTGTCGCTTGACGCATGTGACTGATGGGTTGTACAACGGATGACAATGAAAAGAATTTCATTGTCGGACTCCATTGTGTGCGGGAGGGGGCGGAGCCGAGCGGGGGTGGAGCCGAGCGGGGGGCGGAGCCAGGCGCTGAGGATGTCAGTGGCAGTGCTGCGGTCTGCATGGCTGGGGACAGGTGAGTGTGTGAATGAGTGTTGTGAGTGAGTGAGTGTGTGTGTGAGTGTATACATGCGGAGTGTAGGAAGGGGCATAGCCGAGTGGGGGGAAGAGCCGAGCGGGGCCAGGTGCTGAGGATGTCAGTCGCAGTGCTGCGGTCTGCAGGGCTGGGGACAGGTGAGTGTGTGTGAGTGTGTATGTGTGTGTGTGTGTGTGTGTGTGTACATATGTGGAGTGCGGGAGGGGGCGGGGCCGAGCGGGGAAGTGTCGGCTCTCTGCACACGTAACCAGACTAAATATCGGGTAAAGCAAAGCACCCGATGTTTACTTGGTTACCCGATATTTACCTTGGTTACGGGGTACACCGCTTAGCGCTGGCTCCTTGCACCGTAACCAGGGCAAATATCGGGTAACCAAGCAAAGCTGGTGATGTGTGCAGGGAGCCAGAGAGCATGCGCAGCGAAATCCGATGGATTGCACTGCTCAAAAAACGTTACAGGCTGCGTTTCTCCCGCCCCTGCGGTCAGTCGTTCCACGACTGATCAGTCGGGCGGAGGGTGCAACGCAGCATCATCAGTCACAATCCGCCGCTCATACAAGTCTATGGGAACAACGGAATCCGCTAAACGGATTCCGTTGTTTACCAGAGCAGCGGATTGTGACTGATACAATTTAACGGAAGTGTGAACCTAGCCTTACCTGTCTTTTCTCAGAGGCCGGGTCTTGCCTCCTTTCCCTTTGACAATTTCCCTTTCTATTAGTCTGTACCTGGTTATAGTGATACCCCAGCTAGATGCCTGGTACTACGGACTTCCATTCAATTAGCATTGATTATGTCCAGACTGAGTCCAGCCCACACATCTTTTCTAAACAAGTTTCCAGATTTACAACTGTTACCCACTCTGTTTTTGTTCACACCTCACACCGATATATTTCTGTATGAACCTTGTTACAGGGCTAGTTCCAATATTAATTATAAATGCCGGTTTGTCAATAATGTAATATGGGCTAACTCCCAATATTTAATATTATTGTCATATACTGTATATATATATATATATATATATATTTATAAAAAAAACTGCAAGTTTTAACACTAGTGATGGGCAGACCCGCACATAACCGGAAACGGCGGGTCTTCCCGGGATTAAAAAAAAAATGGTCCCGGCCCAAAATTGATCCTGGATATCTAGCCAAACGTCGGTCCCCATATAAGTTTACGGAAGACACTTAAAAATGGTGGTAGAAGGGATAGGGGGATTGGAGCAAGTGCGTTATACTTACTGGTCTCGGGCGTAGCTGTAACTGTAACTGCTTCCAGGTCCGCTCACACAACTTCCAGGACATATTCATATTCATACATAGTCACTGCTTTCCCTGTCCACCGGCAGTCTCGGCAAATCTGATTGCTTGGAGTCAGACAGTGCCCCCAGCCTGTGTAACAACTTATCTGACTGCTTGCGATCACAGACCCTGTCTGCAGGTATAGTTTGGTTAATATACAAATATCTATAAATCAAAAAAGTAGGGAAGGGACGAAATTCTACCCTATATGGCACACTCTGAAAATCAGAAAAAAACAAGGAGAACAAAATGGAGTAAAGTGCAAAAATCATTTTAATTTATAGTTATTAAGACTCGCACAAAAAGAGGTCAGCAACACAATCCATGGGCATGTGTAAAGTACGATGTAAAAACATAACAACATATAAAAGTTCAATACAAACAGTTATTATAGTGAGGTATAATCACATACTAGACGCAACCAAAGCAGACAAAGCAATTGCTCCAAAATACATATAGTATAAATTATTGACATGAAAAATTATAATCATAATCATATAAACAAAGTACATGGTATCACATTACTAAGAATAGAAAGTGCAATGTGGAAAACACAGGGTTAAAACCACAAATGTATAAAGCACATACTGTATATTGCACAATGCCCTAGCAGTGTCTACAAAAGGGTGCAAGAGTATGGGTAAAGAAACCTGCAAGTATATAAAGAACACACATATTGCGCATAGCCCTTATAACATCAAGAAATGTAGTATATTGGTATCACCGCATTGCATAGTAAGACATACCGATAATCAGATTATACCATAAACAGCCCAGAGGGATAGCAGCAAGAGGGTCCCCCGATACCTGGACCCCTATCAAGGTATAGTTTGGTGTAAAAATAAATACAAAAAATTGTCATAGGGTCCCCCCATATTATAATACCCAGCACAGATAAAGCATAAGGCTACAGGCTGCAGTTCTCAGCCGTGCGCTTATCTTGGCTGGGACTTTGTGTGGATAATGTCGGACATGGATGTTTTGGAGGTTAATAAAAGGGCAAAAGAGGGTGTTTTTTCTGTATTTTATTTGAAATAAAGGATTTTTTTCAGTATTTGTGTTTATTTTTTTCACTTACAGATTAGTAATGGGGGTTCTCATAGATCCCCATTACTAACCTAGGGCTCAGTGGCAGATGTGAGCTGTTATTAACCCCTTATGACCCTGATTGCCACTGGATGCAACAATTCTGTGCAGCTCCAGACTATTTTTAGGCTGGGAGGCCAAAAAGCATAGGTATTCCCATCCTGTGATTACCAGCTCCCAGCTGTCGGGCTTTATCATGGCTGGGTATCAAAATTGGGGCGGAGCGAATGCATTTTTTTAAATTATTGATTATTTTATTTTTATTTTTTAAAAAAAAAAGCCGCATGTGCTTCCTCATATTTTGGTACACAGCCAGAATAAGCGCATGGCTGGGGCTTACGCTTGTAGCCATATGCTTTGTCTGTGCTGGGTATCATAATATGGGGAACCCTATGTCAATTTTTTTATTTATTTATTTAGTTTTACACCAATCTACAATGACCCACAGACAGGTTCTGTGATTGAAAGCAGTCAGACACGCTGTCACACAGGTTGGGGGCGCATCTGACTGCAGCCAATCACAAACACCAGGACTGCCAGTGGGCAGGGAAAGCAGTGCATATGAGTGAGTGATAATGAGCGGACTCGGAAATAGAATGCGTGGCCCCAGAAGCAGTTACAGCCACACTGGAGACTCAGTAAGTATAACGAGCTTGCTTTATTCTTATTTTCTTTATTTTTCCTTATTTTTTATTTCCCGAGTTTCTGGATCCGGATAATTACTCAGAGTTCACTGAGAACTTTGGGCCCCTGCCAGGCACCCAGGTACTTTTGCTATGCTATAAGGAGGGGTTTATCTCCAATATTTTGCTATACATAATATGTATTTTGACACTTTTTTCATGCGGTTGTTATTAAACTGATGCCTGTATGCTTTACTATTCACTCTTAGTTTGTATGTTGCTTCATTATCCCATATGTAATGTACACTGAACAAAAATATACACTGTGTGCAGAATTATTAGGCAAATAAGTATTTTGATCACATGATACTTTTTATACATGTTGTCCTACTCCAAGCTGTATAGGCTTGAGAGCCAACTACCAATTAAGTAAATCAGGTGATGTGCATCTCTGTAATGAGGAGGGGTGTGGTGTAATGACATCAACACCCTTTATAAGGTGTGCTTAATTATTAGGCAACTTCCTTTCCTTTGACAAAATGGGTCAGAAGAGAGATTTGACGGGCTCTGAAAAGTCCAAAATTGGGAGATGTCTTGCAGAGGGATGCAGCAGTCTTGAAATTGCCAAACTTTTGAAGCATGATCACCGAACAATAAAGCGTTTCATGGCAAATAGCCAACAGGGTCGCAAGAAACGTGTGGAGCAAAAAAGGCGCAAAATAACTGCCATGAATTGAGGAAAATCAAGCGTGAAGCTGCCAAGATGCCATTTGCCACCAGTTTGGCTATATTTTAGAGCTGCAATGTTACCGAAGTATCAAAAAGCACAAGGTGTGCCATACTCAGGAACATGGCAAGGTAAGGAAGGCTGAAAAACAACCACCTTTGAACAAGAAACATAAGATAAAACGTCAAGACTGGGCCAAGAAATATCTTAAGACTGATTTTTCAAAGGTTTTATGGACCGATGAAATGAGAGTGACTCTTGATGGGCCAGAGCCTGGATCAGTAAAGGGCAGAGAGCTCCACTCCAACTCAGACGCAAGCAAGGTGGAGGTGGGTTACTGGTATGGCCTGGTATCATCAAAGATGAATTTGTGGGACCTTTTCGGGTTGAGGAGGGAGTGAAGCTAAACTCCCAGACCTACTGCCAGTTTTTGAAAGACAACTTCTTCAAGCAGTGGTACAGGAAGAGGTCAGTATCGTTCAAGAAAAACATGATTTTCATACAGGACAATTCTCCATCACATGCATCCAACTACTCCACAGCGTGGCTGGCAAGTAAAGGTCTAAAAGATGAAAAAATAATGACATGGCCCCCTTGTTCACCTGATCTGAACCCCATAGAGAACCTGTGGTCCCTCATAAAATGTAAGATCTACAGTGAGGGAAAACAGTACACCTCTGGGAACAGTGTCTGGGAGGCTGTGGTGGCTGCTGCACGCAATGTTGATCGTAAACAGATCAAGCAACTGACAGAATCTATGGATGGTAGGCTGTTGAGTGTTATCATAAAGAAAGGTGGCTATATTGGTCACTAATTTTTGGGGGTTTTGTTTTTGCATGTTTATTTCTAAATTTTGTGCAGTTATATTGATTTACCTGGTGAAAATAAACAAGTGAGAGGGAAATATATATGGTTTTTATTAAGTTGACTAATAATTCTGCACAGTAATAGTTACCTGCACAAACTGATATCCTCCTAAGATAGCCAAATCTAAAAAAACCCACTCCAACTTCCAAAAATATTAAGCTTTAATATTTATGAGTCTTTTAGGTTGATTGAGAACATAGTTGTTGATCAATAATAAAAAAATCCTCTAAAATACAACTTGCCTAATAATTCTGCACACTATGTAAAGACAATACTTGTTTTTGCTCCCATTTTTCATGAGCTGAACTCAAAGATCTAAGACTTCATGAACATAAATGCCTTTTTCTCAAAAATATTGTTTAAAAATCTGTGTTAGTGAGCTCTTCTCCTTTACCGAGATAATCCACCAACCTCACAGGTGAGGCATATCAAGATGCTGATTAGACAGCATGATTATTGCACAGGTGTGCCTTAGGAATGTTGCAAGAATCTGTACAGAATTCCTGGAAGTTGAAAACATCCCATTTCTCGCTTAGTCAGCATACTCATCGGACATGTCACTTATTGAGCATGTTTGGGATGCTCTTGATCGGCGTATATGATAGAGTGTTCAAGTTCTTGCCAATATCCAGCAACTTTGCAAAGCCATTGAAAAAAAGTGGCCCAACATTACACCGGCTGCAATCAACAACCTGATCAACTCGATGCAAAAGAGATGTGAGGCAAATGGTAGTCACACCAGATACTGACTGTTTTTCTGTTCCCCACCCCACCCATCATCAACAATATTGTGAAACTGCACATTTTAGAGTGTCTTTTATTGTGGCCAGCCTAAGGCACACCTGTGCAATACTCATGCTGTCTAATCAGCATCTTGATATGCCAAACCTGTCAGGTGGATAGATTATCTTGGCAAAGGACAAGAGTCACTAAAGGCCCCATTACACGCGTCGATTTATCGTGCAATCGCACCCGCCCCCATCGTTTGTGCATCACGGGCAATTTGTTGCCCATGTCGTACAAAGTCGGTCACCCCTGTCACACGTACTTTCCTCCCGAACGACCTCGCTGTGGGCGGCGAACATCCTCTTCCTGAAGAGGGAGGGACGTTCGGCGTGACAGCGACATCACACAGCGGCCGCCCAATAGAAGCGGATGGGCGGAAATGAGCGGGACGTAACATCCCGCCCACCTCCTTCCTTCCTCATTGCTGGCGGGACGCAGGTAAGCTGTGTTCGTTGTTCCTCAGGTGTCACACGGAGCGATGTGTGCTGCCTCAGGAACGTCGAACAACCTGCATCCAGGAATGTGACCGATATTTTGAAAATGAGCGACGTGTTTACGAGCAACGATAAGGTGAGTATTTTTGCTCGTTAAAAGTCGCTCGTAGCTGTCACACGCCACGATATATCAAACGATGTCGGATTTGTGTCACGGAATCCGTGACCTCGACGACATATCGCCCGATATATCGTAGCGTGTAACGGGGCATTAACACAGATTTGACAAATTTCTGAACAATATTTGAAAGAAAAAGGGCTTTTCTGTCCAAAGAAAAAGTCTTAGATCTTTTAGTTCAGCTCATGAAAAATGGGAGCAAAACCAAAAATGTTGTGATTATATTTGTTTATATATGTTTGTAATTTATCAATATATGTCTAATAAAGATTATATGATCATTTTTCTTAATAGTGGTGTGATAAGGTGTGATTTTTGCACAATTGTCAAGCTGCTAATTTTGAATAATCTTTGATGCCTCCGTATACACAAAACAATCCTCATTTCACTGTTATACATGAATATATTTTAAGAAATACAGATTTATTTTTTTTTTTAAAATCTTACCAATAAACAAGGTAAGATGAACATTTATAAAAATAGAACTAAAATATAATACTCCTTTTTTCACAAGCCCATTATTTTATAAAGAGTTCCAAATCACAAAAGAGGAGTTTGTACAATAGCTGTTCATTTAACTGGTAATGCTGTATGAAAGAGGTACCAACGTATTAAATAGTTGGTTTGTGGTAGCATTCTGCTATAATGTACCTCTCATGGCCAATAAGCCTTTTCAGCACCATGGACAGTGGAATTTATGGTCAGTTCTTGGCAACCATTATCAACGATGCTTTCCAAATCTGTACAGAAATTGTCATGTATTTGCATAATATATCCATGTTCCTAAAAAAATGGAGTAATGTTTTGAAAAACTGGAAACTATTCATTCTTCTTCCTTCTACAGCTTACATAGAAATAGACTTTTTCTGCAGGCTCAATGCATAATCTGCCAAGGATAACTCATAGAAGGTTCCTCACTAGTTCCCTGGCATTTGTATAAAAGGTTCTATGGTATACAAATTATGTATTATTCATTAGTCATGTATTAGTCAAAGAAAAACTCTAGCAACTTTTTAACCTATATTGTGCAGAAAATGTTTTAGCATCGAAGAGGTGAGAGTTGCCTTTTGTGACACCTGTTGCTGGCAGTCGATAAGGCTTTTATAGAATGCTGGTATGTTTTACACAACACTGCTACTCTGTGTCATTTAAGAGGTAGTGTGCTGCCCCGTGCTCGGCAGCAGCCGAGCCGCTCGGATCCGGACCTTCAGTGGGTGGCTCGAGGGTCTCCAGACCCGGGGGTCCACGGTCACTCCGATCTAAAAGGGATTGGTGGTTTGGGGACGTAGGTGTACGGCCGGAGCCGTGTTTTGAGTTTGTGACGCCACTCACGGGATGTGGTGAAGGTGGACACCACCGCTGCAGTTACGGGGCACCCGGGGGAGAGGGTATGCAGCAAGTTTTTAACCCCTCCCTGGGCAGGGATGGTGGCCCCGGGACCCGTTGGGGGTGCTTTGGCGGTACAGGGAGAAGGGCGGCCGGAGGGCACTGGTGTACTCACTATTAGAATGAAACACTCGAGTCTCTGGTAAACCAAGATGATGGTGGTCGGTGCCCACAGTCGCTGCAGTCGGGATCCCCCACCCGGTTGGTGGTCTCTGCCTTTCTCCTGCACCTGTTTGAACTGTTGGGCTGCCTGCACTTGCAGCGTCAGGAGTCCGTTCCCCAGCTTGTGGATGTCGGGAGAGCCCATTTGCCCACAGACGCTGGCCCGTGGGATCTCTGAGCCTTGGCGATGGTTTTATATCCCCCTCGTTGGGCTGTTGTCTTCTATGAGGGACTTTGGGTGGGAAAGGACCTAAAGTCCAGACCGCAATCAGTTAATTAACTCAGTCCAGTAGTGTTTAGACCTCGTACAGGGTCTGAGTACCCCCTCTTGTGCTCCGGTTTCCGAGTCAGTTCCCCGGGTCGTTACCTGCGGGCCACTACCCTGTCCCGGTACACCACGGTTCCACTGAGCCGTTTTCCCGACTCCTGCAGGCAGAAGCCTCCGTATGCCTCCTAGACAAAGGTGCTCGGGCTCCAACCCTGGCACCTGTCAGTCTGTCACAGGCCTGTCACATGGGCCTGTCCTCCTCCACTGCACTCTCAGACTACAACTCAACTGAACTGTGTTTCCTGCCTCAGGCTCTCTAAACTCCTCAGGGGGCGTGCCAACTGCCTGGCTCCACCCACTGGTGTGTCCATCAAGCCCTGAGGGAGGTGACTAGGGTTTTATGTGGTTGGCTGGTGTTACCTAGTTAGGGGACTGGTGTTGTGCGGGGCTCTTTCTGTGACTACCTGGCTAGTCCAGGGCGTCACAGTAGCATTGTTGGGAACTTGGACATAAGTCTATGGCTGATTTCAACTTACTTCAGGAAACCACAGATTGTTCCAAAACTGTCTGCGACTTGCTACAAGTCTGACTATAGTGATGGCAGACAGATTTGGATGCTATACTTGAGTTAGGAGCAAGAATTCCCCTCAATAGAAGTATAGTTAGGGCTCTTCTCCACTTGTGATTTTCTGGTGTGAGTGCGAGCTGAGAAAAAATCAGATTGCACTCGCACCAGTGTTAATCAATGAGGCAGGGAGCTCTTCTCCACTTGCATTTTAAAAATCACAGTGATACTCGGCACAAAATGTGAGTCGAGTGTCCTGTGTATGATCTGCTTGTGGTCTGCGTACGGTGTGTGGTTTTTTCCTCACATAGCATCCGTATGACATGCGAGCATAATGCGGGTCCTATGTGAGTGTTTATGCATACCGCATCAGACTGGCTACCAGAGGAATCTCCAGTAATACCAGGCCTGGCCGTGGTTACCTGCACTGAACCTTGGATTTGTCACCTGAGTTCCGGAGATCAGCCCGCTCTGTCCGCAGCTGTGCTGAACTGAACAGCAATCGCCGGGGAATCAATCACTCGGTGCTCGCTATTCAGGCTGCACTCTGGAGCTCAGGTGACAGCTCCGGGGTTCAGTGCATGTAACCGCGGCCAGGACTGGTATTACTGGAGATTCCTCCGGTAGCCAGTCTGACACGGTATGCAAGTGTCAAGGATCCGTGTGACATGCGTATGCCATCTGTATGACATTCGCATGCCACCCGGATTCTGACTTTTTTTCTCGCTCCCATAGGATTGCATGGGGGTGAGAGAGCTGAGACTCGGTGCAAATCGCAACATGCTGCGATTTCACCGAGAGCACGTGTGGAGTCATAAAAAAACGGGGAAAAGGAGACAGCATCATATATAATCATTTGTCAGATTGCAAAGCGTTTTTACAGGCGATTACAATTGCACAAAAAAACGCAAGTGGAGAAGAGCCCTAACACTCGCCCTACTTTACTGGGCGAGTATCGCAGTGCTTATTTAATCGCAGATGGAAAAGAGCCCTTAGGTGGAGAGTAGTCCTATGAGAGATGCACCATAAGAATTATCCCAGTGAACTGAAAAACCATAATGGCCTTAAAAGGAATGTCGCAGGCGGAGGAGGGGACGCTGCGCTCTCCCACTGCTCGGGTCCGGCTGCCGCTGCGGCTGCGGCCTCTGCTGCTCGGTGACTCGAGCGATGGGCCGGATCCCGGGGAATCGAGCGGCGCTCCTCGCCCGTGAGTGAAAAGGGGATTGGTTTTGGGGATTTATTGTTGTCCGTGACGCCACCCACGGTTGTGGTGATTGTGTGGACACCACCGCTGCTCTGTATGGGGATCCCGGGAGCGGTGACAGAAAGCAGCTTTGTTGTTATTCCTCCACTCCGTGGGTAGGGGGTTGGTTGTCCCGGGGCCCGGTCATGGGGTAGGGATGGATGGCAGGCCGAGTGCGGGGCCTGGTGAGGTGCAGGGTCGCGGGGGCAGCACTGTGCCGCACGGCACGGTGGTACTCACTCAGCCTGAGACGTTGACACAGTTCTCGGTAAAACACACAGCTGGAAAGACGGTTCCCACGGACGGCTGCTGTTGCTTTTCCCCGGTAGTTGGCGGTGACGGTCTCTGTCCCTGCACCTAATGTAATGTTGGTAGCGATGGATTCCCACCGGTAACCCGCTCCCCGACTTGGATATGGGCCGGAGGAGCCCCTCTTTGCCTGCAGGCGCTGTCCCTGAGAAACTGGTGCCTTGGCGGTGGCGGTTTCTCTCCTACGGTTGGACTGTTGCCTTCAATCGGGACTTGGTTGTTTGGTCCCCTTCACTGACGGATTTGGCAAATTCACGGCGACTCCTAGCCTTGCCGGGATCCGAAAGGCCCCTGACAATGGTGCTGGCTTCTCTTCGTATACCGGTCCGGTACCGCCGGGCCACCACCCGTCCACGGTCCTTTCGGCAACCTCTGATCAGTCTCTCCTGCAGACGGTCACCACCGTCTGCTGACCTTGCTGTCTCAGTCCGGGGCACACACCCGGACCAACTTCAGGCTTTCAACTGTCACTTTCTCTTCACCTTAACTCCTCTCTCTTGCTCCTCTACCACTCAACTCCTCAACTCTCACTAATCTGATCTGCCTGGTTTCCCGCCTCCAGGGCCGTGAACTCCTCGGTGGGCGGAGCCAACCGCCTGGCCCACCCCCTGGTGTGGACATCAGCCCCTGGAGGAAGGCAACAAGGATTTCTGGTGTAGCTTTGATGTACCTATCCGGGGTGTAGGGTGTGGTGGTGTCATGACCTGTGACCCCTGGCTTGCCCAGGGCGTCACATTCCCCCTTAGCAAAATGCAGACCGTCCGCGGGCTGCCCGTCCAACACCGGTTTTATTTTTCTGAAAAAGATAAAGCATAATACAAATAGAAGAACATCATCC
The DNA here is from genome assembly GCF_048569485.1 of Anomaloglossus baeobatrachus. Taxonomy (NCBI): domain Eukaryota; kingdom Metazoa; phylum Chordata; class Amphibia; order Anura; family Aromobatidae; genus Anomaloglossus; species Anomaloglossus baeobatrachus. The sequence goes on along the minus strand of NC_134354.1, from coordinate 393,580,774 downwards.
CACAACGGGAGGCACTTTTCTTAAACGTTACAGTAACGGTTGCGGCTGCCTCTCTCTCCCACCCAAGTAACCTGGCCCTGATGCTGCCCCTAAGAAACAGGCAGCACCCCTTGACCCCAGTCCTGAACCAAGTCACCCGAGCGGGATCTGTTCTTCCCCTCCAGAGGGTAACCACTGGTTCCTGTGGTGGCTGGGCCCCAGCCTGCTCCACTGCGTGCCCTCCCTCCAACCTGCCTCTCCGGAGGCGGTAACGGTGGAAGCTGCAACAACACAACATGTTTACATTCCACTAGTTTGTGGTTGCCCTGCAAGTTCTCGGGCCTGTTCATAGGAGTTCCTATGCAAACTTGTAAAAGGGGTCCCAACGGAGACCAGTTGCCGGCTACGACCGGTTCAATCACGGTTGCTGACAATCATATGAGACTTCAGTGATCATTTTCATTTTCTCATAAACTTTCAAAGCTTTTAAACACATATTCAGGTGGTCCCAACGGGTACGGTGCAACGGTATCCCGCTGCCTTTACTGTGCACTTTCGTCCTCCCCACCCGGCTCTGGGTGGAAAAACACGGGCACCAGCCCCTCCAGCGCATAGCAAGCGCGGCGAGGAAGGGCCCCCCGATACCCGTTATTTCCACTCCGGGGAATGTATGTGGCCTCCATGCCATGCAGAGGGACGACTCCCTCATCCTCTTCCGAAACGGGCTCGGTGTCTGGCCCGGAATCACTATCGTCCATCCCTGCGCCAGGCGGGTTGTCGCCAGCTGCCGCAGCTTCCAGGCTCGCCACTCTCTTGACCACTGTCACAAAGGGGTGCACGCCTGACGGGCCTGGTGCAGCGCGGTGCCCGGGTAAGGAGGACGGAGGCGGCATAGGGGCCAGAGGTAGACCGGGTCCCTCAGCCGCAACGGCCGGTCCCTCGGGGACACAGGGGCGTGGGTCACTCACCAGCTCCTCCACCATGGCCTCCATTCCATACACGCGTGCAACTGCAGCTACGTCCTCCACCTCCGCGGTCCACTGCTCCATCAGCCTACAGATCTGGCTCCGGTAGTGTCGGCAGATCCCTGCCGTTCGGGCCCTCAGCCATGCCGCTGTTCCGGGCACCGGCTCAGTAGCCTCCGCATAGCTAGGTGAAGCGGACATTCTTTGCAGGGGTCAGCGGATCGTGGGGTCCCGGCGTCCCTATCTGTATAGCCGCGGCTACATGCGACCAGTCGCCATTTCGTCCCCGGGCGGGGTTTTGGCCTTCGCGCCTCCACTACTCGAGGAGACGCTCGAGCGGGAACTCTTCGCGCCAAAGATGGCGACTTCTGAAATTTTCTGGCCGGACACCTCCGGCGGTAACAAGGCGCACCTCTACCCAACGGCAGAGCGGTAAGATCCTGTTCGTGACGCCAAGTTGTCGCGGGCGGAGGAGGGGACGCTGCGCTCTCCCACTGCTCGGGTCCGGCTGCGGCCTCTGCTGCTCGGTGGCTCGAGCGATGGGCCGGATCCTGGGGACTCGAGCGGCGCTCCTCGCCCGTGAATGAAAAGGAGATTGGTTTTGGGGATTTATTGTTGTCCGTGACGCCACCCACAGTTGTGGTGATTGTGTGGACACCACCGCTGCTCTGTATGGGGATCCCGGGAGCGGTGACAGAAAGCAGCTTTGTTATTATTCCTCCCCTCCGTGGGTAGGGGGTTGGTTGTCCAGGGGCCCGGTGATGGGGTAGGGATGGATGGCAGGCCGGGTGCGGGGCCTGGTGAGGTGCAGGGTTGCGGGGGCAGCACTGTGCCGCACGGCACGGTGGTACTCACTCAGCCTGAGACGTTGACACAGTTCTCGGTAAAACACACGGCTGAAAAGACGGTTCCCACGGACGGCTGCTGTTGCTTTTCCCCGGTAGTTGGCGGTGACGGTCTCTGTCCCTGCACCTAATGTAATGTTGGTAGCGATGGATTCCCACCGGTAACCCGCTCCCCGACTTGGATATGGGCCGGAGGAGCCCCTCTTTGCCCGCAGGCGCTGGCCCTAAGAAACTGGTGCCTTGGCGGTAGCGGTGTCTCTCTCCTACAGTTGGACTGTTGCCTTCAATCGGGACTTGGTTGTTTGGAGACCCGGAGGTCCCCTTCACTGACGGATTTGGCAAATTCACGGTGACTCCTAGCCTTGCCGGGATCCGAAAGGCCCCTGCCAATGGTGCTGGCTTCTCTTCGTATACCGGTCCGGTACCGCCGGGCCACCACCCGTCCACGGTCCTTTGGGCAACCTCCGATCAGCCTCTCCTGCAGACGGTCACCACCGTCTGCTGACCTTGCTGTCTCAGTCCGGGGCACACACCCGGACCAACTTCAGGCTTTCAACTGTCACTTTCTCTTCACCTTAACTCCTCCCTCTTGCTCCTCTACCACTCAACTCCTCAACTCTCACTAATCTGATCTGCCTGGTTTCCCGCCTCCAGGGCCGTGAACTCCTCGGTGGGTGGAGCCAACCGCCTGGCCCACTTCCTGGTGTGGACATCAGCCCCTGGAGGAAGGCAACAAGGATTTCTGGTGTAGCTTTGATGTACCTATCCGGGGTGTAGGGTGTGGTGGTGTCATGACCTGTGACCCCTGGCTTGCCCAAGGCATCACAGGAATCTATCAGAATATTTTTTACATATCGAAGCAGTGGTATGGCTGTGTAGGCATTTGTTCCTAAGTAAAAAAAGAAAAGCAGTTCAATGACACACAGTTCATGTTGCAATGACAAGCTACTAGTGCACTTTTAGCCTGATTTGCTATTGACTAGAATTCTCATGACTAGCACATCATTCATGACTAGATTGGCTTGATTTCTCATGACTAGCACATCATGACTAAGTTTCTCATGACTAGCACATCATGACTAGATTGGCTAGATTTCTCATGACTAGCACACCATGACTAGACTGGCTAGATTCCTCATGATTAGCACATCATCACTAGATTGGTTAGATTTCTCATGACTAGTACTTCATGACTAGGTTGGCTAGATTTATCATTACTAGCAAATTATGTATAGATTGGCTAAATTGCTCATGACTAGCCCATCAGAAAACTGTACATCTCAAAAACTATCATTTTTTTGCAAGGAAAAATGCCTGCACAACCATGCCATTACTTTTATATGTATAAGCACGCTGACAGGTTCTCTTTAAAGAGTGAGTAACTACTACAGAGCTGATTTTTATCACACTGTAACATGATACTACTACAAAGTTAATTTTCATTGCACTGTTCAAATTGAAGAAATATGCCTGTCATTGAGTACTGCTATATTTATGTACTTTATTGAACCTGAACTACTATATTAATGTGCTTTATTGGGGTTTAACATTATGCTTTGGTGACTCCTTGGAATATAGTGAAGATCTGTTTGAGTTCATGAACTGTCTGCACAAATTTCCATCTGGCAGACCACATTGTATGGTCAGCATAACAGTCTCATAAAAGTTTCTGACAAGCCATCATCACTACCTTTGTTAATGCTGTCATACACCATATTTCCCTATAGTGTTTTCCTTGAATGTGTAAGAGTAGAAAGTCGAGTCAAAGGTTCTACACTCCCTGGTAATTTAAGGGTAACTTGTATCCCAAGAAGATAGTTGACATGACAATTCTCCCCCAGTGAAGTGTGGTGCTCCTGCTTGAGCCACTGAGTGTATTCTTTTTATTGCAGCTTTCCTGCACCATAATCTCGTGAGGCCCCCATCACTCACTGCCACAATTACAAGGTGGATACACTCTGCTACACAGGCCTAATTCTCTCTTACTTCTGGTCGTCCCAATAGGTCAACCATCCATCCGGTCTTGGTCACTTGTGATCCTATCTTGGCTTTTGCCCTTCTGGTGCTCACTGTTTTCTCACTAGTTCCCATGGATTCATGGCATCTCATATGACTTTACTGTTGTCTTCTCAATACAGTTCTCAAAACAAAATCACTTCTCAGGCAAATGCTGTTGTCATGCTACAATACCTCATGCTGCACTGACTGGTTGCTCCATTCCTCCTGCCTAATAATGGGTGACTTCAACATCCCCACTGACACCCGCCAGTCAGCAGCTTCCAAACTCCTCTCCTTCGCTTCATCTTTTGGTCAGTGGTCCGCCTCTGCCACCCATAAAGATGGACACACATTAGACCTTATCTTCACCCGTCTCTGCTCTTTATCTAACCTCACTACCACCCCTCTCCCCTTATCTGACCACCATCTACTGACCTTTTCAGCCCTGTCCTCCTCACCTGCCCCCCACCTGTCCAGCACCTAGCACCCCCCCGCAGAAACCTTGCAGACCTCAACATACACACCCTTTCTGACTCTACCCTACCACTGTCCTCCATATCTTTACTCCATGACACAAACAGTGCCACCACTTTCTACAACACCACTCTCACATCAGCTATTGATTCAGTTGCTCCTCTTGTGCACAGCAGAGCAAGACGAATCAACAGACAGCCCTGGCACAACAGCCTCACTAAAAAGCTTAGGCAAGTGTCTAGGGCTGCAGAGCGGCACTGGAAGAAAATGCACTCCCAGGAAGACTTCACCACATTCGAAAATGCAATTCACACATTTCGCTTGGCCCTTACCTCTTCTAAACAGGACTACTTCAGAGCTCTCATATGCTGTTTAACACACAACTCCAAACAGCTATTTAATACTTTCACCTCCCTCCTTCACCCACCACTGCCCCCTCCAACCTCCCTCATCTCCACAGAAGAATGAGAAGAATTTGCTACACATTTCAAAGAAAAGATCGACCAAATCAGACAAGTCTTTTCTGCTCAACCACCACAACCCCTTCATATAACAGACCACTGCCCCTCCCCCATAAACTTCCTCCCCACCATCACTGAAGGAGAGCTTGCACATCTTCTGGGTGCTGGGGAGAGCGTGATGTTATTTATTGTAATAAGTAGATCAGGTAGGGAGTGTAGGTGAGACGGAGGAAAGATGATCAGCTCAGGTTTGGCCATATTGAGCTTTAGGAAGCGAGAGGAAAAGAAGGAAGATATAGCCGATAGGCACTCTGGGATTCTGGACAGCAGAGAAGTGACATCTGGACTAGAGAGGTAGATATGAGTGTCATCGGCATATAGGTGGTACTGGAAGCCATGGGACTTTATGAGTTGTCCCAGGCCAAATGTATAGATGGAAAAGAGTAAGGGTCCCAGGAGAGAGCCTTGAGGGACGCCAACAGAGAGATGGCGGGATGAAGAGGTTGTGTGGGAGTGGGAGACACTAAAAGTGCGGTTGGAGAGGTATGAAGAGATCCAAAAGAGGGTGAGGTCTCTGACACCAAGGGAAGAGAGCATCTGTAGTAGCAGGGAGTGGTCGACAGTGTCAAAGGCTGTGGATAGGTCTAGAAGTAGGAGTATAGAGAAGTGGTTGTTAGCTTTGGCAGTAAGTCATTTGTGATTTTAGTCAGGGCAGTTTCAGTGGAATGATGTGGACGGAAGCCGGACTGTAGATTGTCAAAGTGAGAGTTAGAGGAGAGGTGGGAGGAAAGTTCAGCATGGACGTGCTGTTCCAGGAGTTTTGAGGCAAATGGGAGTAGTGATATGGGGCGATAGCTGGTAGTAGAGGTTGGGTCGAGGGAAGGTTTCTTTAGGATGGCTGTGACTGTTGCATGTTTAAAGGCAGAAGGGAAGGTACCAGTTGTTAAAGATAGGTTGAAGTGATGGGTTAAGGCGGGAATAAGGATGGTGGTGAGGTTGGGGAGGAGGTGGGATGGGATGGGGTCAAGTGCGCAGGTGGTGAGGTGCGCTTTTGAGAGTAAGTTCGGTGCCTCGGAGTGACCTTTGACTCTGCCTTGTCCTTCATACCACACATCCAATCCCTCACCACGTCCTGCCGTCTTCAACTCAAAAATATTTCCAAAATCCGTCCTTTCCTCAATTCTCAATCTACAAAAATGCTAGTGCATGCTCTCATAATCTCCCGCCTCGACTACTGCAACATCCTCCTCTGTGGTCTCCCTGCTTACACGCTTGCCTCTCTCCAGTCCATCCTGAATTCTGCTGCCCGAATGATCCACCTCTCGCCTCAATAGCACCCCGCTTCTCCTCTCTGCAAATCCCTCCACTGGCTCCCAATCTTCCATTGTATCCAATTCAAACTACTAACACTGACCTACAAAGCCATCCATAATCTGTCTCCTCCGTATATCTCTGAACTAATCTCTTGCTACACTCCAAAACGTAATCTTCGGTCCTCCCAAGATCTCCTTCTCTCCTCCTCTCTCATTCACTCCTCACGCAACCAACTCCAAGACTTCTCGTGAGTATCCCCAGTCTTCTGGAACTCGCTGCCGCAACACGTCAGACTATCTACTACACTTGCAAACTTCAAACGGAGCCTGAAAACTGATCTGTTGAGAAATGCCTATAACCTTCAATGACCCCACTGCCCCACCACCGTGCGGAGCTGCCGCCCCACCACCGCGCGGAGCTGCCGCCCCACCACCGTGCAGAGCTGCTGCCCAACCTACACCCCACCTACTGTCTCCTCCCTAAAATCCTTTAGAATGTAAGCTCGCAAGGGCAGGACCCTCTTCCCTCTGTACTAGTCTGTCTATTGAAACTTGTATTTGTATTTTTGTATGTAACCCCCTTCTCATGTACAGCACCATGGAATCAATGGTGCTCTATAAATAAATAATAATAATAATAATAATAGGGTCTCCAGGTTATTGTGTCAGTGTCCCTACTCATCTGCCTCTGTGTACTTGTCCATATGGCACACACACTGTCACTACGCTCTAATTTGACATCTTTCTCCCTTTTCTGGTCACTCCCAGACTTCCATTGCTCCAAACATATTCATACCAAGCTACGATTACATGCATTCCTCTAGACAGTCACTCACTTGTTTGTATATAAATCATTTCTGTATAAACCTTGCATATACTTCTATATTGCAATTGGCCCCACAAAATACCTCCAATTACAGTGGAATAAGTGACATTCAGCCCTTTCAATACAAGCAGAAAGTAAACACATGTCATAATGGAAGGGAAATCGGTTTGGCCATAAACAACAACCATATTTCCCCAACATGACACAAGCTCTTTACTACATGTACACTACGTATAGATCTCTCCTGCATGCTACTATTTGATGCAACATTTATTGGTTGCCTGCCATGTTGCTTTCTTCTTCACATTTCATGTGGATCTATAATCTCTCTGTCTATTTTAGAAGCACATGCTCTGACCCATGTATAATCAGTGATACATCAGAAATGTAAAACTTCTAACTCTTAACTTACATTGCTGAGTCATAGGGGTACTTTGCACACTACGACATCGCAGGTGCGATGCCGGTGGGGTCAAATCGAAAGTGACACACATCCGGCGTCGCTGTCGACATCACAGTATGTGAATCCTTTTACATATGATTAACGAGCGCAAAAGCTTCGTTATCGTATGATCGGTGTAGAGCCCGACATTTCCATAATTTCGCAGCAGCGACGGTACGATGTTGTTCCTCGTTCCAGCAGGCAGCACACATCACTGTGTGTGAAGCCGTAGGAGCGAGGAACATCACCTTACCTGCGTCCACCGGCTATGCGGAAGGAAGGAGGTGGGTGGGATGTTTACATCCCACTCATCTCCGCCCCTCCTTGTCTATTGGCCGCCTGCCGTGTGATGTCGCTGTGACGCCGCACGACCCGCCCCCTTAGGAAGGAGGCGTTTCGCCGGGCAGATAAGTGCATGTGAAGCTGCCGTATCGATAATGTTCGCTACGGCAGCAATAACAAGATATTGTTGCTGCAACGGGGGCAGGTACTATCGTGCTCGGCATTGCAGCATCGGCTTGCGATGTCGTAGTGTGCAAAGTACCACTTAGACTTAGGACACGCAGCGAGTAAATCAAAGCGAGTGGAATGCAATAAAAAATCGAATTTCACCCAGACCCATGTAACTCTATGGGGCTGTTCCCATGAGCATTTTTTTTTCTCAGCCCTAATAGAAAACAATCATAGCATGCTGTGGGTGAAATCCGATTTGTTTTCACTCGCACACATTCAAGTCTATGGGTGCAAAAAGAACATCGCACTGCACTTGCATGACATCGGAGTGCACTGCGATATATGCATCAGCTGACAATGGAGGATATCGGGAGATTAGTCCCTACCTCTCCTCCGCAGCGCCCGCCTTCCCATCCACAGCTGTGCTGCGATTGCAGGATCGTATCACAGTGGCATGATACTCACAGAAGAGCGGGAGGTGAGTGTCATGCGTTGCACTCGCAGTAATGCCAGTGTGTCCTTAGCCTTAGCTTAGCAGCAATAATTGTCATCAGGTTTAAACTTGGGACTGAAAATTCAGTATGCTTTATAGGTGAGATTGAAAACATAACCTCAGAGCATGCAAAACCCAAAATACAAAAGTGGAAATGCAACATTATATACAGTCAGTGAGATCGAAGTCAGACCAATGTCTTCCTATATAATATACTGGTGGACTAATTTTGTCAGAAGGAAGCTAATACTTGCTAGTTACTCTCCACTCTGGAGCATGGGACCCCATTAAGTATGAGACCCCTATATATCATCCATATGGTCTAATAGTGTCAATAGTAAGTGGATCGTTTAGTAAATAATATCCCTATTAAAGATACTGCACCCAGGTACAGTTTTTTCGGGTACCAACAATATTGTTTTCTCTTTTATAATGGCAGTTTATATTATAGAGCACATCAAATAGAAAAAAAAATCATTTTAATATACCTAGAAATTAGAAATTATGCCCCTTATGCAATTTTAACAATTACTCTTTACAATAGCGATCACCATATAATGATATGACCTTCTTAACACATACACCGTATTAGAGCTGAAAATAAAGAGAGAGAATGAAGCAGGAAAATGTAGCTTTTTGGCAACGGCTATGAAGATACCGGGTTTAACTATGTATTGTTTTAATTAGCCGGCGATAATAACTGCTGCCTTTTAACTTCAGTTATTAAAAAGCAGTTGGATTTTTATTAAAATTACCCATTGATATCCTCCATCCTTCCCCACAGATAAAACTGCGTTTCCAACTAGATGAAATTCAAAATTAATGAACAGAGCAATCCAAGTTTGTATTTAAGAGGTTCTTAAAAATACATCATAAACAGCACATTGAATTCAATTAACTAGAAGCAAAAATATTATGCTCCAGGGAGAAAATGTTGGATTTCATTCAAGGATAAATCAGCATGGCTTTAATTAGTCCAGGAGTGAAAAAAAAAAAAAAGAACGTCAGCTTTGTGTCTTAAAAATGAAGGGAGAAAGAAAGAAGGAAACACTGTGGTTATTAGGTTAATGACAACAATTTACTGAGAATTGGGGTTTTGGAACTTGTTGAGGTTTACACATGATTGTTACATAATCGCTTTAGATTATTAAATCTAAATTTAAACGGCCTAGCATTAGCTTTAGGGAAAATGTCCTGTCTTTGGGGCAGTCAGTATTGTGGATTCCTGCTGAGCTGTCGATTTAAAGAAAAGTGATAATCTTAAGAAATGAGAGATGAATCTGCAATCATGGCATCAGATGTGGTCTTGTGCGTAAAAATATACTGTACCCATGTACTTTGAAAGTCAGTCTGCCTGCAGATCTATTACACCAGCCATAACGCGACTTTGTGCTGTAAATTTGGTTCAGCAGAAATGTGGTGGGTCTGAGATTTGCATCAAAAATACAGATAAATGAGGCGTATAGTCTAGGTTCATGTTATTGAGGAGGTTAGTTGTTATTGTGCCACCCCAGTAGCAGATCGAACCGTTGGGATCCGGGAGTAGTGTCCGTTCGTGGCTCGAGGGTCTCCAGATCCGGGGGCTTAGGAGCCACACTCTTAAGTATAAGGGGAGAATATTACAGGGGAGTTATAGTTTGTAGTGATGAGCGAGCATGCTTGTCACTACTCGGTACTCGCACGAGTATCGCTGTACTCGGGCTGCTCGGCGGGGACCGAGTAATCTCGCGATACTCGTGCTGTACTCGTGGTCTTCATTTCTGCATGTTGGCGCTCTTTTGAGAGCCAGCCCTCATGCAGGGATTGGCTGGCAGACCACTGCAATGCCACAGCCCTGTTAGTTGTGGAATTGCAGTGATTGGCCGGCCTGCACAGCGTGACCGAGCCTTTATATCGGCCGGCGCGCTGTGCTCTGCTCACAGCTATCCAGACAGTGAGTGCAGGGAGAGTGTCGCTGATTCAGGGAAAGCTTTGCGGCCCTTTATAGCTTTTTCAGTTGCAGGGCTGCAAACAGTGTGACCAAAAGTCCTTCTCAGGACTATTCTAGTTGTATACAGGCAGGCAGGGTATAGCCAGGTCGGAGTACAGTAGCAGAGTCCTTCTCAGGACTACTGTTGCTATATACAGGCAGGGCATAGCCAGGTCTGAATACAGGCTAGTGACCAAAAGAGTCCTTGTCAGGACTATTGTACCAGTATACAGGCAGGCAGGCAGGCAGGGTAGTGGTGACCGTATACCAGCCTTCATCATATCTGGGGCTGGTGTACACAGTGTAAAACAGTCCAGATAGTGTCTGACTTGTCTGTAATTGTCGCTCCCCAAAAAAACCTGTTAGGTTATTATTGCGTCCGTGCTTGGTTTTTAAAACCGCACGTGTGTGCCTGTTGGTGGCAGCGTACAGGTGCACTTGTGTGCAATTTCCACACACTTTGATATAACGCACAAGTAGTGAATATACACGTCAGCAGTGCACAGCATTGCAAAATGCGCAAGGGCATTGGCAAGGAACAAGGAAGTGGACGTGATGGTGGTGCAGGCAGAGGCCGAGGTCGTGGGCAAGCTCTAATTTCGCCACAACAAAGGGCCACATCTAGTCGCTCGCACGTCCTGTCCCAAATTCTTGGGGACCGCAGCAGTACACCGCTCTTGAACCAAGACCAGTGTCAACAGGTTGTTAGTTGGATAGCAGATAATGCTTCCAGTCAGATTGGCACCACCACAAACACTCTGTCTTCCACACGGTCAAGTGTCAGTAGCCGTGATACTGCACCGCACATTTCTGAACCTGATCCTCCTTCCTACCACCAGGCTGAGTACACGTCTTCCTCGGACATTAATGATCCCACACTTGGACACTCGGAAGAGCTGTTCACGTTTCCATTCACACATTCTGGCCTCTCGCCAGCTCATATTGAAGTGGGTCATGAGGAGATCGTCTGTACAGATGGCCAAATATTTGAGCAGCCACGTTCTCACGAAGTTGGCAACGTGTCTCAACAAGTGGTGGACGATGATGAGACACAATTGTCAGCAAGTCAGGAGGAGGAGCAGGGTGCGGAAGAGGAAGACGACGTGGTGGATGATCCAGTAACTGACCCAACCTGGCAGGAGGATATGCAGAGCGAGGACAGCAGTGCACAGGGGGAGGGAGGCGTAGCATCACAACAGGCAGTAAGAAGCAGGGTGGTGGCCCCAGGCAGAAGTCAGGCAACCGTTCCCCGGAACAACACGACGACACAAGGTGCCTGTACAAATGTTAGGTCTTCCCGAGTCTGGCAGTTTTTTAAGTTGGATCCAGATGATTCAAAAAAGGCCATTTGCAACACCTGCCGTGCCAGCATCAGCAGGGGTACCAAAACTAGCAGCCTGACCACCACCAGCATGATCAGGCACATGTCAGCCAAGCACCCGACTTTGTGGGAAGTACAACAGAGTCGAGGAGCAGTGCTTGCTGATGTCACTGCTACGTCTTCGCTGGTTGTGCATGCGAGCCAATCCTCTGTCCATGCTGCCTGCGAACAAGCCTCCTCCACTCCTGCACCTGCAGTTGCCTACGCAGAAAGAACACCATCATCAAGCACGTCCTTGTCCCAGCGCAGCGTTCAGTTATCCATTCAGCAAACCTTTGAACGCAGGCGCAAATACACTGCCAACACCCCACATGCCACAGTTCTAAATGCTAACATTTCGCGACTGCTTGCGCTGGAAATGTTGCCTTTTAGGCTGGTGGAGACTGAAGCATTCCGTGACCTGATGGCGGCAGCTGTCCCACGTTACTCGGTCCCCAGCCGCAACTATTTCTCCCGGTGTGCCGTCCCCGCGTTGCATAACCACGTGTCACAAAACATCACACGTGCCCTGAACAACGCTGTTTCACCCAAGGTCCACCTAACCACAGACACGTGGACAAGTGCTTGTGGGCAAGGCCGCTACATCTCGTTGACGGCACACTGGGTTAATATTGTGGAAGCTGGGACCCAGTCTGAGCGAGGGACGGAACACGTCCTTCCCACACCAAGGTTTGCAGGCCCTACCTCAGTCAGTGTTTCACCCACACTCTACAGCTCCGGAATGTCATGCTCTTCAGCCTCCTCCTCCTCCTGCGCATCCTCATCCACTGTGCCCTCCACACCAGTCACAAGCTGGAAGCACTGCAGCACTGCCTCGGCGAAGCGGCAACAGGCTGTGCTGAAGCTAATCTGCATAGGTGACAAACCCCACAATGCAGAAGAGCTGTGGACAGCTCTGAAACAGCAGGCAGATCACTGGCTCACACCTCTGAACCTAAAGCCAGGAAAGGTCGTGTGTGACAATGGCCGGAACCTGGTGGCGGCTTTGAGGCGAGGCCAGCTGACACATGTTCCATGCGTGGCCCATGTGCTCAACCTCGTGGTTCAGCGGTTTATAAAGTCATACCCAGAGCTGTCTGATCTACTGGTAAAAGTTCGCCGCCTGTCTGCACATTTTCGAAAGTCACCTACTGCTTCAGCCGGCCTTGCCGGCTTTCAGCGCCGTTTGCATCTTCCGGCTCACAGACTGGTGTGTGATGTCCCCACGCGTTGGAATTCAACTCTGCACATGTTGGTCAGGATATGTGAGCAGAAGAGGGCAGTTGTTGAGTACCTGCATCACCTAAGCCGTCGGGAAATGGGTCAAACTCCACACATAACACCTGAGGAGTGGAGATGGATGTCAGACCTATGTACCATCCTCCAAAACTTTGAGGACTCCACCAAGATGGTGAGTGGTGATGACGCCATTATTAGCGTCACCATACCGCTACTCTGCCTTCTAAAACGGTCTCTGCTGAAAAACAAACATGATGCATTGCAGGCGGAGCGCGATGAGTTGCAGCAAGAAACAGTAGTGGGTGTGGGTGATAACACACAGCCCAGCCTCGTCTCATCACAACGTGCAGTGGAGGACTATGACGAGGAGGAGGATGAAGACATGGAGCAACTCTCCGGCCAAATTGAGGATATGACATGCACACCAGTCATATCCTCGGTTCAGCGTGGCTGGCCAGAGGACAGGGTAGATGAGGAGGAGGAGGAGGAGGAGGAGGAGGAGGACAGCATGTTCAGTCATCTTGTTGGTCAGGCTACTGAAGTCCTGGCTGTTAAGAGTCTGGCGCACATGGCTGACTTTATGGTAAGCTGCCTGTCTCGTGACCCTCGCGTTAAGAACATCTTGGCCGACAATCATTACTGGTTGGTAACACTGTTAGACCCACGCTACAAGGAGAACTTTTTGTCTCTTATTCCCGTGGAGGAGAGGTCAACCAAAATGCAGCAGTTTCGGAAGGCCATACTCACGGAAGTAGGCAAAGCATTCCCCTCACAAAACGCTAGCGGCATAGGTCATGAATCAGTGGACAACCGAGGCGTACAGCCGAGAGAGGCACAAGTCCAATCCGCCAGAGGTAGGGGAACAGTCTTTAAGATGTGGGACAGTTTTCTCAGCCCCTCACGTACCACAGCCCCTGAGGTGCGGGGTAGTGCCACAAGAAATCCTAAGTTTGCCCAGATGCTGAAGGAGTACCTTGCAGATCGAACAACAGTACTCCGACATTCCTCTGTGCCTTATAATTATTGGGTATCCAAGCTGGACACGTGGCATGAATTGGCTCTCTACGCCTTGGAAGTCCTGGCCTGCCCTGCTGCTAGCGTTTTGTCAGAGCGTGTTTTTAGTGCCGCAGGTGGAATCATTACAGATAAACGCACCCGCCTGTCAACTGAAAATGCTGACAGGCTGACTCTGATCAAGATGAACAAGGGTTGGATTGGGCCAGACTTCACCACACCACCAGCAAATGAGAGCGGAATTTAAAGTTTGCCATGTACCTCCACTCACCCATGGGTACACACTTCTGGACTTTGGATAATCGCTGGACTCCTCCTCCTTCTCCTCATGCGCCACCATGATGATGACCGTTACAAATTGCAATACTTAGGCCTTTGTTTCAGGTATACCCCCAGTGGTAAATTTTTTCGCCCATTCTTTGCAGAATGGACATTACAACGACAGGAGACCCGCTCCTTTGCAATGGGAACAATGTTTTGAGGCCCTCATGCACGTCTCTACCCAGGGACAACGTGGAGCCTCCCAATTTTTGGCTGCCCTGCCTAAGGGCTATACTATAATACACCCACTTCCTTAAAATGGACACTTAATGTTTTGAGGCCCTCATGCACGTCTCTACCCAGGGACAACGTGGAGCCTCCCAATTTTTGGCTGCCCTGGCAAAGGGCTATACTGAAATAGACCCACTTCCTTACAATGGGCACTTCAGGTTTAAAGGCCCTCATGCACGTCTCTACCCAGGGACAACGTGGAGCCTCCCAATTTTTGGCTGCCCTGCCTAAGGGCTATACTATAATACACCCACTTCCTTAAAATGGACACTTAATGTTTTGAGGCCCTCATGCACGTCTCTACCCAGGGACAATGTGGAGCCTCCCAATTTTTGGCTGCCCTGGCAAAGGGCTATACTGAAATAGACCCACTTCCTTACAATGGGCACTTCAGGTTTAAAGGCCCTCATGCACGTCTCTACCCAGGGACAACGTGGAGCCTCCCAATTTTTGGCTGCCCTGCCTAAGGGCTATACTATAATACACCCACTTCCTTAAAATGGACACTTAATGTTTTGAGGCCCTCATGCACGTCTCTACCCAGGGACAATGTGGAGCCTCCCAATTTTTGGCTGCCCTGGCAAAGGGCTATACTGAAATAGACCCACTTCCTTACAATGGGCACTTCAGGTTTAAAGGCCCTCATGCACGTCTCTACCCAGGGACAACGTGGAGCCTCCCAATTTTTGGCTGCCCTGCCTAAGGGCTATACTACAATAGACCCACTTCCTTCCAATGGGCACTTCAGGTTTACAGGCCCTCATGCACGTCTGTATGCAGGGGCATTGGTGAACCTCACAATTTTGGACTGCCCTGGCAAAGGAAAATACTACAAAGACTCACTTCCTCAAAATGGGCACATTAGACTCAAGAGGCCTTCATGTACGTCTCTTCTCAGGGACATCGGAGTGCCACACAATGTTTTCACGTAAAATCTTTCATGTATTAATCTCAAAAAGTAACATACACCAGCTCTATCTCACTATTGGGTATGTGCCCTTAACATTTCCGCCATGAAAAATCATTTTGGGGTCATTTTGGAAGGTTTTCTGGTGAGTCCGTAAAAATGGCGTAAAACGCGGACAAAATTGTTCACAGCTGTGACTTTTCAGTGATAAATGCTTCAAGGGGTCTTCCCCATGCTGTTGCCATGTCATTTGAGCACTCTTCTGAGACTTTTGTGACATTTTTAGGGTTTCTCCATGCTGCCGGGGGGTCATTTCACAAAAATACTCGGGTCTCCCATAGGATAACATTGGGCTCGTTGCTCGGCCCGAGTACACGAGTATCTTGGGATGCTCGGCCCGAGCTTCGAGCACCCGAGCTTTTTAGTACTCGCTCATCACTAATAGTTTGTGACGCCACCCGTGGTGTGCGGTAATTGGGAGTACCGCTGCTGCCATTGGGAGTACCCGGGGTGATGGAGTGGGGCATCAAGGTGTTGTTGCCCTCCACGGGTAGGGGTAAGCGGGCTTTACACGCTGCGATATTGTTAATGAATTATCGTCGGGGTCACGGTGTTTGTGACACACATCCGGCTTCATTAACAATATCGCAGTGTGTGACATTTATGAACAACCTTAAATGATCACAAAAATGGTCAAAATCGTTTGCCGTGGAGAGATCGTCCTGAAATAAAAAAATGTTATCTTCTTATTAGCGATGTTGTTTGTTGTTCCTGCGGCAGCACACATCGCTGTGTGTAACACCGCAGGGGAGACAAACATCTCATTACCTGTCTTCAACGGCAATGCAGAAGGAAGGAGGTGGGCGGGATGTTACGTCCCGCTCAGCTCCACCCCACTGCTTCTATTGGACGCCTGCTGTGTGACGTCGCTGTGACGCCGAACGAACCGCCTCCTTAGAAAGGAGGCGGCTTGCCGGCCAGAGCGACGTCGCAGAGCAGGTATGTGCGTGTGACGCTGCCGTAGCGATAATTTTTGCTATGGCAGCGATCACACAATATCGACCGTACGACGGGGGCGGGTGTTATCGCGCTCAACATTGCTAGCAATTGCTAGCGATGTCGCAGCGTGTAAAGCTCGCTGTAGGCCACGGGACTCTGGATAATGTTATTAGGTGCCGTGAAGGGGAAATCACTCAGGTACTCACTCAGCCAATACGCACACGCTGACAACCGGGTAAACCAAGTCTCTGGGTGCCGCTGCCTCTCAAGGGGAGCTTGTCCGGGTCCCGTCCCCTGCAGTGCTGCTTGGTGATCCGTGACCTGCCTCCTGCCACAAAGTTTTAACTCACCGTAGTAGCACAGTAGTCTGAAACTTGCCAGGCCCCACTCCTCATTGTGGCTAAGTGTGGGAGCCTGCTCTCAGGGCTCACGCTTGGGATTTTAGTGGGCTGCTTGTATGGAAGGCCCTATCCCCCTCGTTGCGCTAGTGCCCCGATTTTGGATCGAGTGGGAACAGTCCATAAAGGCTCCATTCTCCGCAGGTTTATTGCCGGGTTGCCTGATGCTTCTCCCTGACCTAGGGTCTGTGTACCCCGCCGTGCCTTCAGTCCCGGACCGGTGATAGGACCAGGCTGCTGACCGTTCTCTTAAACAGGTCCAGGTACCTTGCCTCAATCCCCTGCGACCGGGGGTCCGACTCCTCTAGGTCCAGGCCACCGTTTGCAACCTAGACAGCTTCTCCTGGGAGCTACTACTCCCAACCTCCTCCACTTCACTACTCCTCTTCACTACTCCACTCTCACTCTGCTCCTCTACACTCTTCACCTCCCCTTCCTGACCCCTAGGTGGGCGACCCTATTCTGCTCAAGCTGCCCACTGGCGTGCCTGGTGGGTGTGGTGCAGGGTGTCTCTGGGATTTGATTTGCTGTTGGAGGCAGCACTGTAAGATGGGAACCCAGAACCATGAGGGATTTGAATACTGCACTAAAGAGAAAGAGCGTGCAGTACCCTGTGATGACCTGATAGTCCAATGGCGTCCCACTATACCCATAGGACTGCGGTCAGACGGCCGTAGAATCTCTTGCAAAAATCTCATGCAAAAGAATCGGATTGATTATGCTAATGACACTGGCGTAAACTTTGACAGAACTTGAACCGAGTATCGGCTAATTATAATTTGATTCACTTGCATATCAGAATCAAAGCACAGGTGACGAGCAGATGGAGAACAAAATTTCTCCATCTTCTTCATTGTGTCAGTCAGTGGAAATTGGACTGCACTTAAATGTCATCTGAATGCAGTCTGATGATTTCCACACATCCATAGACTTGAATGGGTACGCACCATCTGATTTATGCTGCCTGTCACAGTGTGGAGGAGATGGGGGAGGCAGTAATAGTCATGTGTACAGGGGTTGCCAGGCTGTAGCACAGCCGCTCAGTAACCCCTTGCCTCCCAGTCGCCACTCCACTGCAGGAATGCTTTCGCCACAGTCCACGCTTGCACTGAGTCAATAAATCAGACACAAATATTTTCCTCTTCAAATAGCTAAACTTTACTAGAATTCTTTACAGAGAAACTTTCATCTCTCATGACACGGGAACCACTTCTGACACAATGGGGCTCCCTCTAGATTTTGTTTCATAATATAATTTACCGGCCGACCGCTTTCCTGGAACCTGGGCTCCCTTGGATACTGCTAGGCTCCTCATAATCGTGTCTGATGTCACACTGTATGAGCCGATTCAAAATGTCCTTTAGCCTCTCCATCCCACCCACAGGGATTAGCTTGCACTATTGAAGGGGTTATTGCAACAGCACTCTTCCCGTGCTTATGGCCAAATCCTGCTCTTCTCCTTTAAGAGCCTACTGACCTTCACTGATGTTTCGTTGGGTTTTCTATCTAGGAAAGAATGGACGCCACCCCGACCGACCAGACTCAACCCTTTTCTGGGGATGCAGTTCCAACAGTCCACTCAAGAGTAGAACCCCGCGTGTCCATTATCAAAGAGTTCACTCTTAGGATCTCTTATTAAAGTATATTTGGGGTTGTTCTCTCTATCTCCTACTGGGGACATTCTGCCCCATTTATACACTTTGCTCCTCCTTTCTCTTAACCCTTTTCCTACCTAACTAGGTGCCAGGACAGCCATCACTAAACCACATTGCCACCTGGTGGCATTTACAAAATACGCATTACAATTTATTATATCTGATAAACCTTTCTGTGTGCCGCCTACTTCTACAGGAGGTGGCATAGACTTGACCCCCTACAACAGTATGATGCTAATTTTTCCTCATGCTGAATCAGCCCAGAACTTCATGGGAGGACCTGGTCAGTGACCTGAATAGGGCTGGGACCACAGTCTCAAAGATTACCGTTAGTAATTAGAGTTGAGCGATGTTCGATTCGAACGGTTCGCCAATTTCAAATTCGAGTGATTGTGGGCGGTGTTCGAGTCGTTCGACGAACTCGAACGATTTGCTTCAAGTTCGGCAGTTCGCGTTACTTTCGATAACTGTTCGATCACCAAAAGCGTGGCTTTTCACATTAAGGCTATGTGCGCACGTTGCGTATCTGCATGCGTCCTGCATCCCCAGCACAATCTCTTTCTCTTTCCTACTCACTGATCACGGGCGCGGCACTGCACAGCTGTCACAAAGCTCCGGCGGCTTTTCCTCTTTTGAAAATGGCTTCATTATTCAATCTGGTATTCCCTGCTTTCCCCGCCCACCGGCGCCAATTATTGTTTGCAGTCAGACACGCCCCCACGATGAGTGACAGCTGTCTCGCTGCAACCAATCACAGCAGCCGGCAGACGGGTCTATATCATGCAGTAAAATGAATAAATAAATAATAATAATAATAATAAAAAAAAAAAACTGCGGTTCCCCCCAAGTTTGATACCAGTCAGGACAAAGCCACATGGCTTGAGGCTGGTATTGCCAGGATGGGAAGCCCCACGTTATGGGGAGCCCACCACCCTAACAATATCAGCAGGCAGCTGCCTGGAATTGCCGCATCCATTAGATGCGACAGTCCCGGGACTCTACCCAGCTCATCCCGAATTGCCCTGGTGCGGTGGCAATTTGGGTAATAAGGGGTTAATCATGGCAGGCATCTCCCCGAGATACCTTCCATAATTAACCTGTAAGTGAAAGTAAATAAACACACACAACGAAAAATCCTTTATTTTGAATAAAAGACAAAAAAACACTCTCTTTCACCATTTTATTAAAATCCCTAAATACCCCTCCAGGTCCAACGTAATCCACAGAGGTCCAGCTCTGCTACATGAAGCTGACGGGGAGTGCCGTAGAACACGAGCGCTCTGTGTCAGATCCACGGAGCAACTGAAGTGAGCCGTGCTGTCAGTGGGGACGTCACTGAGGTAATGCCTGCGTGTGTACGAGGATTATGGGGGTTGTAGTGCCTGTGTGTGTGCGAGGATGATGGGGGTTGTAGTGCCTTTGTGTGTGCGACGATGATGCGTGTGGTAGTGCCTGCGTGTGCGAGGATGATGGGGGTCTTAGTGCCTGCGTGTGTGCGAGGATGATGCGTGCGGTAGTGCCTGCGTGTGCGAGGATGATGGGGGTTGTAGTGCCAGCGTGTGTGCGAGGGTGATGGGGGTTGTAGTGCCTGTGAGTGTGTGAGGATGATTCATGTGGTAGTGCCTGCGTATGTGCGAGGATGAGTGCAGTAGTGCCGGTGTTTGCCCTCCCATCCATCCATCCCTCCATCCCTCCCTCAATCCATTCATTCCTCCCTCCATCCCTCCCTCCAGCTCTCCATCCATCTCTCCATCCATTCATCCCCCCCTTCATCCCTCCCTTCATCCCTTCCTCCATCCCTCCATCCATCCCTCCCTCCATCCATTCATCCCTCCCTTCATCCCTCCCTCCCGCGGGACACACCTCTAAAATCGGAGAAGATCATGAAATGAGGCTGCATTGCTCTCTCCTCTCTGTCCTCTCTCTCTTCTCTATCTCTCTCTTCTTTCTCTCCTCTCTCATCTCTCTCCTCTCTCTCCTCCCTCTCGTCTCTCTCCTCTCTCTCCTCTCTTCTCTCTCCTCTCTCTCTTCTATCTCTCTCCTCTCTCCTCTCTCTCTCCTCTCTCCTCTCCTCTCTCTCTCCTCTCTCTTCTCTCTCTTTCCTCTCTCTCTTCTCTCTCTCCTCTCTCTATTCTCTCTCCCTCCTCTCTCTCTTCTCTCTCTCCTCTCTCTTCTCTCTCTCCTTGCTCTCTTCTCTCTCTCTCCTCTCTCTCTCCTCTCTCTCTCCTTCTCTCTCTCTCTCCCTCCCTCTTCCTTCTCTCATTCTCTCTCTCTCCCTCCCTCTCCTCTCTCTCCTCTCTCCTCTCTCTTCTCTCTCTCTTCTCTCTTTTTCTTCTCTCTCTTCTCTCTCTCTCTCTTTTCTCTCTCTCCTCTCTCTCTTCTCTCTCTCTCCTCTCTCTCATCTCTCTCTCTTTTCTTTCTCTCTCCCTTTATCTCTCTCTTTCTCTCTCTCTTTCTCTTTCTTTCTCACTCTCATTCTTTCTCTCTTTCTTTCTCTCTCTCTATTTCTCTCTTTCTCTCTCTCTTTCTCTTTCTCTTTCTCTCTCTTTCTCTCTCTCTTTCTTTTTCTCTCTCTTTTTTTCTCTCTCTCTTTCTCTCTCTCTCTTTTTCTCTCATTTTATTTATAATTTTAAATTATAATTATTATTTATTTATAATTATAATTTAATTTAATTATGCACTGAGGGAATTAGCCAGACATCAGCTGTGAGTCGCGGGACACACCTCTAAAATCGGAGCAGTTCACGAAATGAGGCTGCATTGCTCTCTCCTCTCTCTCCTCTCTCTCTTCTCTCTCTCCTCTCTCTCTTCTCTCTTCTTTCTCTCCTCTCTTCCCTCTCTCTCTTTCTTTTCTCTCTCTTTTCTCTCCCTCTCTCTCTCCCTCTCTTTCAATCCCTCTCTCTCTCCCTCTCTCTCTCTCCCTCTCTCCCCCTCTCTCTCTCCCTCCCTCTTTCTCTCGCCCTCTCTCTCCCCCTCTCTCTCTCTCTCCCTCTCTCTCCCTCCCTCTTTCTCTCGCCCTCTTTCTCCCCCTCTCTCTCTCCCCCTTCTCTCTCTTTTCTCTCTCTCTTTTCTCTTGCTTTTCTCTCTCTGAGACCTGGCAATGATCAGCTGATGCGGTCACCTGACGGAATCAGCTGACACTATAAGTCGAGCGGTGAAGCCGGCTTTTTAATGCCCGGCTAAACTATCAGCTGCTGCTGTCGGACAGGAGTCTGCACAGAAGTGTGTAGGTTTTTTTTGCACTAATGCATCAGCTGATTGCATAAAAGCCATTTATACAAACAGCTGCTGTGTCATGTGATTCGGGCCCTTGAACCTGACACATCATCTGATCGCTTTGCCTTACAGCAAACCGATAAGATGATATTGGATCCGGATTGGACGGCGCGGGACCCTTGACCCAGGATTACTGCGGAGGGGGGTTCTTTATTTCAATAAAGATGGAGTCACTAATTGTGTTGTGTTTTATTTCTTATAAAAATATTTTTCTGTGTGTTGTGTTTTTTTTAATCTGTACTAGAAATTCATGGTGGCCATGTATAATATTGGTGTGACACCATGAATTTCTGGCTTAGGGCCAGTTGATAATATACAGCTAACCCTAGCCCCATTATTACCTAGCAAGCCACCCGTCACCAGGGCAGCTGGAAGAGTTGGATATAGCGCAAGAAGATGGCGTTTCTATGAAAGCGCCATTTTCTGGGGTGGCTGCGGACTGCAATTCGCAGCAGGGGTGCCAAAAAAGCTTGGTCACCCTGCGCTGCGGATTCCAATCCCCAGCTGCCTAGTTGTACCTGGCTGGACACAAAAATTGGGTAAAGCCCATGTCATTTTTTTTTAATTATTTCTTGAAATTCATGAAATAATTAAAAAAAAGGGCTTCCCTATATTTTTGCTTCCCACCCGGGTACAAATAGGCAGCTGGGGGTTGGGGGCAGCCCGTAGCTGCCTGCTGTACCTGGCTAGCATACAAAAACATGGCGAAGCCAACGTAATTTTGGGGGGGGGGGGCAAAAAACTCCTGCATACAGTCCTGGATGGAGTATGCTGAGCCTTGTAGTTCTGCAGCTGCTGTCTGCTGTCTGTCTATATGGATGAGAGCAGACAGCAGCTGCAGAAGTAGAAGGCTCAGCATCCTCCATCCAGGACTGTGTGCTGGAGGGAAAGGCAGGGGGAGCAGAACTGCAAGGCTCAGCATACTTCATCCACTAGTGTATGCAGGAGAGCAGACAGCAGCTGCAGAACTATAAGGCTCAGCATGCTGCATCCAGGACTATATGCTGGAGGGAGAGACAGGGGGAGCAGAACTACAAGGCTCAGCATGCTCCATTCACTAGTGTATGCAGGAGAGCAGACAGCAGCTGCAGAACTACAGGGCTCAGCATGCTCCATTCACTAGTGTATGTGTGGCGCCCCTGACCTGGTCAGGCACCACTGAGTACTGCACCCATGCTGGGGACAGTACAATACAGGTAATCCGGATGGCTGACAGGGGTGTGGAACACAGGCGCATAGTGATCAGGTCTCACACATGTACCCATGAGAGGACCCCTGGGGATCCCAGGAGGGGGCAAAGCCTATACCTCCACTGGAATAGTGGCAGGGGGTTAAAAAGCCTCCATCTCCTCTCAAGGGGTGTGGTGGAGAGTCTGGTTGCTAGGTGGCGTAGGCAAGAACAGGAGAGGAGGAGCAGTGAGTCAGTTAGAGCAGAACTCCATAGGGCTCAGTGAGGAGCAGACCTGTGGGGCTGTTGCTGTCTAACAGCGCCCGCGCAGTGGCTACCGACGGGGGAGAACGGTCACCTAGGAGTGCTACCCGAAATCCATCTTCAGCTAAAGAAAGGGCACGGAGTGGGAAGTAAGGAGACTGCTAGAGAGTACCAGGCCCAAACGGGCGGCAGATCCCGAAGCGGAGATAGATCCAGCTTTCTTTTGCTAAACCTGCCGGTGTGGGGCTCTCAAAGCCCACGCCACAACACCACAAAAGCCGCAGCCACGTAGCCACAGTTCGGGCCCATAGCTCACAGGAGGCAAGAAGCTGGAGTGATCTGGTCCAGGCAACAAGCACACGGCAAACGAAGGGGAGAGAGGCTGCAGCAACTTCCCTGGGTGACCCCCATAGGGACTCAAAGTCGGGGTCACCCCAAACCACCAAGGGCTAAGGAAGGCGAGTTAGTAGTCACCCTCACAAGTCAGCCTGAAGGACACCTGGTTCCCGCCTGGTTCATCCCAGCTACGCCCGGGTTACTCACCCTGCCACCTGAAGTGAGTAAAAACCCTGAAAGACATTCTGCCTGTGTGGAGTTATTCTGCGCCTTGTGGTACTACGCACCTACACAGGGCCCTGGGGCTTGCCTCACTCTCAGGAGGCTATTCCAACTAACTGCACATATCATCAGCCCCAGGCGTCCTCTAACCTGCAGTGGCGGTCCCCACTGACCGCAATACTGAGAGTGGCGTCACGACAAGAAGAAGATCTCCTACCTGTGACCAGATACAGCTACGTGGAGTCCCTGAAGGTAATGCACCGACACTGCACTTGTGGGGCTTCACATCTGGCGTCACGAACAGGATAAGGACTAGACCTGTTCAGACAGGTGACCATGTGCCTGGGCGGTCCGCTTGAAAAATTGGAAGCGCCGCCATATTGCCACCATGAGAAGCGCGCTGAAAAACAACAGCAGCCCGCGCTGGAAGAAGTTACCGCCCACGAAGAGGTGTGGCTACCCAGAGATCCCCTGCAGAGTTCTGACCTTGCCAGCTATGAGAGTGGAAGCGTCGAGAAACGGCGGAACAGAAAGGGAGCCACAAGCCTGCTGCTGGGAGAGGAGCTGCTGAAAGAGGCAGAGCAGAAACTGGACAGCTTGCTACAGGAGGCAGCGACGAGCCCACTGCTGGGAGACCGTGCAGAAGACGGCGCAGAAGGAATGGCGTCTGACCGCAGGAACCCAGAACCAGGCTCCGCTGCCTGGTGGTACCGAGAGCTGGCCCAGTTTTGCAACCGGCTGGAGACCCGGGTCGTGGAGCAGATCCGGGAAGAACGGATGGAACTGCAGGAGATGACCGCGGCGGTTCGGGCCTATGAAGGGAGAGCTGCGCGCCGAGTGTCAGGCAGGATGGCGACGACGCAGACCCCAGTGCTACCAACAATGGGTGAGTCGAATGATGCCCCGGCCAGCGCAAGTGCCCCGACCCCTGCTGCCACGTCCGCGGCCCCTGAAGAGGCGTCCGGTGCGGCGACGCTGAAGCAGGCCGCAGCCACGCCAGGTGCGGCCCTCCAAGCCCCAGCGGCCGCAGCGATGCCCTGCTCGGCCCACCAAGACCCGGTCCCTGCAGCGATGCCCTGCCCGGCCCGCAAAGAACCGGCTGCCACCGCGACCCTCATCCGCGCCGCAGGCGTAACGCTGACCCAGGCCGCCGCCCTGCTAGGCCCGGCCCGCCGAGACCCCAACGCAGCAGCGACGCTCGTCCGCGCCGCAAGTGAGGTGCTGAACCAGGCCGCAGCCACGCCAGATGCGGCCCGCCAAGCCCAGACCGCTGCAGCGACGCCCAGCTCAGCCTGCACAGAGCCCTCTGCAACAGTGACGCAGACTCAGGCCGCCGCCATGATAGGCGCGGCCCGCCAAGACCAGGCCGCCGCAGCGATGCCCTGCCCGGCCCGCACAGACCAGGCCGCCGCCATGCCAGGCGCGGCCCGCCAAGACAAGACAGACTTACCATTTTCCCCGGCCTGCAAGGCCAGAGCTGACACTGCTCCCCAGTCCACAGAGGTCCCTGACCGGAAGCCCATGATAGGAGAGGGGTCCGACTACTGGCGGCTGAGGGCTGAGATGGAGGCCAAGTTTCCGAAGTGGTTCGTGGATCAGTATGTGCGCCCCCCGCGCACCCCTGAGGAGATTCGGGCAACCCCTGCAGCCACCACGCCAAAGAGTCTACCACCGGGGTCAGCTGAAGAAGGTCCATCCCCAGCACTGCCACCAAAGGAGTGCCAAGAAGAACTAAGGGGGAGAGGAGGCCAGGAAGCTGAGGGGCTGACTCCGACTCCAGTGCCACCAGCAGTAGATATATACTCGGACCCGGAGATGCTGCCCTACTCCCGCTGGGACGAGGAGGACCTGACCCCCTCTGCAGAAGAAGAGCTGCCTAAGAGCCTCACCTGGGAGCCCACAGGCATGGATCCAGCCCGCAAGACACGGCGCAGAAGAATACAGTTTGCTCCAGCACCACAGTCTCCTGAACAGAGGGCAGTCACCGCCAGAGACCTAAAGGAGAAGCGTTTGTTGAGAGAGTCCAAAGCCCAGGCCAGAGGACCCCTGTGTTATGGCGTAGTGGAAGATTTCAACTTGAAAAGTGGTTATGGCTTCATTGTAGCACCAGGAATAAAAGAAGGGATATTTGTAAACCGCAGAGATGTGAACGCTCATCTGCCAAGAGGACACCCTTGCAGAAATCTAAAGATGGGAGATTCCGTTCAGTTCACCCTGCATCAAGGCGAAAGAGGATTGTATGCTCTGGACGTAACGCTATGTCCCAACAAACCTTACAGCCATCCCCTGCAACAAGAAAGACAAGAAAGACAAGAAAGACAAGAAAGACAAGAAAGACAAGAAAGACAAGAAAGACAAGATAGAGATAAAGAACCAGATGTAGAAACAGATGAAGACCAAGAACGGAAAGATAAAGATCCTACAGATGAAGAAAGAGACAAAGAGCAGGAAAGTCACAGGTGCCAGTGCCCTACGTGCCCTCGCCCTAGTGAAAAAGAGGAGTAAGAAGTAAAGTAAAGGAAAGTAAGAAGTTTTGACCAGTTAAAGTTTTGAAAGTTTTGTTTGCAACGTTTAAGAAATGCGCCCACAAAAACTATTGTGAGAAATAAACTTTAAGGCTATGAACTTGCTATAGCCACAAACTCTCGCAGTGTAAATAGTTACACCAGTGGCACCACCACCAGGGCCAGCCTGTTTAGGGGCTTGGCTCGTCTGCAACCAGGGGGGCCCGTCCGTAGAAAAGGGCCTTGGCTCACCTGCGACCAGAGAGCACGCCTGTTTATGGGGCCTTGGCTCACCACCACAAAGAGGGTACCTGGTCAGCTCCAACTGTGGAGGCCGCCTCTGAATCCTGCCAGAAGAGGCTGAAGGCGCGGATCCACCAGGCCAGGTATACCCTGAAACCACCAGCCCATGAAAGCCGCCTCTACATCCTGCCAGAAGTGGCTGAAGTCGCGGCCAACGGGAGAGGAAGATTGGAGGAAAGGTCTGGGGAAGTAGATGGCCCAGACCTGGTTACCAACAGGACCGGTGACCTGCCTCCTGAGAGGGTTTTGGGTGGGTTAACGGACTTGTGGGTGGAGGGTGGTGATGTCTGATACATGGTGGTTTTAAAAATGTTTTACATGTTTTAATATATTATGCATTTTAAAATGTTGTCTTGCAGCCCGAGGACGTGCTGGTGATAACTAAGGGGGAATGTGGCGCCCCTGACCTGGTCAGGCACCACTGAGTACTGCACCCGTGCTGGGGACAGTACAATACAGGTAATCCGGATGGCTGACAGGGGTGTGGAACACAGGCGCATAGTGATCAGGTCTCACACATGTACCCATGAGAGGACCCCTGGGGATCCCAGGAGGGGGCAAAGCCTATACCTCCACTGGAATAGTGGCAGGGGGTTAAAAAGCCTCCATCTCCTCTCAAGGGGTGTGGTGGAGAGTCTGGTTGCTAGGTGGCGTAGGCAAGAACAGGAGAGGAGGAGCAGTGAGTCAGTTAGAGCAGAACTCCATAGGGCTCAGTGAGGAGCAGACCTGTGGGGCTGTTGCTGTCTAACAGCGCCCGCGCAGTGGCTACCGACGGGGGAGAACGGTCACCTAGGAGTGCTACCCGAAATCCATCTTCAGCTAAAGAAAGGGCACGGAGTGGGAAGTAAGGAGACTGCTAGAGAGTACCAGGCCCAAACGGGCGGCAGATCCCGAAGCGGAGATAGATCCAGCTTTCTTTTGCTAAACCTGCCGGTGTGGGGCTCTCAAAGCCCACGCCACAACACCACAAAAGCCGCAGCCACGTAGCCACAGTTCGGGCCCATAGCTCACAGGAGGCAAGAAGCTGGAGTGATCTGGTCCAGGCAACAAGCACACGGCAAACGAAGGGGAGAGAGGCTGCAGCAACTTCCCTGGGTGACCCCCATAGGGACTCAAAGTCGGGGTCACCCCAAACCACCAAGGGCTAAGGAAGGCGAGTTAGTAGTCACCCTCACAAGTCAGCCTGAAGGACACCTGGTTCCCGCCTGGTTCATCCCAGCTACGCCCGGGTTACTCACCCTGCCACCTGAAGTGAGTAAAAACCCTGAAAGACATTCTGCCTGTGTGGAGTTATTCTGCGCCTTGTGGTACTACGCACCTACACAGGGCCCTGGGGCTTGCCTCACTCTCAGGAGGCTATTCCAACTAACTGCACATATCATCAGCCCCAGGCGTCCTCTAACCTGCAGTGGCGGTCCCCACTGACCGCAATACTGAGAGTGGCGTCACGACAAGAAGAAGATCTCCTACCTGTGACCAGATACAGCTACGTGGAGTCCCTGAAGGTAATGCACCGACACTGCACTTGTGGGGCTTCACATATGCAGGAGTACAGCAGGCAGGTACGGCTGCCCACAAGCCCCAGCTGCCTATTTGTACCCGGCTGGGAACTAAAAATATAGGTAAGCCCTTTTTTTAATTATTTCATGAATTTCATGAAATAATTAAAAAACGACATGGGCTTCGCCCCATTTTTGTATAAAGCCTGGTACAACTAGGCAGCTGGGGATTGGAATCCGCAGCACAGGTTGGCCCGAGCTTTCTGGGCCCCTCTGCTGCAAATTGCAGTCCGCAGCCACCCCAGAAAATGGTGCTTTCATAGAAGCGCCATCATCTGGCGCTGCATCAACTCTTCCTGCTGCCCTGGTGATGGTGGCTCACTGGGTAATAATGGGTTAATACTAGCTTTGTTTTACTAGCTAGTATTAAGCCAGAGATTCTTAATGTCAGGCAAGTTTGAATTGAATTGAATTGAATCTCCAATAAAGGGTTAATAAAAAGACACCACACAGAGAACAAATACTTTAATAGAAATAAATACACAGACACACTTAGAGACTCCATGTTTATTACTCCCTCTCACCCTTCCACAATCCTGTTCTTCTGTCTTCTTTCGCCTTCAACCCATGCAGCTCTGCTACATCAGACAGCACTGCATGGGAGGAAGACACTGCTGCTCCCGTGCAGTCTAATCACTCCATGAGTGAGAAGAGGCTGCGGGTTGTAAGCGGTGATGTCACCGCTGCCACTATTGCTATAGTAACCGGCTGTGGCATGCATTCCTTGCATGTGGGCTGACTCTGTAAAGAGCACTGACATGCAGAAACAAGGAGCCAAGTATGTGCCAGAGAATCTCGCCAGTACACGGATATGCTCAAACGAGCACCGCATACAGGAGAGATGCATTGACAGGACCTAGCATGATGTCTAGCCATGTGACCATTCTGTAGCCAATGAGATAGTAGACACTTGATTGGTCACAAGCTATGACGACATCCCAGAAGGTCCTATCATCAGTGCTGGTTACCGGGAGGATGCAGCGATGATCGGAAGGAAAAGTGGCAGGAGACAGAGTGCAGGACGCATCGAGGGGACCTGTAAGTGTAATGGCAATATTTATTAACTGTATGTGTACATGCATAATGTGTTTGTAGTGTTTGTGTTTGCCTCCCATTGTTTTCAATGGGGTTCAAAGGTGTTCGTCGAACGTTCGTCGAACGTTCGTCAAACTAAGCCGCCGTTTGACGAACTGAACCAAGCTCAAACACTAGAGGGGTAGCTCATCTCTATTACTAATACACAACGCTGTTATGGATTAAAATTTTGCAGGGCACACAAGATGCTCATGCCAGCACATATCCAGGCCTGTTTGAAGTTTGTCAATGACCATCTGACCATCATGACCAGATGACCTTCTCCCAGAGGAAGCATGGGAGAAGGTCATCTGGTCAGATGAGATCAAAATAGAACTTTTTGGTGTCTACTCCACTCGTCGTATTTGCAGGAAGAAGGAGGATGAGTACAACCCCAAGAACACCATCCCAACCGTGAAGCATGGAGGTATAAACATCATATTTTGGGGTACTTTTCTGCAAAGGAGACAGGACAATTGCATCATATTGAAGGGAGGATGGATGGGGTCATGTATCTTGAGATTTTGGCCAACAACCTCCCTTCCCTCAGTAAGAGCATTGAAGATAGTTCATGGCTGAGTCTTCCAGCATGATAATGACCTGAAACACACAGTCAGGGCAACTAAGGAGTGTCTCGTAAGAAGCATTTCAAGGTCTTGGAGTGGCCTAGCCAGTCTCCAGAAATGAACCCAATAGAAAATCTTTGGCAGGATCTGAAACTCAATGTTGCTCAGTGACAGCCCTGAAACCTGAAAGATCTGGAAAACATCTGTATGGAGGAGTGGGCCACAATCTCTGCTGCAGTGTGTGCAAACTTGGTCAAGAACTACAAGAAACATCTAACCTCTGTAACTTCAAACAAAGGTTTCTGTATCAAATATTAAGTTCTGTTTTTCTTTTGTATCACATTCTTATTTCATAGATTAAAAACCAAATTAATTACTTAAAATTCATATAATGTGATTTTCTGAATATTTTTTTTATCCTGTTTGTCACAGTTGACGTATATCTATGATAAAACGTACAGACTTCTCCATTCTTTGTAGGTGGGAAAACTTTCAAAATCAGCAGTGTATCAAATACTTTTTTGTTCCACTGTATCTGTTTCTATCACGTTTTTGATGCTGCAGCTTTTGTCTCTTTTGGTATATTATGCTTCAAATAAAGCTGCTTTGTTTATGATACTTCTTGGTATCTGGCTTTAAAAAAACTCTTATTGAGCCAGTTATGAATGGATTACTTGAGTTTTTAGTATATTGCTACAGGGGAAAGGCTGTAAAAATACATGTGAATTTTTTACCTCTGGATTTTCCTCATTTAATGCAATTCTATGTAAAAAATCTGGACATAAAACTCAGGGCACCCACAAGAGATATTGACATGTTGCTGATTTAAAAACATTTAAAAACATACTACAGGTAAATTTAAACAGCATAAAAAAGCACATCAGGCAAGAATATCAATCACATCCAACCTGATGGAACTGTAAAATGCTCTCTTTTTACTAATCGAAAATACGCAGTATCAAAAACTCATTATGAGAATTTAACCTAACAAGGAGAGTAGGTCCTTGTCTAAACATGTGCTAGGGCCAGGTGGACGGGCAGACCCAGGAGGTGGATCCACTGGGCCGAACTCCTTGATGAAGGTAAGGGGTCTGGTAGCCGGAGCACTACGGGTAGCAGGGCAGTCCGTGCACAAGAGTAGAATGGAGAAGTCCCTGGGACCACGGAGTCACTGATGGTAGTCCGGGTGACGGAGCTCAGGTTCGGAAGCCGAGATGTTGTCAGGCGGAGTCCGGAACCGATGGAGCGAGAGGACGGGTCACCACAGGGATCAGAGATGGAACGGACT
This sequence comes from Anomaloglossus baeobatrachus, assembly GCF_048569485.1. Classification (NCBI taxonomy): domain Eukaryota; kingdom Metazoa; phylum Chordata; class Amphibia; order Anura; family Aromobatidae; genus Anomaloglossus; species Anomaloglossus baeobatrachus. The sequence goes on along the minus strand of NC_134354.1, from coordinate 393,549,872 downwards.
GTCAGGATGGCAGATAGTCAGCGTTCGGGGTTCGGGATTCGGCAGGACCGGATGGCGAGGCAGGATCGGCTCTAGAAGAGAGAGAGGTGAGTATATCACAGGAACACAAGGAGACCTGACTCCTAGCTTGGGAAACACGAAGAACAGGCCCCGCCCACTTGGACATTAAACCCCTTTATACCCTGTACCTGTGTGCTCAATTTCCTGTTAGTGGACGCTGGCCCTTTAAGAAAGGGTCAATGACCGCGCGCGCGCCCTAATGCGCATGCGCGAGGCCTGGGTGCCAGAAGCCAGGGCAGGGAGCGGTGAGGAGGAAGCAGAAGAGCCGGGCTGGGGCTGAGTAGCCGACGGGCGCCCGGAGCGGGGACCAGGACGCCTGGGAACCGCAGGCAATGGAGGCTGGAGACCGGGGAGCGGCGGACGCCTGACAGAGGAACTGGGGAGCGACGCAGGGAAGCCGGGGAGCGTGGCAGGTGAGCCGGGGAGCAGAGCAGGGGACCCGGGGAGCGTGACAGTACCCCCCCCCACGCCCCCCACCCCGCAACCGGGACAGGAAGGCACGGATCAGAGGAGTACCCACATTCTCCCGGGGTTCCCAGGACCTATCCTCAGGACCATACCCTGCCCAGTCCACCAGGAAGAACTGTCGGCCCCGTACGGTTTTCATGGCCACGATATCCCTTACCGCATAGATGTCGTCATCGGCAATAGGAGGAGGAGCCGAACTGGCAGCAGCGGAGAAGGGACCAAGGACAACCGGCTTGAGCAGGGAGACGTGGAAGGAGTTCGGTATCCTCATCGTGGCCAGGAGCTGCAGCTTGTAGGAGACCTCATTGATCTTGCTGAGGACTTTAAACGGACCGATGTAGCGAGGTCCCAGCTTGTAGGATGGTAGCTTCAATCGGACGTACTTGGAAGCAAGCCAGACGAGATCTCCTGGAGAGAAACACGGAGGGTCCAGACGCCTCTTGTCTGCGTGTCTCTTCATCCACAGGGAAGCACGTCCAAGGGACGCCTTGACAGAGTCCCAAATCGTTGCAAAGTCACGGGCTACAGCATCAGCAGCAGGGACATCCGAGGAAGAGGATACAGGCAATGGGACGGAAGGCTGAAGTCCGTAAACGACATGGAAGGGAGAGCTGGAGGAGGACTCACTGACGTGGTGGTTATGGGAGAATTCAGCCCAAGGAAGAAGCGTGGACCAGTCGTCATGATGGGCGTTGACGTAGTGACGTAAGAAGGAGGTCAAGATCTGATTGACCCGTTCCACTTGGCTGTTCGACTGAGGATGGTAGGCTGAAGAAAAGTCCAGAGTCACTCCCAGATGTTTGCAGAGAGCCCTCCAAAAGCGGGAGGTGAACTGAGTTCCTCTGTCGGACACAATGTGTGATGGAAAGCCATGCAAGCGGAAGATGTGTTGTATATAGGCGTCAGCGAGTTCCTGGGCAGAGGGCAGTCCAGCCATAGGGACGAAATGAGCCATTTTAGAAAACCGATCCACCACGACCCATATGACTGTGTGTCCGGAGGACAGTGGCAAGTCCGTAATAAAGTCCATCGCAATGTGTTGCCCCGGAACTGACGGTATAGGCAGAGGCAGAAGACGGCCATATGGCAGGTGTTTGGGCGTCTTGTTCCTGGCACAGGAGGAGCAGGCGGAGACAAAAGAAGCGACATCCGTCCGAAGGGATGGCCACCAGTAGTGACGTACAATCGTACTCCATGTTCTCTTCTGACCAGCATGACCGGCTATTTTCGAGGCATGGCCCCAGTGTAACACTTTTTGCCTGTCAGTCTCAGAGACATAGGTCTTCCCGGGCGGTATCTGGGCCAGGGTGACAGGAGTCACCGGAATGATTTTACTAGGGCAGATGATGGGCTGGGATGTCTCCTCCTCCTGCTCCATGGGCATGAATGACCTGGACAAGGCATCTGCGCGTACATTCTTGTCCGCGGGTCGGAAATGGAGCTGGAAATCGAATCTGGCAAAGAACAAGGACCACCTGGCTTGCCGTGGGTTCAGTCGCTGAGCAGACCGCAGGTATTCCAGGTTCTTGTGGTCCGTGTAAATAATAACGGGGTACACTGCTCCTTCCAGAAGGTAGCGCCATTCCTCCAGAGCCAGTTTGACTGCCAATAGCTCTCGGTCACCGATGGTGTAGTTGCGTTCAGGCGCTGAGAAGCTCTTGGAGTAGAAACCGCAAGTCACCATCTTCCCGGAGGAGGACTTCTGCATGAGCACTGCTCCGGCTCCCGAGGAGGAGGCATCCACCTCCAAGGTGAACTGTCGGTTTAACTCCGGACGGTGGAGTACAGGAGAGGAGGCAAATGCCCGCTTCAGAGAGCCAAACGCGGCGTCGGCCGCAGGTGACCAGTCCTTTGGATTAGCCCCCTTCTTGGTCAAGGCGGAGAGAGGAGCAGTCAGAGCCGAGAAGTGAGGGATGAACTGGCGGTAATAGTTGGCGAATCCCAGAAAGCGTTGGATTGCCTTTAGTCCAGAAGGAGGAGGCCAGTTGAGAATGGAAGAGACCTTCTTCGGATCCATCTGCAGTCCGGTATCGGAGATGACGTAACCCAGGAAGGGAAGAGAAGACTGCTCGAAGACACACTTCTCGTACTTGGCCTACAGACGATTCTCCCTCAGTCGTCGTAGTACCAGCTGCACGTTCTCTCTGTGGGTCTGGAGGTCCGGAGAAAAGACCAGGATGTCATCAAGATACACCACCACACAGACGTAGAGAAGGTCCCGGAACACGTCGTTCACCAATTCCTAAAAGACTGCTGGTGCGTTACACAGGCCGAAGGGCATCACACAGTATTCATAGTGCCCATCGCGAGTATTGAACGCGGTCTTCCATTCGTCCCCAGAGCGGATGCGGACTAGGTTGTAGGCACCCCGAAGATCCAACTTGGTGAACACACGAGCTCCTCTAAGCCGATCAAACAATTCGGGGATGAGCGGCAGGGGGTACTTGTTTTTCACGGTGATTTGGTTCAATCCCCGGTAGTCTATGCATGGGCGTAGGTCACCTTCTTTCTTCTTAACGAAGAAGAAGCCTGCTCCAGCAGGAGAGAAGGATCTCCGAATGAATCCCCTTGCCAGGTTCTCTGTGATGTAGGTAGACATGGCCCTTGTTTCGGCAGGAGACAGCGGATATATCCGTCCTCGAGGTGGTGTAGTTCCCGGGAGCAGGTCGATGGCACAATCGTAAGGACGATGTGGCGGAAGTACCTCTGATTCCTTTTTGTCAAAGACGTCTGCGAAGGACCAATAGGCCGAGGGCAGTCCCGGTAGGGACTCTGGAACCGGAGGTCGTCGGATGGGTTGTATGGTCTTCAGACAGTTCTCATGGCAAGAAGAGCCCCATCGGGTGATTTCGCCAGTGCCCCAGCTGACTGACGGTTCGTGTGTCCGTAACCAGGGGAGTCCCAGCAGGATTTGATGGGACATGTGTGGGAGGACGTAGAGAGCGATGTTCTCGGTGTGCAGGGCACCGATACGCAGTTCGACCGGCCTGGTGATCCACGAGATGGTGTCAGAGAGGGGTCTCCCATCCACAGAGGCAATCACGAGGGGTTTGTCGAGTGGAGTAACAGGCACCTGGTACTTGTCCACCGTGGCCTGCTGGATGAAATTGCCTGCTGCCCCAGAATCGAGGTACGCCTCGGCCGTGAACCGCGTCTCTCCCGTTGACACTTGAACAGTCCACGTAACCGGGTCTGAGAGAGTCCCAGCACCTAGGGTGGCCTCTCCTACCAACCCTAGGCTTTGGAGTTTCCCGGCCTCTCTGGACAGGAGCGTAGAAGGTGTGTGCCCTCTCCGCAGTAGAAGCAGAGGCCCTTGGCGAGCCGCTCTGCTCGGCGTTGTTCAGACTGCCGCACACGGTCCATCTGCATGGGCTCGTGGACGGAGACACCAGATGCTGTTGACTGAAGTACGGCGGGCTTCTGCGGAGGAGAGGAATGCCGTACCGGACGTCTCTCACGGGACACCTCTTTGGATCGCTCCTGAAAGCGAATGTCCACTCGAGTCGCTAGGGTAATCAGGGCATCCAGGGTGGACGGTACGTCACGACCAGCCAGCTCATCTTTAATTCGACCCGAGAGTCCTTCCCAGAAGGCAAAGGTTAGAGCCTCGTTGTTCCACCCGAGTTCCGAAGCCAAGGTGCGAAAACGGATGGCATATTGACCCACCGTCAGAGTCCCCTGACGTAACCGGAGAAGAGATGAGGCAGACGCGGAGGCGCGTCCGGGCTCGTCAAAGGTGCCACGAAATGCCTGCAGGAACTCCTGGATGTTCGTGGTCACAGGGTCCTCCTTCTCCCACAAGGGGTTCATCCACGCCAGTGCCTCACCCTCTAGATGGGACATCATGAAGGCGACCTTGGCTTGGTCGGAGGCAAACAAATGCGGCAGCTGCGTGAAATGGAGGGAGCATTGGTTTATGAATCCCCTACAGGTCTTGGGATTTCCGGCGTACCGGGGTGGTGAGGCCAAACGAAGCCTGGAAGCATCCGAGGAGGCTGCCACGGGAGCTGGGGCCGTGGATTGTCTAGTGGAAGCCCGAGAGGCTGAAGATGTAACCGACGCTTGTAGCGTGTTCAGGCGGGCGTCCACAGAAGACATAAAGTTCAGCATGCGTGTCTGAGTCTCACGCTGGCGTTGGAGTTCTTCCTGTAAGGCCGCTAGTGCTTCGGCGGGATCCATGGCCTGTTCTTACTGTTAGGGCCAGGTGGACGGGCAGACCCAGGAGGTGGATCCACTGGGCCGAACTCCTTGATGAAGGTAAGGGGTCCGGTAGCCGGAGCACTACGGGTAGCAGGGCAGTCCGTGCACAAGAGTAGAATGGAGAAGTCCCTGGGACCACGGAGTCACTGATGGTAGTCCGGGTGACGGAGCTCAGGTTCGGAAGCCGAGATGTTGTCAGGCGGAGTCCGGAACCGATGGAGCGAGAGGACGGGTCACCACAGGGATCAGAGATGGAACGGACTGTCAGGATGGCAGATAGTCAGCGTTCGGGGTTCGGGATTCGGCAGGACCGGATGGCGAGGCAGGATCGGCTCTAGAAGAGAGAGAGGTGAGTATATCACAGGAACACAAGGAGACCTGGCTCCTAGCTTGGGAAACACGAAGAACAGGCCCCGCCCACTTGGACATTAAACCCCTTTATACCCTGTACCTGTGTGCTCAATTTCCTGTTAGTGGATGCTGGCCCTTTAAGAAAGGGTCAATGACCGCGCGCGCGCCCTAATGCGCATGCGCGAGGCCCGGGTGCCAGAAGCCAGGGCAGGGAGCGGTGAGGAGGAAGCAGGAGAGCCGGGCTGGGGCTGAGTAGCCGACGGGCGCCCGGAGCGGGGACCAGGACGCCTGGGAACCGCAGGCAATGGAGGCTGGAGACCGGGGAGCGGCGGACGCCGGACAGAGGAACCGGGGAGCGACGCAGGGAAGCCGGGGAGCGTGGCAGGTGAGCCGGGGAGCAGAGCAGGGGACCCGGGGAGCGTGACAACATGTTACATCTTTTGTATGTACAGTGGCATGTAAAAATTTGGGCAACCTCTGTCAAAAATACTGTTATTGTAAAAAGCTAAGCAAAGTTAAAGATGAAATGATCTCTAAAAAGCATAAAATTAAAGATGACACATTTCCTTTGTATTTTAGGCAAAAAAAATATTTTCATCTTCTATATTTTAAAATTAACAAACATGAAAATGGGCAGAAGCAAAGTTTTGGCACCCTGTATGGTTAGTACCTAGTATCAGAGGCATATCTAGGGAGGGGGCTGGCGGGGCATGTGCCTAGGGCGCAGTTGTCAGGTGGCGCTGTCAGGCTTCCTGATGCAGCGCTCTGAGAGTCCTCCTGGTGGCTGTGTTTTACCAACCTCCATAGAGAGCTATTCTCTGACTCTGGCAGTCATGCTGAAAGTGTGGTGCATGGCTCCCTGTGATCAATTCCATGGCACAGAGTGCCGGCCGGCAGACAGCACTGGGGGGATTTCCCCTGCCTCTGGCTCCTGCATGCTTAGGCTACTTTCACACATCCGGCTTGAGCTCTGCGGCTCAATCCGGCTGTGCAAGCTATGCAACGGATGCGGTGAAAACACCGCATCCTTTGCATAAGTTTTTCCTTTGCGGCCAGTCCGGTTTTTGCCGCTTGCGGCATGCTACTGAGCATGCGCAGTGGCAAAAACCGCATGCGGCGGCCGGATGCGGTTATTGCCGCATCGCGCCACATCCGGCCGCCATAGGCATGCATTGAAAAATGCGCCGCATCGGCGGGGTTTTTTGCCGCACGAAAAAACGTGCCAGGCAACGTTCCATCCGGCCGCCGCATCGGCTAAATCTGCCGCATGCGGCAAAACCCGGACAGAACGCAAGGCCATTCGGCACAATGCGGCACTAATTAAAGTCTATGCAGGAAAATCGCAACCGGCAGCAAAAACCGGAGGTGTGAAAGCAGCCTTACCCTGTCAGATTGCAGTTAGAAGGATAGTGATGGGGAAAGCCTTGCACGGAACTGAGGAGGCTGCATAGTGCCCTGTGCTCAGTCTCTCACCCTCCCGTCCTCTGTACTCAGGCCTCTGTGCTCGGCTGTTGCTCAGGTCTAGCACCGCTGAGGAGACAGGAGAGGAGAATGAAGCCAGCACTGATTTGCCACATATTAACCACTGAGTGCCCATTTGCTGCATCCATCTTACATGAGGTGGAAGGGTCAGTCAGGAACTTGTGCTGCACCTGATCTTACAGGGGCAACTAAGCAGCAGCTACTTATATCTGAGCTAAGTGTGTTTATATATAATATATACCACCATATCTTATGTATTAGTGACTTCAATGTTCAGTGTATGTGTTCTGTATATGTCCAGTATGTTAGTGCTGTATACAGGGTGTGAGTGTTGTATACAGCTTGTGAGTGCTGTGTAAGGCGTGTGTGAGTGATGTGTACAGTATACAGTGTGTCCAATGCATGTGTACTGTTTATGGCCAGTGTGTATCATGTGTGTCAAAGCTGTGTGCAGCATACACCCTGTGTGTGAGTACAATGTCTGGTATATGGTCAGTGTGTCAGAGCCGTGTGTGGTATATGGCCAGTGTGTCAGAGCCGTGTGTGGTATATGGCCAGTGTGTCAGAGCTGTGTGTAGTATACAGCCAGTGTGTCAGAGCTGTGTGTGGTATATGGCCAGTGTGTCAGACTGTGTGAGGTATACAGCCAGTGTGTCAGAGCTGTGTGCGGTATACAGCCAGTGTGTCAGAGCTGTGTCTGGTATATGGCCAGTGTGTCTGATCGGCCGTAGTCTGGCACATGGAATACTCGCCAATCGGCTGTATTAGGTACCGGCGGCAGCAGAGGACGGCTGGAGGGCTCATTTCCAGATCTGATCCATCTTCTGATAGTGGCCATGGCCGGATACTGTACATCCACTCCTATCCAAATCAATCAGGCGGATGTGCAGTACCCGGCATTCTTGTGCTCACATGACCGTCCACTCTTGCCACTGGCATGAGAGAATCCTAAGGGTGCATAGCATGCATTGTGAGAATTCAGAAGCCTGCAGTCACCTAGAGTGACTGCAGACTTTAATCATAAACCTGGGAAACCCTTTTAATTATAAAAATAAGCCCTGTAGCCCAATCCTAACAACACGTCATACACTCACTTTCAGGATTCAGCTCTGCATTTTGGTTCCAGCAGTCATCATTTGGCCGCTCCACTCATGCGATTTTCATATTTAGTCATGGGACAGTTATCTTCTCTTTCTACCTCTTGTTTTCATTCAACATTGAGAGAGTTAGGCTGCTTTCACACCTCCGGTTTCTGCAATGCGGCACAATCCGGCACTTTGCAGGAAAATCGCAACCGTTTTTTTTTTGCTGCCGGTTGCGTTTTTTTTCTGCATAGACTTTAATTAGTGCCGCATTGTGCCGCATGGGCTCCCGTTCGGTCCGGTTTTTGCCGCATGCGGCAGATTTAGCCGATGCGGCGGCCGGATGGAACGTTGCCTGGCACGTTTTTTCGTGCGGCAAAAAAAAAACGCATCGCGCCGCATTCGGCCGATGCGGCGCATTTTTCAATGCATGCCTATGGCGGCCGGATGCGGCGCAATGCGGCAATAACCGCATCCGGCCGCCGCATGCGGTTTTTGCCACTGCGCATGCTCAGTAGCATGCCGCAAGCGGCAAAAAACCGGACTGGCCGCAAAGGAAAAACTTATGCAAAGGATGCGGTGTGTTCACCGCATCCGTTGCATAGCTTGCACAGCCGGATTGAGCCGCAGAGCTCAAGCCGGATGTTTGAAAGCAGCCTTAGGAAGAGCAGTTTGTCTGCACGTGACTGAGTGAACAAATCATATATGAATGAGCAGTAACATGATGACTACTCAAGCCACGGGGGGAGGAGGGGAGGAGCCAAACAGAATTCTTGCCCCAGGTGACAGAAAGCCTAGATACACCTCTGCCTAGTATCACCCCCTTTGGCAAGTAATACCAGCTTGTAAGCATTTTTTGCAGCCAGCTAAGAGGGTTTCAATTCTTGTTTGATTGATTTTTGTACATTCTTCCTTGGAAAAGTCTTCCCGTTCTATGAGATTCCTGGGTCGTCTTGCATTCACTGCTCTTTTGAGGTCTAGCCACAGATTTCCAGTGATTTTCAGATCAGGGGACTGTGAGGGCCATTGTAAAACCTTCAGCTTGTGCATTTTGAGGTAGTCTATTGTGGATTTTGACGTGTGTTAAGGATCATTTTAATTTCTAGAAGCCATGCTCTTTTCAACTTCAGCTTTTTTACAGATGGTGTAATGTTTGCATCAAGAATTTGGTCAAATTTAATTGAATCCATTCTTTCCTCTACCTGTGAAATGTTCCCTGTAGCATTGGCTGCAACACAACCTCAAAGCATGATTACTCCACCCGCATGGTTAATGGTTGGTGTTATATTCTCCTGAAATACTGTGCCTTTTTTATCACAGATACGTTTGATGTTTGTGGCCAAAGAGCTATATTTTAACCTCATTGGTCCACAGGACTTGTTTCCAAAATGCATCAGGCTTGTTTAGATGTTCTTTTTGTCTTCTGACTTTTATAATGAGGATGCAGGAGAGGTTTTCTTCTGAGGACTCTATTATGAAGGCCATATTTGTGCACGTGTCTCCGAACAATAAAACAATGCACCACAACTCCAGAGTCTGCTACATCTTCCTGAAAATCTTTTGCAGTCAAACAGAAGTTCTCTTTTCCCTCTCTAGGAATCCTATGAGCAGCTCTCACAGAAATTTTGCTTGCTTTTCCAGACCTCATCTTGACCTCCACTGTTCCTGTTAACGACCATTTCTTAATTACATTTCGAACTGAGGAAAGGGCAACTTGAAAATGCTTTGCTATCTTCTTATAGCCTTCTCCTGCTTTGTGGGCCTCCACCATTTTCATTTTCAGATTGATAGTCAGCTGCTTATCTGATTTTTGGCACAAGGTTAAAGGAGGCTAAGTTTTTATAAGGCCTCTTTCACACATCCATGAAAAACCATGCACGTTTTCACGGACGTGACAGAGGTGCGTTTTGCCCTGCATGACCCGTGTTTATGGGCTACGTGTGTTCTCCGTGTGTTATCCGTGATAACACACGGAGAACGGGAACTTTCTACTCACCTGTCCTTGGCGTCGCTGTCCGTGGTACTGAACTTCGGTCTCCGGTCCTGCCGACTCTCCGCTGTTGCTGCTTCCGGCTGCAGTGAAGTGAATATTCAATGAGCATAATGAGCGGCGTTCGGCAGCAAGTGACAGCAGCGGCAGAGACAGGAGGGCAGGAGAAGGTGAGTAATATTTTGTTTTTTTTTCTCACAGACACATGTCTTCTCTCCGGTGCGTGTCACACGGAACACATTTGTGTGGTCCGTGTGTGTTCCGTGTGACACGTTTGCGTTCCGTGTGACACCCGTGATGCCGGAGAGAAAACGGACATGTCGGCGTGAGAAACACATGGACACATGTAAGTACGGAACGGAAACATGTTCCGTTTGCAAATACTTACGTGTGTCTGACACCATAGGAATACCTAGGTATACGTGTGTATATGTCTCCGGTACGTGAGAAAACTGCCAAACACGTACCAGAGGCACATATGTGTGAAAGAGGCCTAAATCTGTGAAATTTGCATCACCTTGGCCTTTCCTAATGATGATATAGTGAACAAGCCATAACCCTAACAGGCTAATTAAGGTCTGAAACCTTGGCCAAAGTTATCTGAGCACACAAATCTCCAAAGGTGGCCAAACTTTTGCCCATTTTCCTTTTTGTAATTTTTAATATGCAAAAGATGAAAATATGTGGGTTTTTTTTGTTGTTGCCTAAAATACAAAATAATTGTGTCATCTTTAACTGTATGCCTTTTAGAGATCAGTTCATCTGGAACTTATATAACTCTTCACAATAACAGTAATTTTTACCAGGGGTGCTCAAACTTTTGCATGCCACTGTATTAAAGGGAACCTGTCACCACTTTTTCGGCCTATAAGCTGCGGCCACCACCACTGAGCTCTTATATATAGCATTCTAACATGTTGTATATAAGAGCCCAAGCTGCTCTGAGAACATAAAAAACACTTTATAATACTTACCTAACGGTGGCTCGGTTGGCCATATGGGTGTCTCCATTCTCCTGTGTCGGCGCCGCCTCTTTCGGGCATCTTCGTCCTCCTTCTTCTCTAGCCGCGGTGCATGATGCGTCCGATGTCATCCACACTCGCCGGCATTCAGGTCCTGAGCAGGGCAGTTCAAAGTATTTCAGTGTGTTTGCGCAGGACTGGCGAGTGTGTATTAATTAGACGCGTCATGCACACAGGAGTCAGAAGGAGGACGAAAGAGGCGGCGCCGGCACTGGAGAGCGGAGATGCCCATATGGCCAACCTAGCGACCGTTAGGTAAGTATTATAAAGTATTTTTTATGTTCTCACAGTGGCCTGGGCTCTTATATACAGGATGTTAGAATTCTGTATTTAAGAGCCCGGTGGTGGTGGCCGCAGCTTATACGCCAAAAAAGGGGTGACAGGTTCCCTTTAATAGGAATCTTTAGGAAATATGTTTTCCATTGGATGACATATTTCAGAAATGGTCTTGGCTATACATATTGCTTTCAAGAGAAATACCTCTATAATATATTTCCATAGGAAGGCACAGCACACCAGCGGATGGACTAGTCTCTGCTATGTGCTTGATGACTGATAATAGTAGCAAAAGAAACAACTATGTGGGCAGTGTCTATGCTTTGTCTGTGGATTTTCAAATTGAAAACAGATCTAAACTTGATTCACAAGTAAAGGCAAGTTGCATTGGTCCAATTAGTTTGGGTCACCTAAGCAAAAAAATACAAAACATATTAGGTGCAAATTCACTCAAATTACCAAGGACACTAATGAAAAGAGACAAGAAAATCTAGCTAAAACCAGACAAACATCACTACTTTTGATCACAGTCTCATAGGAGTGAATGTACTACATTAATAATAATATTTATTACTCATATAGCACTATTAATTGAACAGCGATTTACATACATACAACACTGTCCCCATTGGGACTCACAAGCTAAAGACCCTATTAGTATGTCTTTGGAGTGTGGGAGAAAACCAAAGAACCCAGAGGAAACCCACACAACCTCCATGCAGATCTTAGCCTTGTTGGGATTTGAACCCAGGATCACAGTGCAGCAAGACTGGAATGCTAACCACTGAGCAACCGTGCTGCCCTATGACTTAACTTTCTGTTATCCTCTCCATCAGCATTATCATTAGACATAATGAGAACACCATCTAAGATGTCAATAAGGGGTTAAGAGTGAAGTTACATAGTGCTTGGTCTATATTCTTTTCATATGGTGTCCAGGGCTGCTGAAAAGTACTATAATTATCTGAAGCCAATGCAGGAAAACCTATTGTCCTTCTGTGCTGCTGACTAGAGATGAGCGACCATGATCAAAAAATATCAGAAAATTTCAAAACCATACAATCCTTGGCAGGATCAAAAAAACGAAAATTTGACCAAACAGTCGGAAATGTTTGGTTTGGATCAATACATGTTCTGTTTGCAGAAACCATCCTCTCCCAGCCCCATCACAGCCATGTGAAGTATTGGAAAGGCTATGATTGGCCAGGGAAATCACTGAAAATATTCACTGCTTTCCCCACCTACGGCATCTCTGATTGGATGCAGTGAGACCGCGCCCCCATCCTCTCTGACAGCATCTGTGATTGCTTGGAATCACACATGCTGTCTACGACCTAAGACTGGTGTAAAATACATAAATTAATTAAAACAATAGCATGCAGTCTGCCCATATATTGATAAAGCCCATGACTACAGGCTGCAGCCCCCAGCCATGCACTGATATTGGCTGTGTATCAAAATAAGAGGAGCGACATGCAGCTTTTTTTTTTTTTTTTTTTTTAATCTTAAATAAATAATTTAAAAAAACAATGTGCAGTCCCCCCAATTTTGATACCCAGCTAAGATAAAGCCAAACAGCTAGGGGCTGGTATTCTCAGGCTGGCGAAACCCATGTTTATTGACCCCCAGTCTAAAGATAGTAGCCTGCAGCTGCCAAGGATTGCCGCATCCATTAGGTGTGACAATCCAAGAACTTTTTCCGGCTCTTCCCAATTGCCCTGGTGTGATGGCAATCAGGGTAATAAGGGGCTAATGACAGCTCACAGCTGTCACAAATCCCTAGATTAGTAATGGGGAGGGTCTATGAGACCCCGCATTACTATTCTGTAAGTAGAAAGAAATAAACACAAACACCAAAAAAGTTATTTATTTGAAATAAAATACAAAACGATACCGCACACTTTCATCACTTTACTAACCCCCAATAGACCCAGGTCCAGCAAAATCCACACAACAGTCATATTGTTTGCATACTGTAGTGTATTCCATTGCTGAATTATGTCAATTGTTATTAGATTGGATATTGACAATTTTGGTGAAATCCTATCACAAATTTTTATTAAAGCTCCTAAACTATTACAGGTTGGGGTCTTTTACCCATGGCTATTCTTGGCCCTGAGGAAAAAGAGGTACTTGACAGCTTTTCACTTTCCCACGTATCCAAATGATAAAATCAATGGTGATGCAACATTTCCGTGACATCAGACATGCTATGTGCAGCTATCTTAACTGTCTGACGACTATAGGTACTTAAGCTCAATTTACATTGAGCATTCCTTTTGACATCCATTAAGTTCCTGTGACATCATACCTTCTATGTGCAGCCACTGTAGCTAACTAAAACCTCTGGTGACCAGCACTCATTTGGAATTCACCACCCATCATTTCTACACTATGTATGTCCCTATGCCTTTGACATCACATACTTAAGTGCCCTTTAGAGCACTCATCAGGCATGTCCTTGACAACTTCTCTGGCTACATCATAAACAAAATGTATCCCTAATGCAGTGCACTGACTATGGGTTGATGTTTCCATGTTTTTATTAGCTTCTATAAAATAAACTTTTGTGTACTATTTCAAGGAGTCACATGTGGACACTAATTTAATCCACTGTAAATATTCCCCTTTACAAAAAGGGCCCAGGGCACGGAACCGGGCAACTGCTACCAAAGTGACATTTCCCAGATATTCACTGCCCGGGACTGAGTACCCCATATCCCTGGGCGCGGCACTCATACACCAGAGACCAAAATTCTACACAGTATTCTAAGTGTGGTCGCACTAGTGGCTTGAATAACAACAAAACTATGTACTTCTTTTTTTGGAACCCATTATTTTATTAGACTTGGAAACAGCTGCCTGACACTGGTCAGTAAAGTTGATTTTGCCATCCACTCATACACCAAACTCTTTTTCAGTGACAGTTTTATCCAGTGTTTAACAATTGAATACATAATTATACATTTTATTTTCTCTGTCTAAAGCCTGCTTTACACGGGACGACCGATTGTGCGATTTCACAATCGATCGTACCCGCCCCCGTCATTTGTGCATCATGGGCAAATCGCTGCCCGTGTCGCACAAAGTCGTGAAACCCCCGTCACACGTACTTACCTGCTGAGCGACCTCGCTGTGGGCGGCAATTGTCCACTTCCTGAATGGGAAGGGACGTTCAGCGTCACAGCGACGTCACACAGCGGCCGGCCAATAGAAGCGGAGGGGCGGAGATGAGCGGGACGTAAATATCCCGCCCACCTCCTTCCTTCCACATAGCCGGCGGGTGCCATGGGACGGAGGTAAGCTGCTGTTCATCGTTCCCGGGGTGTCACATGGAGCGGCGTGTGCTATCCCGGGAACGATGAGCAACCGGCGCCATTTTAATTAAACGAGATTATGAAACCAAGCGACGAGTACACGACTCATGATTTGTTAGCGATACCGCGTCGCTCGGAGGTGTCACACAGCCCGATGTCGCAAGCGATGCCGGATGTGCGTAACAAAAACCGGGACCCCTGCGATCTATCGCACGATAGATCGTCTCGTGTAAAGCACCCTTAAGTGACCTTTCATTTATCCAAATTAAACTTCAATTGCCATTTTTCAGCCCAAGCCTCTAGCTTACATAAATCTTTCTGTACTATTAGATTATCGTCCTCTGTACTGATTATCCTGCAAAGTTTAGCATCATCTGCAAATATTTTACTCTGTATGCCCTGCCCCCTACAAGCTCACAGTGTTCGGACAAATTCGATGGCCGCTCGCTGTGCCTTCAGATGTAGCATAGCTGAAATTATTATGGGACCTTGTGTGGATTACGTCAGACCTTGGTGCTTGAGGGGTTAATAAATTGGTGAAAGAGAGTTTTTTTATTTATTTTTTTAACTAAAGGATTTTTTTGTGTGTTCGTGTTTATTTATTTTTATTTATAGGATTAGTGATGGGGGGGTGTCACAGACTCCTCTATCCATCACTAATCCAGGGTTTAGTGGCAGCTATAAGTTGACATTAACCCCTTATTTCACCAATTGCCATCGCACCAGAGCAATCGGGAAGAGCCGTGGAAAGTGTCGGAACTGTCATAGGTAATGATGCGGCAATCTTGTTACTACAGGCTGCTATTTTTAGGTTAGGGGAGGCAGTAACCAGGGGCCACCCTATCCAAAATATGAATATTCCAAGCTTTATCTTGGCTGAGTATGAAAATTGGGGGGGGACACCATGGGCTGTTTTTTTTTAATTATTTATTTAAGTATTAAAAAAAAAGCTGCATGTGGTTCCTCTTATTTTGATACACAGCCAAGAAAAGACCGCAGCTGGGGGCTGCAGGCGATATTCATGGGCTTTATCTGTGCTGGTATCAATACATGGAGACCCTGCGCCAATTGTTTTATTTATTTATTTATCACCAGTATAAGGACACAGACAGAATTTGTGGTTCCAATCAATCAAAATGCTGTCTCAGTTGGTGGAAGCATGGTCCAATAGCAGCCATTCACAGATGTACTGCTTTAACCCTTATTTATTTGCTTTCGTTTACAGCCCCCCCCAACAACATTTTAAAGCACATCACTTTTGCCCCCCCTGAATTTTATGGGTTCAGCTAGGATCGACGATTGAATCGGCTAGGATCGCCAATCCGATTGGTGATCATAAGCGGGCTCTGCAATCCTGAACCAATTTGATCCTTGGCAGGATCGCTTTTCTTTAATTATGGGGCCTTTTTTACTTATTTCCCTTGTGAAAACTTGAAAGCTGGAGTTAAAGCAACATTTTTGGGGTAAAAATAACGATTTTTTTTTCTTCACAGTCCAATAGTATAAAATTTTGTGACACATTTGTAGTGTAGTGTAGTGTAATGCTCACTAATTCATTGAGGAGTGCAGTTTGTAAAGCAGGCTCACTTTTGGGGGTTTTCTGCAGTTCTGGCCACCTCAGGGGCTCTGCCAATGTGACATGGTGCCCCAGAAATATTCCAACTAAATCTGAACTCAAATATGGCGCTCTTTCTTTACTTTGTGCTGTACCTCAGAACTAGTTTTTGACCACATATAGGGTATTGACGTACTCAGGAGAAATACCAAAACAAATGTTATAGTCCATTATCTCCTGTTATCCTAATAAAAAAATATAAATTTGGGATTTAAGCAACATTTTAGTGGTTAAAAATTTATTTTTTCATTTTCAAGGCTCAATGTTATTAAATTCTGTGAAGTACCTGGAGGTTCAAAGTGCTCACCAAACATTTGGATAAATTCCTTAAGGGGTCTAGGTTCCAAATTGGGATCTCATATGGGGGTTTTTCCACTGTTTAGGCACATCAGGGAATCTCCAAATGCGATATGACATACACTGATGATTCCAGATAATTTTGAGTTCAAAGAGTCAAATTACGCTCATTCCCTGCCGAGCACTGCTGTGCGCTCAAACAGTAGTTTTTCACCACATGTGGGATATTGACATACTCAGGACAAATTGTTCAATAAATTGTATTGTGCATATTTTCCTGTTACCCTTGTGAAAATTAAATATTTGAAACTAAAGAAACATTTTTGAGGTAAAAATGTATTTTTTTTTCATTTTCATGGCTCAATGTTATAAACTTCTGTGAAGCACCTGGGGGTTGAAGGTTCTCACCAAACATCTATATAAATTCTTTGAGAGGTCTAGTTTCCAAAATTGGGTCACATTTGGGTGATTTACACTGTTTAGGCACATCAGGGGCCCTCCAAATGCGACATCAAAACCATTACCTATTCCAGACAATTTTTCGCTGTTGAATTCAAATGGCGCTCCTTCCCTTCCGAGCCCTGCTGTGCACCTAAACAGTAGATTTTCACCACACATTGGGTATTGGTGTACTCAAGACAAATTGCACAAGTAATTTTATGGTGCATTTTCTCATTTACCGTTGGAAAATGGAAAATCTGGGGCAAAAGTAACATTTTTGTGGGAAAAAGTAAAATTTTCATTTTTTTCTTCCACATTTCTATAGTTCCTGTGAAAATACTAAAGGGTTAATAAACTTCTTGGATGTGGTTTCCAACAGTTTGAGGGGTGCAGTTTTTAGAATGGTGTCACTTTGGGTATTTTCTGTCACCTAGGCCTCTCAAAGTCACCTCAAATGTGATATGGTCCCTAAAAAATGGTTTAGTATTTTTTGTTGTGAAAATGAGAAACTGCCGATTAGTAGAGATGAGCAAACCTGTGGAAACTTTGTTTCGCGGGTTCAGATGAACTTTAAATTAAGATTTGTTTAGAATACAAACTTGACCTGAATGAAAATCACTAATTGGGCAGTTTGGGTCTCCACCCACATGCAGGTAGCCATAAACATAAACTTCCAGGAGTGGGTGAGAGGTGTTTTTTCTTTAATTCTTTTGGTACACACGTTATCCGATCATGCCGCCGTTACCCTCAAGGTATTGTAAAGCTCGATGCAAACCACTTACAGTGTTTAAATGACTTGCACTAAGGGGTACAACAGCATTATCATATGTAGTGTACACCCAAAAAATAAAATGGAAAAACCCTGCCCATCTTCTCCCGGAAGTGATTTGTTGATGGCTGGCTGCATGTGGGTGGAGACCTGAACTGCCCAATTTTTGAGTTCCATTTAGGTTCAGGTCCAGTCCAGGTCCCAAACCAAACTTTATATAAAGTCCGGCTAAACCCGCCGAAGCGAACTTCAACTTGTCCGCTCATTTCTGTTGCTGATAAACTTTGAACCCTTCTAACTTCATAACAAAAAAAATATGCTTCAAAAATTTTGCTGATGTAAAGTAGACAAGTAAGAAATGTTAGCTTTGCAAGCTTTTGATATTCATTGCAATGATGCAAAACCTCTATTTGCCCAGAAAATGTGTATTATTATTATTATTATTATTTATTTATTTATAGAGCACCATTAATTCCATGGTGCTGTACATGAGAAGGGGTTATATACAGAATACATATACAAGTTGCAATAGACAGACTGACAAAGAGGGAAGAGGACCCTGCCCTTGCGAGCTTACATTCTATAGGATTCTGAAGAGGAGAAAGTAGGTGGGGTGTTGGTCGGGCGGCAGCTCAGCACGGTGGTGAGGTGGCGGCAGCTCCGCACGGTGGTGAGGCAGCAGATCCGCACGGTGGTGAGGCAAGAGAGGTGGATCAGTCAGGCAGCAGAATTAAGTGTATAACACTAAGAAGTCTCCAATTACTTTATCACTGTGTGAAGCCCCTCCAGTGTTGTGTCGGTGCATTACCTTCAGGGACTCCACTCGGCTGGATCTTGTCACAGGTAGGAGATCTTCTATTTAGGATTGTCGTGACGCCACTCTCAGAATTGTGGTCAGTGGGGACCGCCACTGCAGGTTAAGGGATGCCTGGGGCTGATGGTGGGTGCAGCCAGTTGTAATAGCCTCCTGAGAGTGAGGCAAGCCCCAGGGCCCTGTGTAGGTGTGTAGAACCACAAGGCGCAGAATAACTCAACACAAGCAGAATGTCTTTCAGGGGTTTTACTCACAGAAGGTGGCAGGGTGAGTAACCCGGGCGTAGCTGGGATGAACCAGGCTGGAACCAGGTGTCCTTCAGGCTGACTGATGAGGGTGGCTACCGACTCGCCTTCCTTAGCCCTTCTGTGGTTTGTGGTAACCCCGACTTTTAGTCCCTATGGGGGTCACCCAGGGAAGTAGCTGCTCCCCTCGTTTGTTTGCCGTTTGCTTGTCGCCTGGACCAGATCACTCCAGCTGCTTGCCTCCTGTGAACTATGGGCCCTAACTGTGGCTACGTGACTGCGGCTTTTGGGGTGTTGTGGCGTGGGCTTTAAGGGCCCCACACCGGCAGGTTTAGCAAGGAAAGGTGGATCTATCCCCGCACCGGGATCTGCCGCCCGTTTGGGCCTGGTACTCCCTGACAGTCTCCGTACTTTCCACTACACTGCTCTCTCTCCAGCTGTGTGTGGTGTTCGGGCAGCACTACCAGGTGACCGTTCTCCCCCGTCGGTAGTCACTGCGCGGACGCTGTTAGACTGCAACAGCTCCAGGGTCTGCTTCTGCTCTTCCTGAGCTGCACACTAAACTGGCTCACTCGTGGGACCTGCACTGCTACTCCTGTCTGAGCTCCACTTCCATGCTCCTCACTCCTCCACACTCTGCTTCAGACTGTTTACTCCTCCTTCTCTTTTCCCCTTGTGCCTGCCTACGCCACCTAGCAACCAGGCTCTCTACCACACCCCTTGAGTGGAGATGGAGGCTTTGCACCGGCTTCGCCCCCTCCTGGGATCCCCAGGGGTCCTCCCAAAGGTACATGTGTGAGACCTGATCACTATGCGCCTGTGTAGTCACACCTCGGTCAGCCTTCTGGATTACCTGTTTGTACTGTCCCCAGCATGGGTGCAGTACTCAGTGGTGCCTGACCAGGTCAGGGGCGCCACAACTGCATTAGTACACTACAATAGAATTTAAGCCTTTATAGATTCCGACATTTGATGAGCTGAGTACTTTGACTTACTATACCTAAGCATGTAAAAGCTTAAAATAGCATTTCCTGGCTGTCCCTCATCTCTTGTAGACCTTGGATTAGCCCTCTGATTGGCTGTACTAGATCATGTGATATGATAACTTCAAGCCATAATGGGTAAATCCATGCAGTCACACCTGACGTCATTAGTCCACTCTCCTGCTGCTGCAGTCTTCAGCAGTATGCAATATGGAGCTCGGTATTCATTTATTTTTTACATTCTTGCAAACTGATCACAATTTTTTTAAATTTTCAGAGTTTCAGTAAATTCAACTCTATGTTGAATCTCGGCAGATTCATCCACTTATCTCTACCATTACCCCTTTAATATCAGTGCTCACAATTCCCATATCTCTGATGTCACTACGTGTTCTGGGGTTTTAAGAAAGGGAAGTTAGCCAATATCATTTGTATTCTGTTTTATTGCTCTTTGACATCATCTATCAGGTGACCTACAATCATGGACCCCTGACAATTCCTATTATGACATCATCCAAACAATGTATTTGGCCCTCTAGATGTCACTTTTATTTGAGCTTTAATTAGGACTAGGGATGATCGAATACCTCAAATATTCGGCTTTGCGAATATCCGACGAATAGATCGCCGCTATGCGAATACTCAATGCACAATGTAAGTCTATGGGAAGCCTGAATAGTTCTGAATAGTTGTCATTCGGGTTTCCCATAGACTTACATTGCCCATCGAATATTCGCGAATATTCGAATAGCAGCAAGCTATTCGGCAAATATTCACGAAGCCGAATATTTGAGGTAATCGATCATCCCTAATTAGGACCTATCCACCTTTAGGCCACCCCTGCTATTAGGTGCATCACTAATACAGATACTGCCACTCTATTCATGAGGGTTAGTGTGAAGCCCCCGCTCACCTGCAGGTCACCTCAGGGTCTTCACGTGCTTGGAATCTTCCGGCAACAAGTATGTCAGGTTAACTTCAATAGGAATCATGACGCCACTCTCGGTAATTGCGGTCAGGGGGTGACTGGCACTGCAGTTTAGCGAGCATCTGGGGCTGATGGTAAATGCAGTCTGGTGTTATGGCCTCCCGAGAGTGAGGCTGGCCCTAGAGGCTCAGGTGTAGGTGCGTGTGTCGCGGGCGGAGGAGGGGACGCTGCGCTCTCCCACTGCTCGGGTCCGGCCGCTGCTGCTGCGGCTGCCGCTGCTCGGTGGTGGATCGAGCGGTGGGCCGGATCCCGAGGACTCGAGCGGCGCTCCTCGCCCTTGAGTGAAAAGGGTGGGGATTGATTGTGGGGGATTTGAGATTGTTCGTGACGCCACCCACGGTTGTGGTGAGATTGGTGACACCACCGCTGCTCTGGATGGGGGATCCCGGGAGCGATGACAGGGAGCAGCCTGGATGTTAGTTCTCCCCTCCGTGGGTAGGGGGTTGATTGTCCCGGGGCCCGGTGATGGCGTAGGGATGGATGGCAGGCGGGTTACGGGGCCTGGTGAGGTGCAGGGTCGCGGGGGCAGCGCTGTGCCGTACGGCACGGTGGTACTCACTCAGCCAATGATGTACACAGAGTCTCCGGTAAAACAAACGGCTGGATGGACGGGTCCCACAGATGGCTGCGGTGTTTCTCCTCCCGGCAGGTTGATGGTGACTGCCTTTCCCTGCACCTGTGTAACGTGTATGGTTCCAATGGGTTCCCACCGGTAACCCGCTCCCCAGCTTGGATGGGTGCTGAAGGAGCCCCTTTTGCCTGCAGGCTCTGGCCCTGGGAACTTTAGCCATGGCGGTGACTGTGTTTCCCTCTCTCGGTTGGACTGTTGCCTTCTGTTGGGACTTGGCTGCTGGGAAACCCAGGAGGTTCCCTTCGCTAACGGATTTGGCAAATTCACGGTGACTCCTAGCCTTGCCGGGGTCCGTAAGCCCCTGCCGGATGGTGCTGGCTTCTCTTTGCGTACCGGTCCGGTACCGCCGGGCCACCGCCCGTCCACGGTCCTTATGGATAGCTACAATAGGCCACTCCTGCAGACGGTCACCACCGTCTGCCAACCTTGCCGATCCGTCCGGGCCACACACCCGGACCACTTTCTGTCTGCTTAACTGCCACTTTACTCCTCTCTCAACTCTACTCAAAACTGATCCAGACTCACTGCTTTTCCCGCCTCCAGGACTGTGAACTCCTTGGTGGGCGGGACCAACCGCCTGGCCCACCCCCTGGTGTGAACATCAGCTCCTGGAGGAAGGCAACAAGGGTTTTTGTCTGACTTTGGTGTGCCTGACCGGGAGTGTGGGGTGTGTTGGTGTAGTGCTCGTGACGTCCTGGCTTGTCCAGGGCGCCAAATTCCCCCTTAGTAAAATGCAGACCGTCCGCGGGCTGCCCGTCCATCACCGGTTTTATTTTCACAAACTGAAAAAGATAAACGGTAAACAGAGATTACAAGTATAATAACATCTTCTCACATCGGGAGGCATGGTTACTTAAACATTGCTAAACGGTAACGGCTTCCGCTCTCTCCCACCCAAGTAACCTGGCCCTGATGCTGCCCCTAAGCAAACAGGCAGCACCCCTTGATCCCAGTCCAGCACAAGTTACCCGAGCGGGTTCTGTCCTTTCCAGGGGACCCACGTCCATGGGGAACCCCTGAAACCCCCGGAGGATTGCAACCGGTTGTGGTAGTGGCGGGCCTGGGCCATCACTTCCCTCCAGGCCCATTATCCAAATCAGCCTCTCCGGAGGCGGTAACGGTTAAGCCATAAAACACATTTTATTTACAAACCACAAGTTCGTGGTTGCCCTGCCAGTTCTTAGGCTTGTCCGTAGCAGTTTCTACGCATTGATTGCAAACAATCCCCACGGGGACAACAGTGCTTCGTAGCCAACGGGCTACCACAAACAAAACTGTAGGGTCCCAACGGAGATTGTCAGCTGGGTCCCAGGGGCCATCCACAACACCTGGCTCCGATACAGCTTCCTCCTGCAGCTTTCCCACAGTCCACCATTGAACAGCACGAGCCCCCAACGCCACCCTCACACAGGGGTGGCACTGTCCCACAGGACTCCATTTTCAGCTGCCGATGATGCGGGTACGACTGCTCCTCCAACCGGACTCCTTAGCCTTGAGGGCCGTCTGGAATGTCAGCAGAGTCCCAATGGGGACCGACAGCAAGGTAACCGGGAACCGCTACCATGCTCTAACTTTTCTTTCTTAATCAGCAATCCCGCGGCGCAGCTGCCTTTGCTGCCGCTCCCAGTGCAGAGCACTTTCTGCTTGCTCCGGTTCAGGCGGGGTGGGGGAGGGGCCCAGCCGGAGTCCCCCGTGCTGGCTACGACCGGTACCTTCGGTAATGAGGGTCCCCGCTGTGACATGGCCTGCTCTGCCTCCTGGCAGCTGCATCCCCGCCGTGCCTCCGGTGCATCTTTGCTGATGGGCTCAGCCTTTGGCTTCTTCCATGGAAGCGGATCAGGGTGGTCACGGGCTTCGGCTGCAGGTCGGTCCGCCTGGGCGGATTGGCAGGGTACCGCTACCGGTGGTGGTGGTAGCGGGCCTAGTGGCGGGGCAGCAGCAGCCAACACGGGTAGCGGGGAAGGTAGCAGGGCGAGCGGGTATGGACCGGGTCCCTCGGCCGCGATGACCGACCCACTAGGGGTACAGGGGCATGGGTCACTTACCCTCCCTTCCAAGACTCCCTCCACCTCGCTTCACCGTATGGCCGCCACCACTTCCGCCATGTCGGCCTCCCACTTCTCCAGGAGGAGCTGCATGCGGACCTGCAGACGGCGGCTTAGCTGGACGGTCCGGACTTCCTCCCACGTTGCGGTGCCAGGCGCGGGGACCACGGTGTTGTCGGTCGGACTCAGCATCTTTAGCAGCGGCCTCTTCCAGGAACCAGTAAGTGGCTGCAGGGTCCTGGCGTCCCTGCTTCCATAGCCGCGGGCTACATGCGGCCAGACGCCATCAGTACCCCTTAGTCTCTTTCCGGCTCCTCCTCTACAGGGGTGGGGTTTTGGCCTTCGCGCCTCCACTGCTCGAGGAGACGCTCGAGCGGGAATTTTTCGCGCCGAAGGTGGCGGCTTCTCAAATTTTTCGGCCGGACACCTCCGGCGGTCACAAGGCGCACCTCTACCAGATGGCAGAGCGGTAAGATCCTGTTTGTGACGCCAAGTTGTCGCGGGCAGAGGAGGGGACGCTGCGCTCTCCCACTGCTCGGGTACTCACTCAGCCAATGATGTACACAGAGTCTCCGGTAAAACAAATGGCTGGATGGACGGGTCCCACAGACGGCTGCGGTGTTTCTCCTCCCGGCAGGTTGATGGTGACTGCCTTTCCCTGCACCTGTGTAACGTGTATGGTTTCAATGGGTTCCCACCGGTAACCCACTCCCCAGCTTGGATGGGTGCTGAAGGAGCCCCTTTTGCCCGCAGGCTCTGGCCCTGGGAACTTTAGCCTTGGCGGTGACTGTGTTTCCCTCTCTCGGTTGGACTGTTGCCTTCTGTTGGGACTTGGCTGCTGGGAAACCCAGGAGGTTCCCTTCGCTAACGGATTTGGCAAATTCACGGCGACTCCTAGCCTTGCCGGGGTCCGTAAGCCCCTGCCGGATGGTGTTGGCTTCTCTTTGCGTACCGGTCCGGTACCGCCGGGCCACCGCCCGTCCACGGTCCTTACGGATAGCTACAATAGGCCACTCCTGCAGACGGTCACCACCGTCTGCCAACCTTGCCGATCCGTCCGGGCCACACACCCGGACCACTTTCTGTCTGCTTAACTGTCACTTTACTCCTCTCTCAACTCTACTCAAAACTGATCTAGACTCACTGCTTTTCCCGCCTCCAGGACTGTGGACTCCTCGGTGGGTGGGACCAACCACCTGGCCCACCCCCTGGTGTGAACATCAGCCCCTGGAGGAAGGCAACAAGGGTTTTTGTCTGACTTTGGTGTGCCTGACTGGGAGTGTGGGGTGTGTTGGTGTAGTGCTCGTGACGTCCTGGCTTGTCCAGGGTGCCACACGTGTAGAACCACAGGTCGCAGAAGAACTCACACACAGTCCAGAAATGTCTTTCAGGGTTTTAACTCACTTTATGCTGGTAGAGTGAGACAACCCGGGTGATGCTATGATGGACCAGGTGGAAATGTCCTTCAGGCTGATATAGGGGTGACTGCTGACTCGCCTTCCTGCACCTTTGTTTCGGACCACCCCTGACTTGAAGTATATCGTGGGATGCGTCCAGGGAAGTCGCTACTGCCTTTCTCCCCTTTATGACCCATTTGCTGACAGCGTGGACCAAGGAAAAGATAGCTCCAGGCTCGATCCTCCTTATGGGCCCCCTCGTTGCTGTTGATGCTGCGGGTTCTATGTTGGTTGGCGTGGAACCTCTAGTCCCACCGCCTACAGGATTTAGCAGACCACTAAATGAATGTCTGGCATTAGGGACCTGTACCCCGTGTGTGCGTTCATTACCAGGAGTCCTCGTACTCGACTCCTTACTGCTCTCCTTCTTCGGGTGTCTTTCAGTCTGACCCAGTGGTAATGTTCTCCCCCGCCACCAGCCACTACAGGTGCAGGGTCTGACTAGTGTCCTGCTCTTCAGCTCTACACTTCAGACACGGCTGCTCCGCTCCTTCTCCTCTGACTGCCACTGAACAACTCTCCATCTCCAGTCCCACTACCCACCACTAGCTGGGATGCGAGGGCTACGCCCCCTCCCTGGGTCCCCTTTAAGCTGTGTGTGTGTCCTGGCTACTTCGTTTCTGTGCGTACACACCCTACTCAGCCTTTGGGATTACCTGTTTGTACTGACCCAGCATGGGTGCAGTACTCAGTGGTGCCTGACCAGGTCAGGGGCGCCACATTAGCATTTCTTGTGACATTACTCACCACTTAATTCCTCCAGCTGTGATCTCATGATGAACCATTCTGAATACTAAGTATCAATATATTTTCCTAAAAACCCCTTTAACAGATGGATATACAGTATAAGGTTCAGTAAAGTATAGTTTGCCAATACAGTATGTATTCTAAAAGAAGAGATTCCATAGAAAATATGCGACACCAACCACAAAAGATATAAATATAAGTTTCAGAATACAATGGATGTTGCTATAGTGAGTTAATATTTTTAATCAGCATTAAAAATTAAATATTAAAAATTTAAACGGTGTCTAGCAATGGCTATAGCCTGACGATTATTCAACCAATTTGTTGTATTAGAAAAAAATCTTTCCAATCCCTAACGAAGGGTGGAAAGATTAATAACCTTCCATTGTATAAATATAGTTCTGTAAATCCTCAAGCCATCCTCCAGTCCATTGAAGATAAACTTGCCTTCTGGTCAAAAGTTCTCTTATCTTGGAAGCACAAGGTTAATCTCATAACAATTACCTTCTTGAAAACATGTAGACATCTATTTAGAAATTCTACTATCTGGCTGCCTCAGTACTATTTCTTAGGAATAGAGCAAATTGGTTTGCCTTTTCTTCAGGGGTATTTCATTTCACCAAATCGAACTTAAACTACTGGAGCTTCAAGCCTCTTTCCATTATGGACTGATAGATCTTACCATACTTGCATACATTTCTGTACACTCAAAGATACAATCCACCAATGGCTTTACCCTTAGAGATTATAGATGTAAAATTCTTCTTAGCATAGTAAATACACATAAATAAAGGAACTCAACAAAAACGTGTGGCCAGAACAACTAGATCAAAAAACTCAAAATAATTAAAAAATATTGTATTTTATTGGGACATATTTAAAACTACATGTAACAAACAAATAAATAGAAGTCACTAGGAGTTAATGCATAGATATACCACAGATGGGGGAACAAACAGAACCAATAGATGGGTTTAACATACAGTACAGGTCACGAGAGTTTACAAGTGACTAGACAGATATTTCAATCATAATGATCAACCAGTGTAATGTCCTAGACACAAAACAGTGTTAATACATCACCTAAAACGATCATATAGTACACAACTCACCCATAAGGAAGTCCACCACACAAGACCCAATGCGCGTTTTACTTAATATTTTATGAAGGGAGGAGTGGCCAATTTACCATTAACTCCTTTGGTAGAGAAAGTATATCAGCCATTGGGCACTGTGTTGATGTACTACTAATTAAAGATCGGCAAGTTTAGTCAGGTGGAGGTAAATTCTTTTGAAGTTTTACAAAAATTTGCATTTTCCAGAATACAAATTTTTGGCAATTTATTAATGACTTCAGTAAATTGGCAGCCATCTGGGACTGTCATTTTGCTAAATTGTAGAGTGCCTGTAAAAAAATAATTGTTTAAAAAATAATACTTTACCGCTTACCTGTCTTGCAGTCCACCATCCCCAGTATTCCAAACCTCTTTTGTTCACCTTCCCAATCACGCGCATTCTCTGCAGCCTGATTTACTCTAGGCCAGGGCTTCCAGTGTAAACTAGGCTTCTGTCGTCAGTGTGGGCCATGCCGTTGCTACACTTGGTTTTCCTGATGTGTTAACATTACTACATGGATTTAAACAGGCCGAGGAGGCTTTGTGCTTTGGGTGAAGAAGAAAAGAAGAGGCACAAAGGACTCAAAGGTCTACTATAGCAGTGTTCCGCAACTCCACTACTCAAGGTCAACCAACAGTGCATGTTTTCAGGATTTCCTTAGCATTGCACAGGCAATGGAATAATCACCTGTTCAGGAGATAAAATTATCACCTCTGCAATACTAAGGAAATTTGGAAAACATGCACTGTTGGTGAGCCTTAAGGAGTGGAGTTGGGGAAGAATGTCCTATAGGACACATGATTTGAGAATGACTCAGATGCAAATTGAATTTTTATGTTAAATTTGATTTCCTGAATTTGAATATTGGCAGATTGGATCATCTCTACTACTGTTCTTTCTCACTTTAATGCCCAAGTGTTATAGCTCTATTTTATACACTGTTGTAATAGGGATGCCATAGACGTTCATGAAACCTTTACAATATCTCTGTATACCAAAGGATATAAACATGGCTGGTGGTTGCAAATGGTCAAACAGCTCAGGTTCTGGTCAACTGCACTACTAAAATTGTATACAAAATGTGCAGTGGTTTTATTTTTTTCTGTTTTTTTCCATTACCTAGAACAGTTCAGTGTCTAATGGCCTCTTATGGAAAGTATGTCACTAACGTGTTGGCAGGATGAAGCTAAATCAGCTGGATGTTGAATATTGAAGTGTCACCCAGAAGATGTTTAGCGGTTAATGTGGCCCCATAACACAGGTTTGTTCAGGCCATGGTGGCATTCTTTTTGGCTCCTGTTCCCGTGCAGATCCCAGAACATGCAAGCTGGGGCAAGGTTTTTCAATTACCATCTGCTAAAGCAAACGAGTAGATGGTTTGTTCTTTAATCCATGTGTCGAAACCAGGAAGGTGCTACAGCGAGACATCTGGCACTCTGCCCAAACTATTTATAATTGATTTGCAAAGGGAGCAGTAGGAGGATGGATTCTGCATGCATAACATCTAAAATTATACAAAGAGCGAATACTGTACAGGCAAGATGATGCCAATGACACTGTCCACGAGCAGCACTTTGTTATTGCATCCCTAATTAGCTAACTATTCTTGAGCCCCGGCCAAAAGGACTGAATAGGTGTGAAAATTAGACATGAGAACAAATCTGCAGCCAAACTAACTCATATTTCTCTTGTTCCATGCTGTTTTACAATCATTTTCTACTCAAACACATTTTTCTCATCCTGTCTCCAGATAACTGCCATCTGAATATAGCGTAAAATCACCATATAGCAAAAGCCGTCTTATCTGGGATATTTACATCTCTCGGTGGAGGGAAGGGGTTAATTTTCTGCGTGCCATGTCTCTCAAAGTATTTTATCATGGCCAATCCATTATTGCACATGACAACACAACCATATACAATACTGAGAAATCGAGAGAGGGAAATGCAGAATTTCTGCTTCACTGTGAACCATTAATGCCATCCTCCCCCGATGCAACCCCTCCCCCCAACCTTATAAATTAAGCAGCCTGTGAGGAAAAAATAAAATAAATAAAACCCATAGAACAACCGCTTGCAACTTTTTTATGGATGTTTGGGAAGTTTAATCATTTTGCAAAATGCAATTCTTGGTCGTAAATTCTGCCACCACCGCGGATTTAGGAAGATGTAAAGGACTGGAGCGGGTTGATAGGTAAGTTTTAATCTGACAAGGCCAAAAAGCCTGCTAGATTTATACCTAGCTGGTTTCTTCCTAGTAATTACCATAGGACATACACTTACTCTATCTAAGCAGGGAAGAGACGGCTTGATACACAAGAAAGAGGCAAAGTCATCTTTGTAATATTTGCTTTTCAGAACATTGGAAACATTCTGAGTGTCCACAATTACACTTTGCGTAAGGGATTGGTTTACAGATATATACAGGGAGTAATATGTCAATCTAAAAGGAGGGTAAAGGCATAGAGCGTGGTGGGGGACACAACAGAAAAAAAATCACTTTTTGGAATTTATGACTTCAAACCAGGTTTTGTTATAAAGATCATTATATACAATGATACAAGGGTTAAATAGGGGAAGGTGGTGGCGGCTGGCTTATTAAGGTTCGCTAAAATGTCCAAATCTTATCGATATGGCCAAACTAATTACGGTAAATTAGCAGAACGTGTCATCATCATTTCTGATTGGGGACCATGCAATCAATCCTAGGGTTGGGAACATTTTTCCTAGTATAAACTGGTCATATAACGACTTTATTTATAAATGAAATATGTAAAAACTATTCAGATCACACAATGAAAATAAGTCATATGGGAGACAAGACTGTGAAACATAATTTATTCCCATGAGTGCACAGGACAGCCAGTCATCAAGTAGAAGCAGATTTAATTTCTGCACTTGGTGTCGACTTCCAGACTGATATAAACAGAGTATGTTGTGCAAAAAAATTCCGAATGTGCTAGTGTCAATCACTGGCAGCTAGAGATGCAGTGGAGATGGGTTTGCCTATGTATTACAGTGGGTTATCGGAAGGACAGCTGCTACCGAGTAAAAAAACAAATTCAGCATTGCTACATCTGTATATGGACAATACAATGCCTGGGGTCACATGAGCATACAAAAAAATTCATCCAGAAAAATGGGACGATTTTGTTCTCACTTGTCATCCGTGTTCAATTTATTTTATATCAATAGTTATTAATCATTTACAGCAATATATACAGGTTCCTATGTTACAGAATTGTAATGTATCCCTAAAAATCAGATGCGATACTGTGGCATCCGCTTTTTTTTCTTGCATCCATAGACTTGAATGGGGGAATTTCATCCGGTTTTGAGCATGCTGCAGTTTTTTCACACACAGATTTTGCCAGTGAAAAAAATTGGTCATATGCACTACTAACATTGGTCCGTTTTTTTTGCGAATGACACAGTAAGATAGGGTCATGTGCAACAGGCCTAAATCATAGTTATCTACAGGCTTGATATTGATGTGGCAGGAGTGCAAAATGGTGAAGGAGTCATAGCTAAACTCTGCCCAAAACAGGGGGAAAGAGGACCTGACTAAACTGCCCAAAATAGGGGGGAAGGAGGGCCTAGTTAAATTCTGACTAAAATACGGGGGACAGAGGACTTGGCTAAACTCTGCCCAAAATAGGGGGGAAGAAGGGCCTAGCTAAACTCTGTCCAACATGGGGGGGAAGAGGACCTAGCTAAACTCTGCCCAAAATAAGGGAAAGGAGGGCCTAGCTAAATTCTGCCCAAAATAGGGGGGAAAGAGGGCCTAGTTAAACTCTGCACAACATAGGGGGGAAAGAGGATGTAGCTCAACTCTGCCCAAAATAGGCGGAAGGAGAGCCTAGCTAAATTCTGCCCAAAATAGGAAAGTAGGAGGGCCTAGCTAAACTGTGCCCAAAATTGGGGGGAAAGGAGAGCCTAGCTAAACTCTGCTGAAAATAGGAGGGAAAGAGGATGTAGCTCAACTCTGCCCAAAATAGGGGAAAGGAGGGTCTAGCTAAATTCTGCCCATAATAGGGGGGGGGAAGCCTAGCTAAACTCTACCCAAAACAGGGAAGTAGGAGAACCTAGGTAAACTCTGCCCAAAACAGGAAAGTAGCAAGGCCTAGCTAAACTGTGCCCAAAGTGGGGCACCTAGCTAGACTCTGCCAAAAATCAGACTTCTTTGGTATTTAGGGGTTGTACTGAGAATTCTCATGGTGGGGTCTAAATTTCCTAACTTTGATAAATATTGGTCAGTAAATGCAAACATTTACAACAATCTAAAGGTGAATGATAATGATCCGTTCACCTGTTAATTATCATATCCTTTGTGCCGACATAAAAATCATTATTTGTAATCAGATCATCAACCCTCACGCGGTAATTATGGGTTTGGGGAAACAAACGATCAACACTCACCCATTAGTAAGTTACAGTATGTGCCACCTTTAATTACATCACAGTGAGGAATCATTCAGATGTCAGTTTTTCAAGTATAAGTGCTATCTGTTTTTTTTCACGGATAGCAGTCATGCCTATGAAAGTCTATGTATGCATAAAAATTCATAAAATCTATGCATCTGTTTACATGTCAGTGATTTTTTGCAGAATGATTGGTCTGTGCAAAGTCACGGAGATATGTCCAATATTGATTCGAGTATTACATCAAACTTGGCAATGAGAATCCATGGCTTCATGAAAAAATCATGCAGCACTCAGATGCTATCCAGTTGCTTCTGTTTTCACTGACTGATGAGAAAAAAAACATTTTTTTTCCACCTTTTCCTATCAGTAAAAAAAACTAAGACCAAACTCTGATGAAAATCTAATGAAACTAGGAAGAAAATCACTGATTAAACTGGTCCGTTTTTCTCATGCGTAAAACAAACCTCATGTCTGAATGAGGTGTGAGGTAGCGTGGTCGGCTGCGCGGCAGAAGACACGGGATCCAGGCACCAATGGTCACAGCACACGGTTTATTGCACAAACCAAAAGTCCAAAACAGCACACATGTCTTTCTCTGGCAGAAACTCAGGGAGTTGTGTTCACTCCCTCACACTAGGGACCCACGCCCATGTTCCTGTTTCCTTTTAACCCTCCTTTCAGCCTGCAGGGAAACAGCATTAACCCTGGAGTGGAGTTGCTTTCTATAAATGGAGGGAGCACAACCGGGGCGAGACGTACCGGCCGTCATAGACAACCCCGGTCACAGTCTCACATACCCCCCCTCAGTTCAAGCGTGCGGGGTTGAACTCCCGCCATCAAACACGGGCCGCGGGACAAGGCATCGGCGTTGCCCTGCAACCTACCGGCCCGGTGTTCAACCGTAAACCAGAAGTTCTGCAGAGAAAGGAACCACCGGGTAACCCGGGCATTCCGTTCCTTGGCGGACCTCATCCAGACCAGCATAGAGTGATCAGTCACCAAGCGAAACTGCCGTCCCAGTAGGTAATAGCGTAGGGACTCCAAGGCCCACTTGATCGCCAGGCACTCCTTCTCCACTACGCTATAATTCCGCTCGGGAGGGGTGAGTTTCGTACTTAAGAAGGTGACGGGGTGTTCCTCCCCCTGAACCATCTGAGACAGCACTGCCCCCAGGCCGATCTCAGAGGCGTCAGTCTGTACTACGAACTCCTTCCGGAAATCAGGGTTGACAAGAACGGGCTGTCCGCACAGGACCCCCTTCAGGGCCCGGAAGGAGTCCTCGGCCTGCGGAGTCCAGCGCACCATGACGGACTTCTTGCCTTTGAGAAGGTCCGTCAAGGGGGCCGATAGTCCCGCAAAATTTTTTACAAACCTCCTGTAGTACTCCACAATACCCAGGAAGGCCCTAACCTGCTTCGTGGTCAGGGGTCTAGGCCACTTCTGGATCGCCTCAACTTTGTTAATTTGGGGCTTAATCACTCCTTGGCCTATTACGTAGCCCAAGTAGCGGGCTTCCGTGAGCCCCAACGCACATTTCTTGGGATTGGCTGTCAATCCGGCTGTTCGGAGCGCGTTCACCACCGCTTGTACTTGTTCCAAGTGGGTCTGCCACTCAGAGCTGTAAATAATGATGTCATCAAGGTACGCTGATGCATATGCCTGGTGGGGTTCCAGCACCAAGTCCATCAACCTCTGGAACGTGGCCGGAGCGCCATGTAACCCAAAAGGCAAGACAACATAGTGGAAGAGACCCTCCGGCGTAACAAAAGCGGTTTTCTCCCTGGCGGACTCCGTCAGTGGCACCTGCCAGTACCCCTTGGTCAGGTCGAGTGTGGTGAAATATCGCGCCTGTCCCAGCCTATCAATCAGCTCATCCACCCGGGGCATGGGGTAGAGATCGAACTTGGATATTTCGTTCAATCTCCTAAAGTCATTGCAGAACCTTAAGGAGCCATCGGGTTTTGGTATTAGGACAATGGGACTAGCCCATTCACTCCGGGACTTTTCGATGACCCCCAGGCGTAGCATTGTCTTCACTTCCTCTGATATGGCTTGTCTTCGAGCCTCCGATACCCGGTATGGCTTCAGGCGTACCTTCAGGTGAGGCTCGGTGACAATGGCATGTCGTATCAGACTTGTCCTACCAGGCAGCTTGGAGAAGACATCGGGGTTCTGCTGAACCAGCCGTCTGGCCTCTCGCCTCTGTTGCTTGATGAGGGCTTCTCCAATCCTTACTTCCAGTTCGTGCTCTCCGGAGGTCGCTGGAGCCGGGTTTGAACGACCCGAAGAGGAGGGAGATGGGGAAAAATCAACCATCAGGCTTTCCCGTTCCTGCCACGGTTTTAACAGGTTGACATGGTATATTTGTTCAGGTTTCCGCCTACCGGGCTGCAATACCTTATAGTTGACCACCCCGATTCTTTCCTTTATCTCGTAGGGGCCTTGCCACTGAGCCAGGAATTTACTCTCTGCCGTGGGGATCAATACCAACACCCGATCCCCGGGTTTAAAGGTCCGCACGGTGGCTTGTCTATTGTAGCGGCCGCTTTGCGCGGCCTGGGCCTCCTGTAAATGCTCCTTCACAATTGGCATGACCGCGCTTATGCGGTTCTGCATTCCTAAAATGTGTTCAATCACACTTTTATGGGGGGTGGGCTCCTGCTCCCATGTTTCCTTTGCCAGGTCCAACAATACTCGGGGATGACGCCCGTATAACAACTCAAAAGGCGAAAACCCCGTGGATGCCTGTGGCACCTCTCGGATGGCAAACATCAAATAGGGAAGCATCATATCCCAGTCTTTCCCGTCTTTGGAAATCACCCTTTTGAGCATGGTTTTCAGGGTTTTATTGAATCGCTCCACTAAACCGTCCGTTTGAGGATGATACACAGACATACGCAACTGCTTGATCTGGAGTAGCCGGCATAGCTCTTTGGTCACTTTAGACATGAATGGGGTCCCCCGATCCGTAAGGATCTCCTTGGGCACCCCCACCCGGCAGAACAGAGCAAACAACTCCCGAGCTATAAGCTTCGCCGCAGTATGTCTGAGAGGTATCGCCTCTGGATACCGGGTGGCATAGTCAACGATCACTAGGATGTGTTGGTGCCCTCGAGCGGACTTTACGAGGGGCCCCACCAGATCCATCCCTATCCGTTCAAAAGGGACTTCTATAATGGGTAACGGTACCAACGGACTGCGAAAGTGGACCAGGGGTGCGGTAAGCTGACACTCTGGGCAGGTTTCGCAGAACCGTTTTACCTCCCCAAAGACCCTGGGCCAATAGAACCTTTGCAATATTCACTCCTGCGTTTTCTTGACCCCTAGGTGGCCACTCATCAGGTGTTTATGAGCCAAGTCGAGGACCCGCCGGCGATACGGCTGGGGCACCACCAACTGCTCTACCCTCACGCCCCGTATTTCATCTACCCAGTAGAGTAAATCCTGCTTAAGAGCGAAATGGGGGTACCTTACCTGGGCACCGGGCAGCTGTGCCACCCCGTCAACCACTGTCACCCGACTCCGGGCATGTATTAATGTAGGGTCCTGGAGTTGGGCTGTCCCAAACGTATCCGGGGACGCCTCCAAATCCGGGATGGGCTCGACCATCTCAGCCTCTCCTGCCAATACCTCTAGGGGCGACCTATCGGGTTCACATTCTGTCCCTATCATGGGGACCCCTACGGCAGGCGTCCCGGATTCGGGATTGTCGGGCTCAGGTCCCGGACTGTCCAATACCTGAGGGGACTTAGGAGGCCCCTTCCATAGAGTCCAAAAATACGGCAGATCCCTTCCTAGGATCACGTCATAGGGAAGAGTGTTCATAAGTCCCACCTCATGTTGCACCTGACCGCAGGGTGCTGTGATGGTGACAATCCCCGTGGGATAGTCTCGGCGGTCCCCATGTATGCAAACCACCCCCACGGTACGTCCTGTGGCCTTTACTTCAGCCCTTAGGGTTGACCGCACAAGGGTCACTAAGCTTCCGGAATCCAACAAGCCTGTAACCGGACATCCATTCACCTGTATTTGGCACAAGTGGGGCTCAGTCTCCTGGGAGACAAGGTCCGCGGTACACACCGCCTGAGCATACATTGAACCCCGCCGGGTAACCCCACAATCCATGGGCTCCGTGGTGAGTGGACACTGGGCTTCCATATGTCCCACCCGCTGGCACCGCCAACATCTAATAGGGAAGGAAACCCCCTTGACGAGTTGTCGTTTAGGGTACATAGCCTTTCGGACCTCAGGGATGGCGGGCGCGGCCTCAGACGGGACGGTAGCGGACTCCCGCACCAGTGTCAGCGGTGGATCCTTGGCCCGAGGCTTGGAGGGGCCGGACCGACGGGCGGCACGCAAAGTCTCAGTGTCCCGTATCAAGTCCTGCATAGCCACATGCCGCTCCACCAGGCACACTAATTGGTCCAGGGTACTTGGGTCGCCCTGTCCTACCCACCGTTGAATGGTGACGGGTAAAGTGCGCACAAAGCGATCAACCACTACCCTTTCCACCATTTGCACAGGGCTCAGAGTGTCAGGCTGCAACCACTTCTTTACCAGATGCAACAAGTCATAGGCCTGGGAGCGTACGGGTTTGACTTCCTCATAGAACCACTGATTTACCCACTGAGCCCGTACATAGGTATTCACCCCCAACCGAGCAAGTATTTCGGCTTTCAGGGTCTCATATTCTATGGCGTCCTTGGTACAGAGGTCCAGGTACGCTTTTTGGGGCTCCCCCGTCAGATAGGGCGACAATACCTCAGCCCACTGGGGGGTCGGCAGCTTTTCCCGCTCGGCCACCCGCTCAAACACCGCCAGGAACGCTTCCACATCGTCCCCCGGGGTCATCTTTTGCAACGCTTGTCTCACCGTTTTCCGGACGCTGCCATCGTCACCCGGTCCCGGGGTTGTTGCTGCCAGTCCGGCACGGATCGACTTGGCCAGGAGAACCATCTGTTCTTGGTGCCTTTGTTCCTGCAATTGCAAGGATTGCTGCTGACGATCCAATGACCGGAGCAGGTGTGCATTGGTCTGTTGTTGCTGTGGATTAGCCTGAGCCAGCTCCTTTAGTATGTCCTCCATGGCGTCGCCGGGTTTGGGCTGTAGTATAGCCACTCGAATCCAGGACATGCGCTGCTGGGTCACCAGGGATGGATGCTACACCTCACCGAGCTGGCATGCCCGCATTCTCCACCATCTGTGAGGTAGCGTGGTGGGTTGCGCGGCAGAAGACACGGGATCCAGGCACCAATGGACACAGCACACGGTTTATTGCACAAACCAAAAGTCCAAAACAGCACACATGTCTTTCTCTGGCAGAAACTCAGGGAGTTGTGTTCACTCCCTCACACTAGGGACCCACGCCCATGTTCCTGTTTCCTTTTAACCCTCCTTTCAGCCTGCAGGGAAACAGCATTAACCCTGGAGTGGAGTTGCTTTCTATACATGGAGGGAGCACAACCGGGGCGAGACGTACCGGCCGTCATAGACAACCTCGGTCACAGTCTCACAGAGGTCTTAGGGCTAGTTGAGAAGTCCATATTATACGGATGGTGCTGTCTGATTTAGGCTATGTTCATGTGGCGCCCTGGACTAGCCAGGTCGTCACAGGTAACACTCACACACCCCCACCCCCCACTAGACAGCAACATTAGCCAAACAAAAATCCTTGTTGCCTCCCTTCAGGGTCTGATGTCCACACTAGGTGGGGCGGAGCCAAGTGGTTGGCCCCACCCACCAAGGAGTTCACAGGCCTGGAGGCGGGAAAAGTGACAGTTGAGTTCAGGAGTCAAGTTGAGGAGGTTGAAGTGAGGAGTGTCTGGGTTGTGGCCCAGGCACTGACAACAAGGTTGGCAGACGGTGGTGGCTGTCTGCAGGAGTGGTGAATCAACGCGGAACCGTAGGACCGGGGTCGGGTGTTGGGCCGCCGATACCGACCGGGAAGCGAAGTGAAGCCAGCACACACAGGCAGCGCTATCGGACCCCGACTAGGCTTGGAGTCACCGTCAACAGTCAAATCCGAGTGTGACAGGAACCCCAGGGGTTTCCTAGCAGCCAAAGACCCATTAGAAGGCAACCGTCCGCACCGTGAGGGTATACAGCTACCGCCTAAGGCTAGACGCAAGGGCCAGCGCCTGCGGGCAAAAGGGCTCCTCCGATATCCATACACCGGGGAGCGGACAATCGATCCATCATAGTCAAGACAGTACACAAAAGTGCAGGGAAAGACAGCCGCCATCACCTGTCCGGGGAGAGACATTGCAGCTGGCTGCGGGACCCGTCCATCCAGCCATTTGGTTTGCCGGGGGTTTTGTGCATCTCTTGCTGGGTGAGTGCACGCGTGCCATCCGGCACCGCACCGCGCTATCCCTGCAACCCTGCATCTCACCTACCCTGCCTCCCTGTCACACCACCGGGCCCCGGGACCACCGAAGCTTACCCACGGAAGGGGAAAACAACATCCCAGCTGCACCCCACCATCGCTCCCAGGATCCCCGTCACCAGAAGCGGTGGTGCCCATCTTCACCACAACCCGTGGGTGGCGTCACGAACTAAATCCCCCATACCAACCACCCTTTTCACTCACGGGCGAGGAGAGCCGCTCGAGTCCCCGGATCTGGCCCACCGCTCGAGCCACCGAGCAGCAGCAGCAGCGCCGGACCCGAGCGTTAACGCGTGCGCAGCGGCGGCGTCCTCCCCGCCCGTGACAACTTGGCGTCACAAACAGGATGGGACCCATCTACTTACCAGTAGAAGTTCGCCTTGTGATCTCCGCCGGCGGTGTCTGGCCGAAAATTTTGAAGCGCGAAAATCTCCCGCGTCTTCTCCGAGCAGGGAAGGCGCAAAAGCGAAGCCCCGCCCCCAACAAGCGGAAGTGCTGAAGAGAACCAAGGAGGGGCGGGTGTGTGTCTGCCTAATGTAGCCGAGGCTATAAAAGCAGGGACGCCAGGACTCTGCAAACATAACCGGTTCCTGGAAGCAGCTTGCAACATGTCCGCACCACCTGAGAGGCCTGAGTCTCCGGAGTCTGCCCCAGGGACGGCGGCTTGGCTGAATACCCAAGTGATGCTATTGTGCTGCCGTAACCGAGCCCAGGTACGGGACCTGCTAAATCGCTGGACCGCTGAGATGGAGTAGCTGGCTGCGGTTGTGCGGGCGCATGAAATAGAGGCCATGCTAGAGGAGC
The DNA here is from genome assembly GCF_048569485.1 of Anomaloglossus baeobatrachus. NCBI lineage: Eukaryota > Metazoa > Chordata > Amphibia > Anura > Aromobatidae > Anomaloglossus > Anomaloglossus baeobatrachus. Next base: position 393,511,863 of record NC_134354.1, on the reverse strand, counting down.
TGGTGAGTGACCCACGCCCTTGTGTCCCTGAAGGACCGGCCGCTGCGGCTGAAGGGTTCGGTCTACCCCTGGCCCCAGCAGGGCCCGACCCATCGCCTGTTCTGACCGCCCGTACAACCCCGCTCAGACCGCCATCCCCGATGGAGGTGGCAGAGTCTGTGTTGCCCCGCCAGGGCCCGGAGGCCCAAGAGGAAGCCAGCCAATCAATAGCTGGAGCGGGTGACTTAGAAGAACCGATGGCAGACCTCCATACACCGGCCAATGACGGGTCACTTGCCATTGAGGAGCCACGAGTCTGGGCTCAGCTGGAAACCGTTACCGACCTGCCAAGTCCCACCATTAATTCCCTGGAGTCAGATGACAGCAGCTCGGGGGCTGACACAGAGACGGTCTCGGAGTTCGAGGAAGCGGGTGAGAGCCTTCCTAATGGCAATGCGCCAGTAGCTCTCTATGTCCTGTGTGGTGGAGGGAACGGATGCCGGGCGGCCCTCTCCCACCAGGCCTGCCACTGGATGTTTGCAATATTAACAGCGGAGGGCGAGGCCACCTCAGAGGAAGAGGTGGATTAGGCAGCGGTCCGTCGTTGCAAACAAGTTGTCCCCCGTTGGGACCCTCAGCAGAATTAATGACAAAAATCAACCGAAGATCATCTGATTAGCTACAGTGATTATTCCGGCCGTTGCCGGCAAGTTGTCCCCGGAGGGACTCTGTGTGTCTTTACCACCCACATGAAAAACTGCTCATGAACATGGCTGAGAACTTGCAGGCCACCCACGAACTGGTGGGCTTGTAAATAGTTTTGTGGGATGGAAACCATTGCCGCCTCCGGAGAGGCAGACTGGAGGAAGGGCCTGCAGCAGAGCAGACTTGGGTCCGGCCACCACCAGGACCGGTGGCCATCCTCCGGGGGTCAGGGGTCCACCTGGACGTGGGGTCCCCTGAAGTGACAGTCAGGTGCGAGTTACCGTACCTGTTCCCGCTCCGGCAGCCTGAACCTGGACTGGGGTCAAGGGGTGCTGCCTACTTCTTAGGGGCAGCATCAGGGCTAGGTTGCTTGGGTGGGAGAGCGGAAGACATCCGTCCGTCCGTCAGTATTAAAAATGTTTTTGTGTGCAACGTTCAAGTGACCTGACAAAAATGCTTATGTTTTATATGTTTACATGTTATTTATTTGTTACCGTTTTAAAGAAAAAAAAAAAAATAAAACCGGTGATGGACGGGCAGCCCGCGGACGGTCTACATTTCACCAAGGGGGAAAGTGGCGCCCTGGACTAGCCAGTTCGTCACAGGTAACACTCACACACCCCCCACTAGACCGCAACATTAGCCAAACAAAAATCCTTGTTGCCTCCCTCCAGGGCCTGATGTCCACACCAGGTGGGGCGGAGCCAAGTGGTTGGCCCCACCCACCGAGGAGTTCACAGGTCTGGAGGCGGGAAAAGTGACAGTTGAGTTCAGGAGTCGAGTTGAGGAGGTTGAAGTGAGGAGTGTCTGGGTTGTGGCCCAGGCACTGACAACAAGGTTGGCAGATGGTGGTGGCTGTCTGCAGGAGTGGTGAATCAACGCGGAACCGTAGGACCGGGGTCGGGCGTTGGCCCGTTGGTACCGACCGGTGAGCGAAGTAAAGCCAGCACACACAGGCAGGGCTATCGGACCCCGACTAGGCTTGGAGTCGCCGTCAACAGTCAAATCCGAGTGTGACAGGAACCCCAGGGGTTTCCTAACAGCCAAAGACCCGTTAGAAGGCAACCATCCACACCATGAGGGTATACAGCTACCACCTAAGGCCAGAGACCCAAGGGCCTGCGCCTGCGGGCAAACGGGCTCCTCCGGTATCCATACACCGGGGAGCGGACTACCGTTGGGGATCCATCGTAGTCAAGACAGTACACAAAGGTGCAAGGAAAGAGAGCCGCCGTCACCTGTCCAGGGAGAGATACTGCAGCCGGCTGCGGGACCCGTCCATCCAGCCATTTGGTTTGCCGGGGGTTTTGTGCATCGCTTGCTGGGTGAGTGCACGCGTGCCATCCGGCACCGTGCAGCGCTGTCCCTGCAACCCTGCACCTCACCTACCCTGCCTCCCTGTCACACCACCGGGCCCCGGAACCACCGACCTCTACCCACGGAGGGGGAAAACAACATCCCAGCTGCTCCCCACCATCGCTCCCGGGATCCCCGTCACCAGCAGCGGTGGTGCCCATCTTCACCACAACCCGTGGTTGGCGTCACGGACTAAATCCCCCAAAACAACCGCCCTTTTCACTCACGGGCAAGGAGCGCCGCTCGAGTCCCCGGATCCGGCCCACCGCTAGAGCCACCGAGCAGCAGCCGCAGCAGTGTCGGACCCGAGCGTTAACGAGCGTGCAGCGGCGGCGTCCTCCCCGCCCGCGACATTCATACAATCAGTATCTGGTCAGTTTATTTTACCTCAGTATTTGTAAGCTAAAATCAGAGGTAAATCAGAGGAGAAATATAATAGTTCACAGAATGGGAAGGTGAGTGTACAGCTCCTTTCACAGTGTGCTTGTGCTGTGTGGTGGTTTTGTACCTCTGGGGTGGGGTGGCTTGGAGACATGGGGACTCAGCCTTACAGCATGGTTGTTGTGAGGCACCAGGTCATCTGTGCTTCTGGTACATTGTTGCTGTGGCGGTGGTTGGTACCTTTTAAGGTTTCATATAAGTTAGGAACCCATTCTGAGGTTCTTCATGACGTGGCAGTGGGCTTCATACAGTCTGATCAGAATGTTAAATAAAGAACCTCATGTTTTTGGTATATACTTTGTTGCCTAGCGGCACTAGATCAACTTATGATTTTTGAATTGTGCGGTTCATGTCTAATTCTCTAGCTATATTGCCAAATATAATATAAACACGGGCACCACTTCTCCATTTTTTAGCCTCTCCTGGTTTTTGCTTATATATACTGAGGTAAAATACGTCCTATTGAAACGTGCACCGCAGCTCAGTTTACACTGAGTAAATGAAGTACAGCGGGCAGGAGATTTCTATTAATCCATCTTCTTTGCTGGAAATTTAAGGCTATGTTCACACGCGGCATGTTTTTTGTCAGTTCATCTTGAGTACATCTTAAAATGCACCAAAAACTCACCAAGGCAAATACGCATCATAAACGCAATGCATTTTTACCGCGTTTTTGACGCGTTTTTACCAATGCATTTTTTAAGTCAAATCTATTGACTGGAAGGGCTCAAAAATGCAGCAAAAACGCAAAAAGAATTGACATGCTGCAGTTTGAAAAACGCAGCAAAGATGTAGCCAACAAAAGATGCCCAGTGTGGACAGCAAAATAGAAATTTCATGAACTTTGCTGGGAGAAGAAAACGCAAGCATTTAGGTGCATCTTTATAACCTCAAAAATGCACCAAAAGATGCACTGTGTGAACATAGCCTTACATGCTGAGATTTTGACATAGCAAAAATATGGAGAATCAAAAGATCACTAAAAAGCCATTAGAAAACATGCAAGTGGGCCTAAAAATTATAAAGACTATATTGCAAGCTGAATAATAATACTGAAATAGGGCTTTCATTGGGGAAAGAACTGCGCCCCAATCTGGATATAGCCTAGCTATATTTATTTTTGTACCTAAATTCCTGCTTCATTCTGTTATTTACGATCCATTGCCGAACAATCGAAAAGATTACAAACAGCGCCTCTACTGTTCAAAGACAGATTGTGGCATTGCAGCTAGGTGTCTTTACACGTCCTAGTAAAAAAACACAAACGTTGCATGGTCCATTTTGTCCATCCGTGTGTGTCATCCGTGTGTCATCCGGTATGGATAAAGGAGGAATTAAATTACAAGGCTTTTCCTATATTTGCAATGTTAAACACAGATGGCACACAGTTGTCACATGGATGTCATGACTTGTATGGATCCATGTATCCGTGCTGCCGGTTAAAAACAGACATGTCTTCGTGTGGATAACATGGATACGCGGTCCGTGTGAAAACATGGAGGTGTGAAGATCACCATAGATTTTTATGAGGATCCATGTGAACGTGATTCTGGGACATTTGAAAATGGATGCCACACGTGCCGGGACAAGGAGGTGTGAAGGAGGCCTAAGACTGAGCTATAATATTAAAATTTGTAGTTACTGTTTGGCTAAGTTCCCACAAGCGTATAAAATATCCTTTGATATTTATCCAGAAAAAACAGACAATTTTTTATATGTATTGTGATTAATTTTTATACATTAGCAATGAATACAATTTAAAAAAACAAAATCAGTTTCCTATGTTAAGAATTGCAATGTATGCATAAAAATCCATACAGATCCTTTTTCATTTTGCCCATCTCTAGACTTATATGAGTCTAATCTGAAATCCGGAAGAGTCTAGTGTATGCTGCGATTTTTTTTCAAGGAAACGTGTGATCCATTTTGTAAAAAATGGACATATGAACTGTCCAACTGAATAACATTAGTTTGAGTACTGTAAGATTTTTCCATGCGCAACACTCAGTCGAAAATTTGGTTGTGTGAACGTAGCCTTAGCCCTCCTTCACATGTCCAGTACGTGTCGAATCATAACCTATGGTGCTGCTATCATGTCCTTGTTTTCACATGGACCACACGGAGTCACGTCCATTTTTTCCTGCACCACGAATGATAAGGGCCAAAATAAGTCTATCAGTCCATGAGAAACACGTACAGCAAAGCGATGGCATCCGTGTGCAATCAGTGTGCTTTATGTGTTTCACTTTGATATAGGAGAAGCTGTGTAATATCTTTATCTATGCTGGAAAAACACGGATGGCACACGGATGGCATACAGATGGCACACGGATGGCATATGGATGGCACATGGATGCCATACAGATTTTACACGGATGGCAGATGGATGGAACACGGATTGCACATGAATAAATGGATGTCACATGGATGGCACATAGATGGCAAACGGATGACATACGAATTGCACATGGATGGCCCATGGATGGCACACAGATGGCACACAGATGGCAGCTTGATTAGACACAAATGGCACACGGATGGCACATTGATGACATATTATTGGAACACTGATGGAAAATGACCGGTTTTACACTTACATTTTTTATACACACGTGAAGGGGGCTTAGACCAAGGCTAATAGTACATGGAACACATTCAGATTACGTGGATTCAGATGCTTGGTTTTGAGGAGCTCTATAGAATGAGAATTGGTCTTTGTAATGGCTCTCTCCACACAGTTTCTCAGAAGGGGCCCCTCCATTATGTCTATATGCTCTTTTAAGGTATATGAGAAAAGGACTGCCCAAAGGTAATAGTTCCTTTACATTGTGTTTCCTATATTGTTGGTATAATTTATTCTATTCATAGGCTGTAATTAAGGACATTCCTTTTCTACCTTCTTGAACACACATTTTCAATCTCTATGCCCAATTCCCATCTAAATACACTATTTGCATCTAACAATATCACAGTCATCTAATTTTCCCCCCAAAAAAGGTCTAATACATTGACCAGGTGAATCCATAAAGACGAGTTTTAATTTAATGCTTTACCATCGTTAGCAACACAAAATTTCCTGCAACCGTTAAGACAAGAAAAGGAAATCAATAATTAAGGTCAAGAAGACCCTGGCCAGGAGGATAATTGCTGCATCTGGGCTCCTGTTTCGCAACAATGCCATCAGTATTATTTAGGTGCACTATATTAGGGAAATTAAAATGACTAAATTGATATATAGTATTATTGCTTAACCCCTTCATAACTGGACTTGTTTGTTTCAGTTGCTATCTTAGTGCCTATATTTAGTCCCCACACATAGGAAAAGCTAGATCAGGGATTTGTTTTACTACTCTAAATTAAAGACAAAATAATTACTTCATGACAGCTGATTAAAGTTACATCCCTCATCGAGGTAGCATGAAATAACTGCTAAATGCGAAAAGTGAATGGATGTATAAAGTTTTACATTGAGGAAAATATGCGATGCAATATATACATTATTGCAATTAGGTGAGCACCTCTACCAGTACTACTATGATAATCCCAGGCAGCCATAGTCACACACTCTACCTGATGATGAGACCCCAAGTGGTAAGGGGTCAGCAGTGCACATAGAAATGGAAAGATTGCTCATAAAACATTACCATCCACCACCAACACACTGACAAAGAGAATATATCATGACAAAAAAGAGCAGCTACATACATCTCAAGCTTGGGGGGAATTTTTAAAAAATATTAGTCGTTCACGTGAGATTTAAATGGATTCATAAGCTTGTATGAAATGGAGTTATCCCTTGCCCTTCCGAGACGCACCACATAAAGTGTCTAGCTGCAAAAACATGGTTCTTAGATTCAAAGATTTAAAGACATAGGAAATAAGTGAGTTTTAATTGGACTCTGAGAATTTTTGGTGACCTGACAGTCTTCCAGGGTCAACAAATCCCTGTACAGCTTTAATCCAGCAAGTTCTAGAGGAGGTCAGAGGTGCAGACCACACGGCCTGTATGTTTTTAGAATCAATAAGAGGGTGCCATTATTATGCAGTTCGGCTCTTGCTGCCAGATCCCAAGAGCTCATCCGATAGTCATTGGATATCACTAGAACACCACAAGATATAATAAAGAAGAGTGGAATTTTGAGGAGATCTGATAATCATAATCTTTTTAGAATAAAGATGAAAAGCCTTTTTTTCCCAATGTTCATGATTCTGTGTTATCGCTACAAATCTCAACAAGCTGTTAAATGTTTGTCTTATATCACTGCATTACAAAATCTCATAGAGACATTAAAAAAAAATCCCCATACAGATTAGATCCCACTACCATTAGAAATTAATAGAGGTGATCTAGATAGATTCTCAAAGAGGTACAACAGAAAGTCACACCACTACCACAAATAACCCATGTGGCAAACCTATCCATGTAGACCGCTATCATACATCCAACCTTGATGGTCTGAGAATAGACTATCATGTTTGCAGCAGCTCTGACCTATACTAAGCACCATCATATATGTATATGAGACTATTATGTTTGGGTTAGGAGAACCATGACTGACCTGGACAGCCCAAGCCGCATTAGACCGTGAATGTCAGACTTGTGAAACTGGCCTTACTATTTTAGTAACTACTTATATTCCATATTAAATAACAATTTTGGAGAATGCATTTATAGAATTTACAAAACACTTCCGCTTGGATAACACTATTAACCCCTTAGTAGTGATGGGCAAACCCAACCTAGAGTGTATGAAATTGGAATTGGTACTGGATATGATTGTAGTAATTATGGATGAGTGAACCTGAACTTTAAAGTTTGGGTGCATACGGGGTCTCGGCTCAAACATGGACTTTTAAAATGGTCTCTGTCCGAGTTCGGATATTCTTAGTATATTAAAATCTGTTGAAAGGCTGCAACGCACCCAGTCAACAAGCTTCATTGCATGTAGAAGTTGCCTGTACATGGCTGTGAACAAAAAAATAAAAATAACGTTGGATCCCGCCTATTTTTGATAACCAGCACAGGTAAAGCCAAGAACTAGGGAACTGGTATTATCAAGCTGGGAAGTTCTGTGGTTATTGGCCCCTTCCCAGCCTAAAATACCTACCCGCAGTCACCCCAGAAGTGGCGCTTCAAATTAGATGTGCCATTTCTGGTGCTTTGTCTCAGCTCTTCATGATTGCCCTGATACATAGGCCGTCAGGGAAATATTTTTGGGGGTTGATGTTATCTGAGTAATGTCAGCTGACAGCAACCCTTAGCTGTCGGCTTTACCTTGGCTGGTTATCAAAATTAGAGTGAAATAATTAAAAAATATGGAGTGGAATCCCCCAAATTTTTTATAACCAGCCAAGGTAAAGCAGACAGCTGGTGACTGGAGTCAATTGGTGACTAATCGCTCCACCACACTCCCTTGTTTATTATGGTCCAGCGTCGCTTCCAGCTCTGCTGCATGAAGGTGACCGGAGCTGCAGAATACACCGCCGCTCCTGTCAGCTCCACGCAGCTAATGAAGGGAATAGCGCGATCAGCTGAGCTGTCACTGAGGTTACCCGCTGACACTGGATACAGCAGTGGCCACGGGTAACCTCAGTGACAGATCAGCTGATCGCACGGCTGTCTTCAGTTGCTACGTGGAGCTGACAGGAGCGTCGGTGTCTTCTGCAGCTCCGGCCACCTTCACGCAGCAGAGCTGAAAGCGACGCTGGACCATCCTGGATTACGCCGGACATGGAGGGCTTTTTCGGGCTTATTAAAGTGGTAAACGAGGGTATATGTTTGTGTTTTTTATTTCTAATAAAGGATTTTTTCGGGTGTGTGTGTTTATTTACTGTCACTTACAGATTAATCATGGAAGGTATCTCGGGGAGACGCCTGACATGATTAATCTAGGAGTTATTGGCAGCTATGGGCTGCCAATAACTCCTTATTACCCCGATTGCCAAAGCACCAGGGCAAATCGGGAAGAGCCGGGTACAGTCCCAGAACTGTCGCATCTAATGTATGCGGCAATTCTGGGCGGCTGCTGGCTGATATTGTTAGGCTGGGGGGCTCCCCATAACGTGGAGCTCCCCATCCTGAGAATACCAGCCTTCAGCTGCATGGCTTTATCTGGCTGGTTTTAAAATTGGGGGGGACCGCACGCCGGTTTTTTTAATTATTTAATTATTTATTTCACTGCACAGTATAGACACGCCCACCGGCTGCTGTGATTGGGTGCAGTGAGACACCTGTCACTCAGCGTGGGGGCGTGTCTCACTGCAACCAATCATAGACGCCGGTGGGCGGGGAAAGCAGGGAATATGAGATTGTTTAATGAGCGGCCGGCTTTTTCAAAATAGTAAAAGCCGCCGGAGCAGTCTGAATGCCGTGCAGCGCCGTGCTGGTGATCGGGGATCGGTGAGTATATGAGAGAGGGCTGCTCAATTCAGGTACTCAGGAGTTTAGCGGTCACCTTCACGGGTGACCGCTAATCAGGACGCGACACAGACAGAGCCGCAGCATGACAATGAAGTCGGGTGAAGTTAACCCGAGTTCATTCTGATTGTGCGTCTCTTTCTGTGTCTGCTGTCATCTGCCATTCAGCTCTGCTACATGGCTGTCTGTGTCTGCTGTTAGCGGCCATGTAGCAGAGCTGAATGGCAGATAACAGTAAAAGCACATCTCTACACATTACACACGCTTGGCAAGTCAATAAATAAAAAAAAAAAAAAAGGGGTGCTCAATGCATACGTCACAGAACACATGATCTAAAGGATTGCACACAAAATTGATCAATTTAACATAGACTACTAACGCACGTGTGACAGCAAATGAACGACCTACGTGCGATCTCATTAAATCGCATATGCGACCTGGGCGTGTCACATCGCATACGAGATCGCACACCTAATTGTAAGGTGTAAAGCTGGCTTAAGTCTTTCCTGATCCCAGCTCTGTTCATCTTGGATCATTTTTAAAAACAATGTAAGCAAGGGTTACTCCAAGCAAAGTCTCCTTTTTTTCCAAAAATTGGGCCCTACACACCAACCCCTTCAGTGGCAGCACTTGTGCCCCAGTTGTACACTTCACAGGTAGATTTGCATCAAGCACATTCAAAAATACGCCTTACTTAACCGTCCCCAGGATGACCGCCGGGTAGGTAGCAAAGTATTTGCTGAACCATGACTTGTTCACCTTGGCTCCTTTTAAAAAACACAGCAAGCAAGGGTTACTCCAAGCGGAGTCTCCCTTTTTTCCAAAAATTGGGCCACACACACACCCACCCCTTCAGTGGCAGCACTTGTGCCACAGTTGTACACTTCACAGGTAGATTTGCATCAAGAACATTCCAAATCCACAAGAATTTACTCTCCCCAGTATGACACAGGGGTAGTAAATTCCTTGAGGATCCATGACTTGTTCATTTTAATGAACGTTAGCCTGTCCACATTGTCACTGGACAGACGCGTGCGCTCATCTGTCAGCACACACCCAGCAGCACTGAAGACACATTCAGAGACAATGCTGGCAGCTGGACACGACAAAATCTCCAAGGCGTAAGTGGAGAGCTCTGGCCATTTTTCAAGATTTGAAGCCCAAAATGAGCAAGGCTCCATTTGCAAAGTCATGGCATCAATGTTCATTTGGAGATATTCCTGTATCATCCTCTCCAGCCGTTGGCTATGTGTCAGACTTGTTGTCTCTGGTGGCCTTGCAAAGGATGGTCTAAAAAAATTATGAAAAGATTCATATAATTGCTGTTACCAGCACCAGATACGGTGCTACTGGTACGGGTAGACTGCTGAAGATGACGAGACCATCCCATGTTTGTCAAGTTACAACTGGGAGATTCACTCCCTGCACCATGGTTGTTTGGTGGAAAAGCCGAGCTAAGATCGAGTAACAGCTTTTCCTGATACTCCTGCATACGTGCGTCCCTTTCTATGGCTGGAATTATGTCACAAAATTTGGACTTGTACCGGGGATCTAATAGTGTGGCAAGCCAGTAGTCATCATCACTTCTAATTTTGACAATACGAGGGTCATGTTGGAGGTAGTGCAGCAAGAAGGCGCTTATGTGTCTGGCGCACCCATGCAGACCAAGTCCATGCTGTGTTTGTGGCATAGAGGTGCTAACCATTCTTTCTTCCTCTGACATCTCCCCCCAAACCTCTTTCAACTCAAATTTGACCAAGGTCTCCCTCATCCGCTGCGTCTTCCATGTCCATGGACAGTTCGTCCTCCATTTCTTCATGTTCTCCTGCATCTTCCTCAACATTTCGCCTGCTACCATGCGCCCTTGTTGATCCCTGTCCCCCATGGTCCCATGCCTGCCGCGTTGGTGATGATGAACGTCTGGACCTTGGTGATGTTGTTCTCTCTTGCACATATGAATCCTCCTGTAGTTCCTCTGCTTCCTGTTGTCCCACGCCCTGACTCCGAATAGTGTTTAGCGTGTGCTCCAGCATGTAAATGACTGGAATTGTCATGCTGATAATGGCATTGTCAGCGCTAAACATATTCGTCGCCATGTCGAAACTGTGCAGAAGGGTGCATAGGTCCTTGATCTGAGACCACTCCATCAGGGTGATCTGCCCCACCTCTGCATCTCGTTGGCCCAGGCTATACGTCATGACGTATTGCACCAGGGTTCGACGGTCCTGCCACAGTCGCTGTAACATGTGGAGATTCGAATTCCAGCGTGTCGGCACATCGCATTTCAGGCGATGAACCGGCAGGCCGAAAGACTTCTGGAGTGATGCAAGTCGCTCAGCAGCAACGGTTGAATGGCGGAAGTGAGCAGACAGTTTTCGTGCCCTGTTCAGAAGGCCATCTAGGCCGGGATAGTGTGTTAAAAGTTGCTGGACAACAAGGTTCAACACGTGAGCCATACAGGGCACGTGTGTCACCTTGCCCAGGCAAAGGGCCACACCCAGGTTTGCAGCATTGTCGCACACGGCCTTACCAGGCTGCAGGTTGAGTGAAGACAACAATTTACCAAACTCAGTCTCCAGAGCTGCCCTCAACTCATCCGCTGTGTGACTTATTTCCAAGACATTTCAAGCTAAAGACTGCCTGATGCCGTTGCGCTCTGCTGCCAGCATAATAATGAGGGGTGCGTGATTCCTTTTGCGCAGTTAGAACGCTGGTGGCCTGACCAGGCAGGCTTGGGGCGGAGGTGGAGGACCCAGACAAGGTGGAGGAGGCAGAAGCAGTGGCGGAACTTGGACAGACAGAGGATTGACACACAAGTCGTGGGGACGGCAAGATTTGTGCAGCAGACCCTTCACCATCTATCACCAAAGTTACCCAGTGCCCACTCAGCGACATGTAACGTCCCTGTCCATGCTTACTGGTCCAAGTATCGGTGGTGAAATGCACCCGTTCACACACAGAGTTTCTCAAGGAAGCGGTGATGTTGTGTGCGACATGCTGGTGTAGCCCAGGCACACCTTTCTTAGAGAAGTAGTGGCAACTGGGCATCTGGTACTGGGGCACAGCTACAGACATAAGGTCTCTAAATCTAAAATCCTGTGTGTCCACCAGGCGGTAAGGCAGCATTTCGGTAGCCAAGAGCTTACAGAGGGATAAAGTCAACCTCTTAGCTTTTTCATGGGTCGCAGGAAATGGCCTTTTATTTGTCCACATCTGAGGGACAGAGATCTGGCTGCTGTGTGTAGACGGTGGTGAGTAGGGTGTCCCTGAAAAAATGCAGGTTTGTGAGGAAAGTGCAGGCGTAGACATGATGTTGCCTTCATCCAACGTTGATGCTATCGATGTCTGAGAGAGCTGTACACACGCACTTGTTTCCCCTTCCAAACCAAATGACGACCTACCAAGCAAACTGCCTGTTGCACTTACAGTGGTGGAAGTTGTGCATGGAAAACCAGGTGTGACAGCTGTCCCCACAGTCCTAGAAGATGAAGAGCGCGCAGAAGGGGCAGGCAGTGGATGGTTCGCTCCGCTAGACAGCATTGCAGCACGGTGAGCTTCCCACTGGGACATATGATATTTATTCATGTGACGATTCATGGAAGAAGTTGTCAAACTCCTGAGGTTTTGCCCTCTACTAACAGAATCACGACAAATTTTACATATCACATGATTTGGGAGATCTTTTGCTATGTCAAAAAAGGTCCAGGCTAGGCAAGGCTTAGAGGGCATGCGACCTGCTGAGCCCCCCGACTAGTGCTCAGAGGCAGAGTGGTGGCTGAGGATGCAGTTGTAGACGTGCTACCAGTACAACTCCTCTGTCCTGGAAGGCGCAAGGTAACTTCGTCGTCAGTAGCATCCTCCTCCACCGCCTCTGTTGACCTCCTCGAGTGCCTGACTGTGGGTTGACAGTAGGTGGGATCTAGAACTTCCTCATCAAGTGTTGTGTTTGCACTCCCCTCACCCTCAGACTGAGCCTCTTCCTGACGTGAACCAATATTTAAGTTGTCATCCCAATCTGGTATCTGCGTCTCATCGTCATCAGTATGTTCCTCATTGTCTATAACAACAGGTGTTACAGTTTGTGAATAAGGGTCAACATTATGCTCAGAAACTTGGTCCTCACGGCCAAAATCAGAGTCACAAGGGTTCTGGGCATCACTGAAGACCATTTCCTAGTCTGTACTCACTGTAGCTTGGGAGCAGACCTCTGATTCCCAGGCTATAGTGTGACTGAACAGCTCTGCAGACTCAGCCATCTCAGCTCCACCAAACTGTTCAGGGCGGATGGAGACTTCAGAGCTGGGAGAAAGCAAGTGTGATTAGGATGACAACTCAGAGGACTGGTGTTTTTTGGATGCGGTAGTTGAGGTGGCGGAGAGGGCACTTGTTGGACCACTTGAAATCCATTCAAGCATTTTCTTTTTTTGGCCATCATCTACCTTTGTTCCAGTTGTTCGTGTCCGTAAAAAAGGGAGCACATCGGATTGTCCACGCTAAGTAGTAGACATCTTACTTTTGCTGGAAGATGGTCTATCTTCAGCAGATGTTAATGGAGCTTTGCCACCTTCCCAACGGACAAACCCTTTTTTTCCTTTTCCAACACGCCTCTTCCCCTTTCCATCAGCATCTGTCCTTCAATCTTTCCTGCCACTCATTTTGATTGCGACAAGATTGTGCACTTAAAATGTGGTAGTAAAAATTCAGAGGTGGTGTAGATTGCAGCGGTGGTCTAGCTGTATTAACAGCAGAATAAACAACAATAACTATCCCTGACAATGCAACTACGGCCCTTAAACTGGCAGCATAGTTTGCTATTAGAATGGCTTAGTAACAATGAGTTTGAGTGTGCAATGCAGTGGTGCCGCAAATAGCTTTGCACCAGTGGGACAATAATGGATGTCCAACAGCCACTTTTAGGATGCCACTAAGTTTACTCAGTGTTTGCTAGTATAATGGCTTAGTAACAATGAGTTTGAGTGTGTGATGCAGTGTTGCCGCAAATAGCTTTGCACCAGTGGGACAAGAATGGAAGTCCAACAGCCACTTTTAGGATGCCACTAAGTTTCCTCACTGTTTGCTAGTGTAATGGCTTAGTAACAATGAACTTGAGTGTGCAATGCAGTGGTGCTGCAAATAGCTTTGCACCAGTGGGATAATAATGGAAGTCCAACAGCCACTTTTAGGATGCCACTAAGTTTACTCAGTGTTTGCTAGTATAATGGCTTAGTAAAAATGAGTTTGAGTGTGCAATGCAGTGGTGCTGCAAATAGCTTTCCACCAGTGAGACACTCATGGAAGTCCAACAGCCACTTTTAGGATGCCACTGTTTCCTCAGTGTTTGCTAGTTTAATGGCTTAGTAAAAATTAGTTTGAGTGTGCAATGCAGTGGTGCTGCAAATAGATTTGCACTAGTTGGACACAAATGGAAGTCCTACAGCCACGTTTAGGATGCCACTAAGTGTCCTCAGTGTTTGCTAGTATAATAGCTTAGTAAAAATGAGTTTGAGTGTGCAATGCAGAGGTGCTGCAAATAGATTTGCACTAGTGGGACACAAATGGAAGTCCTACAGCCACGTTTAGGATGCCACTAAGTCTCCTCAGTGTTTGCTAGTATAATAGCTTAGTAAAAATGAGTTTGAGTGTGCAATGCAAGTCCTACAGCCGCGTTTAGGATGCCACTAAGTTTCCTCAGTGTTTGCTAGTATAATAGCTTAGTAAAAATGAGTTTGAGTGTGCAATGCAGTGGTGCTGCAAATAGCGTTGCACCAGTGGGACAATAATGAAGTCCAACAGCCACTTTTAGGATGCCACTAAGTTTCCTCAGTGTTTGCTAGTAAAATGGCTTAGTAACAATGAGCTTGAGTGTGCAATGCTGAGGTGCTACAAATAGATTTGCACTAGTGGGACACTAATGGAAGTCCAACAGCCACTTTTAGGGTGCCACTAAGTTTCCTCAGTGTTTGCTAGTATAATGGCTTAGTAAAAATGAGTTTGAGCGTGCAATGCAGTGGTGCTGCAAATAGATTTGCACTAGTGGGACACTAATGGAAGTCTAACAGCCACTTTTAGGATGCCAATAAGTTTCCTCAGTGTTTGCTAGTATAATGGCTTAGTAACAATGAGTTTGAGTGTGCAATGCAGAGGTGCTGCAAATAGATTTGCACTAGTGGGACACAAATGGAAGTCCTACAGCCACGTTTAGGATGCCACTAAGTGTCCTCAGTGTTTGCTAGTATAATAGCTTAGTAAAAATGAGTTTGAGTGTGCAATGCAGTGGTGCTGCAAATAGATTTGCACTAGTGGGACACAAATGGAAGTCCTACAGCCACGTTTAGGATGCCACTAAGTCTCCTCAGTGTTTGCTAGTATAATAGCTTAGTAAAAATGAGTTTGAGTGTGCAATGCATGTCCTACAGCCGCGTTTAGGATGCCATTAAGTTTCCTCAGTTTTTGCTAGTATAATAGCTTAGTAAAAATGGGTTTGAGTGTGCAATGCAGTGGTGCTGCAAATAGTGTTGCACCAGTGGGACAATAATGAAGTCCAACAGCCACTTTTAGGATGCCACTAAGTTTCCTCTGTGTTTGCTAGTATAATGGCTTAGTAAAAATGAGTTTCAGTATGCAATGCAGTGGTGCTGCAAATAGCTTGGCACCAGTGGGACACAAATGGAGTACAACAGCCACTTTTAGGATGCCACTAAGTTTCCTCAGTGTTTGCTAGTAAAATGGCTTAGTAACAATGAGCTTGAGTGTGCAATGCAGAGGTGCTACAAATAGATTTGCACTAGTGGGACACAAATGGAAGTCCTACAGCCTCGTTTAGGATGCCACTAAGTCTCCTCAGTGTTTTCTAGTATAATAGCTTAGTAAAAATGAGTTTGAATGTGCAATGCAAGTCCTACAGCCGCGATTAGGATGCCACTAAAATTCCTCAGTGTTTGCTAGTATAATAGCTTAGTAAAAATGAGTTTGAGTGTGCAATCCAGTGGTGCTGCAAATAGCGTTGCACCAGTGGGACAATAATGAAGTCCAACAGCCACTTTTAGGATGCCACTAAGTTTCCTCAGTGTTTGCTAGTATAATGGCTTAGTAACAATGAGATTAAGTGTGCAATGCAGAGGTGCTACAAATATATTTGCACTAGTGGGACACTAATGGAAGTCCAACAGCCACTTTTAGGGTGCCACTAAGTTTCCTCAGTGTTTGCTAGTATAATGGCTTAGTAAAAATGAGTTTGAGTGTGCAATGCAGTGGTGCTGCAAATAGATTTGCACTAGTGGGACACAAATGGAAGTCCTACAGCCACGTTTAGGATGCCACTAAGTCTCTTCAGTGTTTGCTAGTATAATAGCTTAGTAAAAATGAGTTTGAGTGTGCAATGCAAGTCCTACAGCCGCGTTTAGGACGCCACTAAGTTTCCTCCGTGTTTGCTAGTATAATAGCTTAGTAAAAATGAGTTTGAGTGTGCAATGCAGTGGTGCTGCAATTAGCGTTGCACCAGTGGGACAATAATGAAGTCCAACAGCCACTTTTAGGATGCCACTAAGTTTCCTCAGTGTTTGCTAGTAAAATTGCTTAGTAACAATGAGCTTGAGTGTGCAATGCAGAGGTGCTACAAATAGATTTGCACTAGTGGGACACTAATGGAAGTCCAACAGCCACTTTTAGGGTGCCACTAAGTTTCCTCAGTGTTTGCTAGTATAATGGCTTAGTAAAAATGAGTTTGAGTGTGCAATGCAGTGGTGCTGCAAATAGATTTGCACTAGTGGGACACTAATGGAAGTCCAACAGCCACTTTTAGGATGCCACTAAAATTCCTCAGTGTTTGCTAGTATAATAGCTTAGTAAAAATGAGTTTGAGTGTGCAATCCAGTGGTGCTGCAAATAGCGTTGCACCAGTGGGACAATAATGAAGTCCAACAGCCACTTTTAGGATGCCACTAAGTTTCCTCAGTGTTTGCTAGTATAATGGCTTAGTAACAATGAGCTTAAGTGTGCAATGCAGAGGTGCTACAAATATATTTGCACTAGTGGGACACTAATGGAAGTCCAACAGCCACTTTTAGGGTGCCACTAAGTTTCCTCAGTGTTTGCTAGTATAATGGCTTAGTAAAAATGAGTTTGAGTGTGCAATGCAGTGGTGCTGCAAATAGATTTGCACTAGTGGGACACAAATGGAAGTCCTACAGCCACGTTTAGGATGCCACTAAGTTTCTTCAGTGTTTGCTAGTATAATAGCTTAGTAAAAATGAGTTTGAGTGTGCAATGCAAGTCCTACAGCCGCGTTTAGGACGCCACTAAGTTTCCTCCGTGTTTGCTAGTATAATAGCTTAGTAAAAATGAGTTTGAGTGTGCAATGCAGTGGTGCTGCAATTAGCGTTGCACCAGTGGGACAATAATGAAGTCCAACAGCCACTTTTAGGATGCCACTAAGTTTCCTCAGTGTTTGCTAGTAAAATTGCTTAGTAACAATGAGCTTGAGTGTGCAATGCAGAGGTGCTACAAATAGATTTGCACTAGTGGGACACTAATGGAAGTCCAACAGCCACTTTTAGGGTGCCACTAAGTTTCCTCAGTGTTTGCTAGTATAATGGCTTAGTAAAAATGAGTTTGAGTGTGCAATGCAGTGGTGCTGCAAATAGATTTGCACTAGTGGGACACTAATGGAAGTCCAACAGCCACTTTTAGGATGCCACTAAGTTTCCTCAGTGTTTGCTAGTATAATGGCTTAGTAACAATGAGTTTGAGTGTGCAATGCAGAGGTGCTGCAAATAGATTTGCACTAGTGGGACACAAATGGAAGTCCTACAGCCACGTTTAGGATGCCACTAAGTGTCCTCAGTGTTTGCTAGTATAATAGCTTAGTAAAAATGAGTTTGAGTGTGCAATGCAGTGGTGCTGCAAATAGCGTTGCACCAGTGGGACAATAATGAAGTCCAACAGCCACTTTTAGGATGCCACTAAGTTTCCTCAGTGTTTGCTAGTATAATGGCTTAGTAAAAATGAGTTTCAGTATGCAATGCAGTGGTGCTGCAAATAGCTTGGCACCAGTGGGACACAAATGGAGTACAACAGCCACTTTTAGGATGCCACTAAGTTTCCTCAGTGTTTGCTAGTATAATGGCTTAGTAACAATGAGCTTGAGTGTGCAATGCAGAGGTGCTACAAATAGATTTGCACTAGTGGGACACTAATGGAAGTCCAACAGCCACTTTTAGGATGCCACTAAGTTTCCTCAGTGTTTGCTAGTATAATGGCTTAGTAAAAATGAGTTTGAGTGTGCAATGCAGTGGTGCTGCAAATAGATTTGCACTAGTCGGACACTAATGGAAGTCCAACAGCTACTTTTAGGATGCCACTAAGTTTCCTCAGTGTTTGCTAGTATAATGGCTTAGTAACAATGAGTTTGAGTGTGCAATGCAGAGATGCTGCAAATAAATTTGCACTAGTGGGACACAAATGGAAGTTCTTCAGCCACGTTTAGGATGCCACTAAGTGTCCTCAGTGTTTGCTAGTATGATAGCTTAGTAAAAATGAGTTTTAGTGTGCTATGCAGTGGTGCTGCAAATAGATTTGCACTAGTGGGACACAAATGGAAGTCCTACAGCCACGTTTAGGATGCCACTAAGTCTCCTCAGTGTTTGCTAGTATAATAGCTTAGTAAAAATGAGTTTGAGTGTGCAATGCAAGTCCTACAGCCGCGTTTAGGATGCCACTAAGTTTCCTCAGTGTTTGCTAGTATAATAGCTTAGTAAAAATGGGTTTGAGTGTGCAATGCAGTGGTGCTGCAAATAGCGTTGCACCAGTGGGACAATAATGAAGTCCAACAGCCACTTTTAGGATGCCACTAAGTTTCCTCTGTGTTTGCTAGTATAATGGCTTAGTAAAAATGAGTTTCAGTATGCAATGCAGTGGTGCTGCAAATAGCTTGGCACCAGTGGGACACAAATGGAGTACAACAGCCACTTTTAGGATGCCACTAAGTTTCCTCAGTGTTTGCTAGTAAAATGGCTTAGTAACAATGAGCTTGAGTGTGCAATGCAGAGGTGCTACAAATAGATTTGCACTAGTGGGACACTAATGGAAGTCCAACAGCCACTTTTAGGGTGCCACTAAGTTTCCTCAGTGTTTGCTAGTATAATGGCTTAGTAAAAATGAGTTTGAGTGTGCAATGCAGTGGTGCTGCAAATAGATTTGCACTAGTCGGACACTAATGGAAGTCCAACAGCTACTTTTAGGATGCCAATAAGTTTCTTCAGTGTTTGCTAGTATAATGGCTTAGTAACAATGAGTTTGAGTGTGCAATGCAGAGATGCTGCAAATAAATTTGCACTAGTGGGACACAAATGGAAGTTCTTCAGCCACGTTTAGGATGCCACTAAGTGTCCTCAGTGTTTGCTAGTATGATAGCTTAGTAAAAATGAGTTTTAGTGTGCTATGCAGTGGTGCTGCAAATAGATTTGCACTAGTGGGATACAAATGGAAGTCCTACAGCCACGTTTAGGATGCCACTAAGTCTCCTCAGTGTTTGCTAGTATAATAGCTTAGTAAAAATGAGTTTGAGTGTGCATTGCAAGTCCTACAGCCGCGTTTAGGATGCCACTAAGTTTCCTCAGTGTTTGCTAGTATAATAGCTTAGTAAAAATGGGTTTGAGTGTGCAATGCAGTGGTGCTGCAAATAGCGTTGCACCAGTGGGACAATAATGAAGTCCAACAGCCACTTTTAGGATGCCACTAAGTTTCCTCTGTGTTTGCTAGTATAATGGCTTAGTAAAAATGAGTTTCAGTATGCAATGCAGTGGTGCTGCAAATAGCTTGGCACCAGTGGGACACAAATGGAGTACAACAGCCACTTTTAGGATGCCACTAAGTTTCCTCAGTGTTTGCTAGTAAAATGGCTTAGTAACAATGAGCTTGAGTGTGCAATGCAGAGGTGCTACAAATAGATTTGCACTAGTGGGACACTAATGGAAGTCCAACAGCCACTTTTAGGGTGCCACTAAGTTTCCTCAGTGTTTGCTAGTATAATGGCTTAGTAAAAATGAGTTTGAGTGTGCAATGCAGTGGTGCTGCAAATAGATTTGCACTAGTGGGACACTAATGGAAGTCCAACAGCCACTTTTAGGATGCCACTAAGTTTCCTCAGTGTTTGCTAGTATAATGGCTTAGTAACAATGAATTTGAGTGTGCAATGCAGAGGTGCTGCAAATAGATTTGCACTAGTGGGACACAAATGGAAGTCCTACAGCCACGTTTAGGATGCCACTAAGTGTCCTCAGTGTTTGCTAGTATAATAGCTTAGTAAAAATGAGTTTCAGTATGCAATGCAGTGGTGCTGCAAATAGCTTGGCACCAGTGGGACACAAATGGAGTACAACAGCCAATTGTAGGATGCCACTAAGTTTCCTCAGTGTTTGCTAGTATAATGGCTTGGTAACAATGAGCTTGAGTGTGCAATGCAGAGGTGCTACAAATAGATTTGCACTAGTTGGACACTAATGGAAGTCCATCAGCCACTTTTAGGATGCCACTAAGTTTCCTCAGTGTTTGCTAGTATAATGGCTTAGTAACAATGAGTTTGAGTGTGCAATGCAGAGGTGCTGCAAATAGATTTGCGCTAGTGGGACACAAATGGAAGTCCTACAGCCACGTTTAGGATGCCACTAAGTTTCCTCAGTGTTTGCTAGTATACTAGCTTAGTAAAAATAAGTTTGAGTGTGCAATGCAGTGGTGCTGCAAATAGCGTTGCACCAGTGGGACAACAATGAAGTCCAACAGCCACTTTTAGGATGCCACTAAGTTTCCTCAGTGTTTGCTAGTATAATGGCTTAGTAAAAATGAGTTTCAGTATGCAATGCAGTGGTGCTGCAAATAGCTTGGCACCAGTGGGACACAAATGGAGTACAACAGCCACTTTTAGGATGCCACTAAGTTTCCTCAGTGTTTGCTAGTATAATGGCTTAGTAACAATGAGCTTGAGTGTGCAATGCAGAGGTGCTACAAATAGATTTGCACTAGTGGGACACTAATGGAAGTCCAACAGCCACTTTTAGGGTGCCACTAAGTTTCCTCAGTGTTTGCTAGTATAATGGCTTAGTAAAAATGAGTTTGAGTGTGCAATGCAGTGGTGCTGCAAAAAGATTTGCACTAGTGGGACTCTAATGGAAGTCCAACAGCCACTTTTAGGATGCCACTAAGTTTCCTCAGTGTTTGCTAGTATAATGGCTTAGTAACAATGAGTTTGAGTGTGCAATGCAGAGGTGCTGCAAATAGATTTGCACTAGTGGGACACAAATGGAAGTCCTACAGCCACGTTTAGGATGCCACTAAGTCTCCTCAGTGTTTGCTAGTATAATAGCTTAGTAAAAATGAGTTTGAGTGTGCAATGCAAGTCCTACAGCCGCGTTTAGGATGCCACTAAGTTTCCTCAGTGTTTGCTAGTATAATAGCTTAGTAAAAATGAGTTTGAGTGTGCAATGCAGTGGTGCTGCAAATAGCGTTGCACCAGTGGGACAATAATGAAGTCCAACAGCCACTTTTAGGATGCCACTAAGTTTCCTCAGTGTTTGCTAGTAAAATGGCTTAGTAACAATGAGCTTGAGTGTGCAATGCTGAGGTGCTACAAATAGATTTGCACTAGTGGGACACTAATGGAAGTCCAACAGCCACTTTTAGGGTGCCACTAAGTTTCCTCAGTGTTTGCTAGTATAATGGCTTAGTAAAAATGAGTTTGAGTGTGCAATGCAGTGGTGCTGCAAATAGATTTGCACTAGTGGGACACTAATGGAAGTCCAACAGCCACTTTTAGGATGCCAATAAGTTTCCTCAGTGTTTGCTAGTATAATGGCTTAGTAACAATGAGTTTGAGTGTGCAATGCAGAGGTGCTGCAAATAGATTTGCACTAGTGGGACACAAATGGAAGTCCTACAGCCACGTTTAGGATGCCACTAAGTGTCCTCAGTGTTTGCTAGTATAATAGCTTAGTAAAAATGAGTTTGAGTGTGCAATGCAGTGGTGCTGCAAATAGATTTGCACTAGTGGGACACAAATGGAAGTCCTACAGCCACGTTTAGGATGCCACTAAGTCTCCTCAGTGTTTGCTAGTATAATAGCTTAGTAAAAATGAGTTTGAGTGTGCAATGCAAGTCCTACAGCCGCGTTTAGGATGCCATTAAGTTTCCTCAGTTTTTGCTAGTATAATAGCTTAGTAAAAATGGGTTTGAGTGTGCAATGCAGTGGTGCTGCAAATAGTGTTGCACCAGTGGGACAATAATGAAGTCCAACAGCCACTTTTAGGATGCCACTAAGTTTCCTCTGTGTTTGCTAGTATAATGGCTTAGTAAAAATGAGTTTCAGTATGCAATGCAGTGGTGCTGCAAATAGCTTGGCACCAGTGGGACACAAATGGAGTACAACAGCCACTTTTAGGATGCCACTAAGTTTCCTCAGTGTTTGCTAGTAAAATGGCTTAGTAACAATGAGCTTGAGTGTGCAATGCAGAGGTGCTACAAATAGATTTGCACTAGTGGGACACAAATGGAAGTCCTACAGCCTCGTTTAGGATGCCACTAAGTCTCCTCAGTGTTTTCTAGTATAATAGCTTAGTAAAAATGAGTTTGAATGTGCAATGCAAGTCCTACAGCCGCGATTAGGATGCCACTAAAATTCCTCAGTGTTTGCTAGTATAATAGCTTAGTAAAAATGAGTTTGAGTGTGCAATCCAGTGGTGCTGCAAATAGCGTTGCACCAGTGGGACAATAATGAAGTCCAACAGCCACTTTTAGGATGCCACTAAGTTTCCTCAGTGTTTGCTAGTATAATGGCTTAGTAACAATGAGCTTAACTGTGCAATGCAGAGGTGCTACAAATAGATTTGCACTAGTGGGACACTAATGGAAGTCCAACAGCCACTTTTAGGGTGCCACTAAGTTTCCTCAGTGTTTGCTAGTATAATGGCTTAGTAAAAATGAGTTTGAGTGTGCAATGCAATGGTGCTGCAAATAGATTTGCACTAGTGGGACACAAATGGAAGTCCTACAGCCACGTTTAGGATGCCACTAAGTCTCTTCAGTGTTTGCTAGTATAATAGCTTAGTAAAAATGAGTTTGAGTGTGCAATGCAAGTCCTACAGCCGCGTTTAGGACGCCACTAAGTTTCCTCCGTGTTTGCTAGTATAATAGCTTAGTAAAAATGAGTTTGAGTGTGCAATGCAGTGGTGCTGCAATTAGCGTTGCAC
Source organism: Anomaloglossus baeobatrachus (assembly GCF_048569485.1). Taxonomy (NCBI): domain Eukaryota; kingdom Metazoa; phylum Chordata; class Amphibia; order Anura; family Aromobatidae; genus Anomaloglossus; species Anomaloglossus baeobatrachus. The sequence continues at coordinate 393,488,727 of NC_134354.1, read as the reverse complement.
CAGTGGGACAATAATGAAGTCCAACAGCCACTTTTAGGATGCCACTAAGTTTCCTCAGTGTTTGCTAGTAAAATTGCTTAGTAACAATGAGCTTGAGTGTGCAATGCAGAGGTGCTACAAATAGATTTGCACTAGTGGGACACTAATGGAAGTCCAACAGCCACTTTTAGGGTGCCACTAAGTTTCCTCAGTGTTTGCTAGTATAATGGCTTAGTAAAAATGAGTTTGAGTGTGCAATGCAGTGGTGCTGCAAATAGATTTGCACTAGTGGGACACTAATGGAAGTCCAACAGCCACTTTTAGGATGCCACTAAGTTTCCTCAGTGTTTGCTAGTATAATGGCTTAGTAACAATGAGTTTGAGTGTGCAATGCAGAGGTGCTGCAAATAGATTTGCACTAGTGGGACACAAATGGAAGTCCTACAGCCACGTTTAGGATGCCACTAAGTGTCCTCAGTGTTTGCTAGTATAATAGCTTAGTAAAAATGAGTTTGAGTGTGCAATGCAGTGGTGCTGCAAATAGCGTTGCACCAGTGGGACAATAATGAAGTCCAACAGCCACTTTTAGGATGCCACTAAGTTTCCTCAGTGTTTGCTAGTATAATGGCTTAGTAAAAATGAGTTTCAGTATGCAATGCAGTGGTCCTGCAAATAGCTTGGCACCAGTGGGACACAAATGGAGTACAACAGCCACTTTTAGGATGCCACTAAGTTTCCTCAGTGTTTGCTAGTATAATGGCTTAGTAACAATGAGCTTGAGTGTGCAATGCAGAGGTGCTACAAATAGATTTGCACTAGTGGGACACTAATGGAAGTCCAACAGCCACTTTTAGGATGCCACTAAGTTTCCTCAGTGTTTGCTAGTATAATGGCTTAGTAAAAATGAGTTTGAGTGTGCAATGCAGTGGTGCTGCAAATAGATTTGCACTAGTCGGACACTAATGGAAGTCCAACAGCTACTTTTAGGATGCCACTAAGTTTCCTCAGTGTTTGCTAGTATAATGGCTTAGTAACAATGAGTTTGAGTGTGCAATGCAGAGATGCTGCAAATAAATTTGCACTAGTGGGACACAAATGGAAGTTCTTCAGCCACGTTTAGGATGCCACTAAGTGTCCTCAGTGTTTGCTAGTATGATAGCTTAGTAAAAATGAGTTTTAGTGTGCTATGCAGTGGTGCTGCAAATAGATTTGCACTAGTGGGACACAAATGGAAGTCCTACAGCCACGTTTAGGATGCCACTAAGTCTCCTCAGTGTTTGCTAGTATAATAGCTTAGTAAAAATGAGTTTGAGTGTGCAATGCAAGTCCTACAGCCGCGTTTAGGATGCCACTAAGTTTCCTCAGTGTTTGCTAGTATAATAGCTTAGTAAAAATGGGTTTGAGTGTGCAATGCAGTGGTGCTGCAAATAGCGTTGCACCAGTGGGACAATAATGAAGTCCAACAGCCACTTTTAGGATGCCACTAAGTTTCCTCTGTGTTTGCTAGTATAATGGCTTAGTAAAAATGAGTTTCAGTATGCAATGCAGTGGTGCTGCAAATAGCTTGGCACCAGTGGGACACAAATGGAGTACAACAGCCACTTTTAGGATGCCACTAAGTTTCCTCAGTGTTTGCTAGTAAAATGGCTTAGTAACAATGAGCTTGAGTGTGCAATGCAGAGGTGCTACAAATAGATTTGCACTAGTGGGACACTAATGGAAGTCCAACAGCCACTTTTAGGGTGCCACTAAGTTTCCTCAGTGTTTGCTAGTATAATGGCTTAGTAAAAATGAGTTTGAGTGTGCAATGCAGTGGTGCTGCAAATAGATTTGCACTAGTGGGACACTAATGGAAGTCCAACAGCCACTTTTAGGATGCCACTAAGTTTCCTCAGTGTTTGCTAGTATAATGGCTTAGTAACAATGAATTTGAGTGTGCAATGCAGAGGTGCTGCAAATAGATTTGCACTAGTGGGACACAAATGGAAGTCCTACAGCCACGTTTAGGATGCCACTAAGTGTCCTCAGTGTTTGCTAGTATAATAGCTTAGTAAAAATGAGTTTCAGTATGCAATGCAGTGGTGCTGCAAATAGCTTGGCACCAGTGGGACACAAATGGAGTACAACAGCCACTTGTAGGATGCCACTAAGTTTCCTCAGTGTTTGCTAGTATAATGGCTTGGTAACAATGAGCTTGAGTGTGCAATGCAGAGGTGCTACAAATAGATTTGTACTAGTGGGACACTAATGGAAGTCCATCAGCCACTTTTAGGATGCCACTAAGTTTCCTCAGTGTTTGCTAGTATAATGGCTTAGTAACAATGAGTTTGAGTGTGCAATGCAGAGGTGCTGCAAATAGATTTGCGCTAGTGGGACACAAATGGAAGTCCTACAGCCACGTTTAGGATGCCACTAAGTTTCCTCAGTGTTTGCTAGTATACTAGCTTAGTAAAAATAAGTTTGAGTGTGCAATGCAGTGGTGCTGCAAATAGCGTTGCACCAGTGGGACAACAATGAAGTCCAACAGCCACTTTTAGGATGCCACTAAGTTTCCTCAGTGTTTGCTAGTATAATGGCTTAGTAAAAATGAGTTTCAGTATGCAATGCAGTGGTGCTGCAAATAGCTTGGCACCAGTGGGACACAAATGGAGTACAACAGCCACTTTTAGGATGCCACTAAGTTTCCTCAGTGTTTGCTAGTATAATGGCTTAGTAACAATGAGCTTGAGTGTGCAATGCAGAGGTGCTACAAATAGATTTGCACTAGTGGGACACTAATGGAAGTCCAACAGCCACTTTTAGGGTGCCACTAAGTTTCCTCAGTGTTTGCTAGTATAATGGCTTAGTAAAAATGAGTTTGAGTGTGCAATGCAGTGGTGCTGCAAAAAGATTTGCACTAGTGGGACTCTAATGGAAGTCCAACAGCCACTTTTAGGATGCCACTAAGTTTCCTCAGTGTTTGCTACTATAATGGCTTAGTAACAATGAGTTTGAGTGTGCAATGCAGAGGTGCTGCAAATAGATTTGCACTAGTGGGACACAAATGGAAGTCCAACAGCCACGTTTAGGATGCCACTAAGTCTCCTCAGTGTTTGCTAGTATAATGGCTTAGTAAAATTGAGTTTGAGTGTGCAATGCAAGTCCTACAGCCGCGTTTAGGATGCCACTAAGTTTCCTCAGTGTTTGCTAGTATAATAGCTTAGTAAAAATGAGTTTGAGTGTGCAATGCAGTGGTGCTGCAAATAGTGTTGCACCAGTGGGACAATAATGAAGTCCAACAGCCACTTTTAGGATGCCACTAAGTTTCCTCAGTGTTTGCTAGTATAATGGCTTAGTAAAAATGAGTTTCAGTATGCAATGCAGTGGTGCTGCAAATAGCTTGGCACCAGTGGGACACAAATGGAGTACAACAGCCACTTTTAGGATGCCACTAAGTTTCCTCAGTGTTTGCTAGTATAATGGCTTAGTAACAATGAGCTTGAGTGTGCAATGCAAGTCCTACAGCCGCGTTTAGGATGCCACTAAGTTTCCTCAGTGTTTGCTAGTATAATAGCTTAGTAAAAATGAGTTTGAGTGTGCAATGCAGTGGTGCTGCAAATAGCGTTGCACCAGTGGGACAATAATGAAGTCCAACAGCCACTTTTAGGATGCCACTAAGTTTCCTCAGTGTTTGCTAGTAAAATGGCTTAGTAAAAATGAGTTTCAGTATGCAATGCAGTGGTGCTGCAAATAGCTTGGCATTAGTGGGACACAAATGGAGTACAACAGACACTTTTAGGATGCCACTAAGTTTCCTCAGTGTTTGCTAGTAAAATGGCTTAGTAACAATGAGCTTGAGTGTGCAATGCAGAGGTGCTACAAATAGATTTGAACTAGTGGGACACTAATGGAAGTCCAACAGCCACTTTTAGGGTTCCACTAAGTTTCCTCAGTGTTTGCTAGTATAATGGCTTAGTAAAAATGAGTTTGAGTGTGCAATGCAGTGGTGCTGCAAAAAGATTTGCACTAGTGGGACACTAATGGAAGTCCAACAGCCACTTTTAGGATGCCACTAAGTTTCCTCAGTGTTTGCTAGTATAATGGCTTAGTAACAATGAGTTTGAGTGTGCAATGCAGAGGTGCTGCAAATAGATTTGCACTAGTGGGACACAAATGGAAGTCCTACAGCCACGTTTAGGATGCCACTAAGTGTCCTCAGTGTTTGCTAGTATAATAGCTTAGTAAAAATGAGTTTGAGTGTGCAATGCAGTGGTGCTGCAAATAGCGTTGCACCAGTGGGACAATAATGAAGTCCAACAGCCACTTTTAGGATGCCACTAAGTTTCCTCAGTGTTTGCTAGTATAATGGCTTAGTAAAAATGAGTTTCAGTATGCAATGCAGTGGTGCTGCAAATAGCTTGGCACCAGTGGGACACAAATGGAGTACAACAGCCACTTTTAGGATGCCACTAAGTTTCCTCAGTGTTTGCTAGTATAATGGCTTAGTAACAATGAGCTTGAGTGTGCAATGCAGAGGTGCTACAAATAGATTTGCACTAGTGGGACACTAATGGAAGTCCATCAGCCACTTTTAGGATGCCACTAAGTTTCCTCAGTGTTTGCTAGTATAATGGCTTAGTAAAAATGAGTTTGAGTTTGCAATGCAGTGGTGCTGCAAATAGATTTGCACTAGTCGGACACTAATGGAAGTCCAACAGCCACTTTTAGGATGCCACTAAGTTTCCTCAGTGTTTGCTAGTATAATGGCTTAGTAACAATGAGTTTGAGTGTGCAATGCAGAGGTGGTGCAAATAGATTTGCGCTAGTGGGACACAAATGGAAGTCCTACAGCCACGTTTAGGATGCCACTAAGTTTCCTCAGTGTTTGCTAGTATAATAGCTTAGTAAAAATGAGTTTGAGTGTGCAATGCAGTGGTGCTGCAAATAGCGTTGCACCAGTGGGACAATAATGAAGTCCAACAGCCACTTTTAGGATGCCACTAAGTTTCCTCAGTGTTTGCTAGTATAATGGCTTAGTAAAAATGAGTTTCAGTATGCAATGCAGTGGTGCTGCAAATAGCTTGGCACCAGTGGGACACAAATGGAGTACAACAGCCACTTTTAGGATGACACTAAGTTTCCTCAGTGTTTGCTAGTATAATGGCTTAGTAACAATGAGCTTGAGTGTGCAATGCAAGTCCTACAGCCGCGTTTAGGATGCCACTAAGTTTCCTCAGTGTTTGCTAGTATAATAGCTTAGTAAAAATGAGTTTGAGTGTGCAATGCAGTGGTGCTGCAAATAGCGTTGCACCAGTGGGACAATAATGAAGACCAACAGCCACTTTTAGGATGCCACTAAGTTTCCTCAGTGTTTGCTAGTATAATGGCTTAGTAAAAATGAGTTTCAGTATGCAATGCAGTGGTGCTGCAAATAGCTTGGCATTAGTGGGACACAAATGGAGTACAACAGCCACTTTTAGGATGCCACTAAGTTTCCTCAGTGTTTGCTAGTAAAATGGCTTAGTAACAATGAGCTTGATCGTGCAATGCAGAGGTGCTACAAATAGATTTGCACTAGTGGGACACTAATGGAAGTCCAACAGCCACTTTTAGGGTGCCACTAAGTTTCCTTAGTGTTTGCTAGTATAATGGCTTAGTAAAAATGAGTTTGAGTGTGCAATGCAGTGGTGCTGCAAAAAGATTTGCACTAGTGGGACACTAATGGAAGTCCAACAGCCACTTTTAGGATGCCACTAAGTTTCCTCAGTGTTTGCTAGTATAATGGCTTAGTAACAATGAGTTTGAGTGTGCAATGCAGAGGTGCTGCAAATAGATTTGCACTAGTGGGACACAAATGGAAGTCCTACAGCCACGTTTAGGATGCCACTAAGTGTCCTCAGTGTTTGCTAGTATAAAGCTTAGTAAAAATAAGTCTGAGTGTGCAATGCAGTGGTGCTGCAAATAGCGTTGCACCAGTGGGACAACAATGAAGTCCAACAGCCACTTTTAGGATGCCACTAAGTTTCCTCAGTGTTTGCTAGTATTATGGCTTAGTAAAAATGAGTTTCAGTATGCAATGCAGTGGTGCTGCAAATAGCTTGGCACCAGTGGGACACAAATGGAGTACAACAGCCACTTTTAGGATGCCACTAAGTTTCCTCAGTGTTTGCTAGTATAATGGCTTAGTAACAATGAGCTTGAGTGTGCAATGCAGAGGTGCTACAAATAGATTTGCACTAGTGGGACACTAATGGAAGTCCAACAGCCACTTTTAGGGTGCCACTAAGTTTCCTCAGTGTTTGCTAGTATAATGGCTTAGTAAAAATGAGTTTGAGTGTGCAATGCAGTGGTGCTGCAAAAAGATTTGCACTAGTGGGACTCTAATGGAAGTCCAACAGCCACTTTTAGGATGCCACTAAGTTTCCTCAGTGTTTGCTAGTATAATGGCTTAGTAACAATGAGTTTGAGTGTGCAATGCAGAGGTGCTGCAAATAGATTTGCACTAGTGGGACACAAATGGAAGTCCAACAGCCACGTTTAGGATGCCACTAAGTCTCCTCAGTGTTTGCTAGTATAATGGCTTAGTAAAATTGAGTTTGAGTGTGCAATGCAAGTCCTACAGCCGCGTTTAGGATGCCACTAAGTTTCCTCAGTGTTTGCTAGTATAATAGCTTAGTAAAAATGAGTTTGAGTGTGCAATGCAGTGGTGCTGCAAATAGCGTTGCACCAGTGGGACAATAATGAAGTCCAACAGCCACTTTTAGGATGCCACTAAGTTTCCTCAGTGTTTGCTAGTATAATGGCTTAGTAACAATGAGCTTGAGTGTGCAATGCAGAGGTGCTACAAATAGATTTGCACTAGTGGGACACTAATGCAAGTCCTACAGCCGCGTTTAGGACGCCACTAAGTTTCCTCAGTGTTTGCTAGTATAATAGCTTAGTAAAAATGAGTTTGAGTGTGCAATGCAGTGGTGCTGCAATTAGCGTTGCACCAGTGGGACAAAAATGAAGTCCAACAGCCACTTTTAGGATGCCACTAAGTTTCCTCAGTGTTTGCTAGTAAAATGGCTTAGTAACAATGAGCTTGAGTGTGCAATGCAGAGGTGCTACAAATAGATTTGCACTAGTGGGACACTAATGGAAGTCCAACAGCCACTTTTAGGGTGCCACTAAGTTTCCTCAGTGTTTGCTAGTATAATGGCTTAGTAAAAATGAGTTTGTGTGTGCAATGCAGTGGTGCTGCAAATAGATTTGCACTAGTGGGACACTAATGGAAGTCCAACAGCCACTTTTAGGATGCCACTAAGTTTCCTCAGTGTTTGCTAGTATAATGGCTTAGTAACAATGAGTTTGAGTGTGCAATGCAGAGGTGCTGCAAATAGATTTGCACTAGTGGGACACAAATGGAAGTCCAACAGCCACGTTTAGGATGCCACTAAGTCTCCTCAGTGTTTGCTAGTATAATGGCTTAGTAAAATTGAGTTTGAGTGTGCAATGCAAGTCCTACAGCCGCGTTTAGGATGCCACTAAGTTTCCTCAGTGTTTGCTAGTATAATAGCTTAGTAAAAATGAGTTTGAGTGTGCAATGCAGTGGTGCTGCAAATAGCGTTGCACCAGTGGGACAATAATGAAGTCCAACAGCCACTTTTAGGATGCCACTAAGTTTCCTCAGTGTTTGCTAGTATAATGGCTTAGTAACAATGAGCTTGAGTGTGCAATGCAGAGGTGCTACAAATAGATTTGCACTAGTGGGACACTAATGCAAGTCCTACAGCCGCGTTTAGGACGCCACTAAGTTTCCTCAGTGTTTGCTAGTATAATAGCTTAGTAAAAATGAGTTTGAGTGTGCAATGCAGTGGTGCTGCAATTAGCGTTGCACCAGTGGGACAAAAATGAAGTCCAACAGCCACTTTTAGGATGCCACTAAGTTTCCTCAGTGTTTGCTAGTAAAATGGCTTAGTAACAATGAGCTTGAGTGTGCAATGCAGAGGTGCTACAAATAGATTTGCACTAGTGGGACACTAATGGAAGTCCAACAGCCACTTTTAGGGTGCCACTAAGTTTCCTCAGTGTTTGCTAGTATAATGGCTTAGTAAAAATGAGTTTGTGTGTGCAATGCAGTGGTGCTGCAAATAGATTTGCACTAGTGGGACACTAATGGAAGTCCAACAGCCACTTTTAGGATGCCACTAAGTTTCCTCAGTGTTTGCTAGTATAATGGCTTAGTAACAATGAGTTTGAGTGTGCAATGCAGAGGTGCTGCAAATAGATTTGCACTAGTGGGACACAAATGGAAGTTCTACAGCCACGTTTAGGATGCCACTAAGTGTCCTCAGTGTTTGCTAGTATAATAGCTTAGTAAAAATGAGTTTGAGTGTGCAATGCAGTGGTGCTGCAAATAGCGTTGCACCAGTGGGACAATAATGAAGTCCAACAGCCACTTTTAGGATGCCACTAAGTTTCCTCAGTGTTTGCTAGTATAATGGCTTAGTAAAAATGAGTTTCAGTATGCAATGCAGTGGTGCTGCAAATAGCTTGGCACCAGTGGGACACAAATGGAGTACAACAGCCACTTTTAGGATGCCACTAAGTTTCCTCAGTGTTTGCTAGTATAATGGCTTAGTAACAATGAGCTTGAGTGTGCAATGCAGAGGTGCTACAAATAGATTTGCACTAGTGGGACACTAATGGAAGTCCAACAGCCACTTTTAGGATGCCACTAAGTTTCCTCAGTGTTTGCTAGTATAATGGCTTAGTAAAAATGAGTTTGAGTGTGCAATGCAGTGGTGCTGCAAATAGATTTGCACTAGTCGGACACTAATGGAAGTCCAACAGCTACTTTTAGGATGCCACTAAGTTTCCTCAGTGTTTGCTAGTATAATGGCTTAGTAACAATGAGTTTGAGTGTGCAATGCAGAGGTGCTGCAAATAGATTTGCACTAGTGGGACACAAATGGAAGTTCTACAGCCACGTTTAGGATGCCACTAAGTGTCCTCAGTGTTTGCTAGTATGATAGCTTAGTAAAAATGAGTTTTAGTGTGCAATGCAGTGGTGCTGCAAATAGATTTGCACTAGTGGGACACAAATGGAAGTCCTACAGCCACGTTTAGGATGCCACTAAGTCTCCTCAGTGTTTGCTAGTATAATAGCTTAGTAAAAATGAGTTTGAGTGTGCAATGCAAGTCCTACAGCCGCGTTTAGGATGCCACTAAGTTTCCTCAGTGTTTGCTAGTATAAAAGCTTAGTAAAAATGGGTTTGAGTGTGCAATGCAGTGGTGCTGCAAATATCGTTGCACCAGTGGGACAATAATGAAGTCCAACAGCCACTTTTAGGATGCCACTAAGTTTCCTCTGTGTTTGCTAGTATAATGGCTTAGTAAAAATGAGTTTCAGTATGCAATGCAGTGGTGCTGCAAATAGCTTGGCACCAGTGGGACACAAATGGAGTACAACAGGCACTTTTAGGATGCCACTAAGTTTCCTCAGTGTTTGCTAGTAAAATGGCTTAGTAACAATGAGCTTGAGTGTGCAATGCAGAGGTGCTACAAATAGATTTGCACTAGTGGGACACTAATGGAAGTCCAACAGCCACTTTTAGGGTGCCACTAAGTTTCCTCAGTGTTTGCTAGTATAATGGCTTAGTAAAAATGAGTTTGAGTGTGCAATGCAGTGGTGCTGCAAATAGATTTGCACTAGTGGGACACTAATGGAAGTCCAACAGCCACTTTTAGGATGCCACTAAGTTTCCTCAGTGTTTGCTATTATAATAGCTTAGTAAAAATGAGTTTCAGTATGCAATGCAGTGGTGCTGCAAATAGCTGGGCACCAGTGGGACACAAATGGAGTACAACAGCCACTTTTAGGATGCCACTAAGTTTCCTCAGTGTTTGCTAGTATAATAGCTTAGTAAAAATGAGTTTCAGTATGCAATGCAGTGGTGCTGCAAATAGCTTGGCACCAGTGGGACACAAATGGAGTACAACAGCCACTTGTAGGATGCCACTAAGTTTCCTCAGTGTTTGCTAGTATAATGGCTTGGTAACAATGAGCTTGAGTGTGCAATGCAGAGGTGCTACAAATAGATTTGCACTAGTGGGACACTAATGGAAGTCCATCAGCCACTTTTAGGATGCCACTAAGTTTCCTCAGTGTTTGCTAGTATAATGGCTTAGTAACAATGAGTTTGAGTGTGCAATGCAGAGGTGCTGCAAATAGATTTGCGCTAGTGGGACACAAATGGAAGTCCTACAGCCACGTTTAGGATGCCACTAAGTTTCCTCAGTGTTTGCTAGTATACTAGCTTAGTAAAAATAAGTTTGAGTGTGCAATGCAGTGGTGCTGCAAATAGCGTTGCACCAGTGGGACAACAATGAAGTCCAACAGCCACTTTTAGGATGCCACTAAGTTTCCTCAGTGTTTGCTAGTATAATGGCTTAGTAAAAATGAGTTTCAGTATGCAATGCAGTGGTGCTGCAAATAGCTTGGCACCAGTGGGACACAAATGGAGTACAATAGCCACTTTTAGGATGCCACTAAGTTTCCTCAGTGTTTGCTAGTATAATGGCTTAGTAACAATGAGCTTGAGTGTGCAATGCAGAGGTGCTACAAATAGATTTGCACTAGTGGGACACTAATGGAAGTCCAACAGCCACTTTTAGGGTGCCACTAAGTTTCCTCAGTGTTTGCTAGTATAATGGCTTAGTAAAAATGAGTTTGAGTGTGCAATGCAGTGGTGCTGCAAAAAGATTTGCACTAGTGGGACTCTAATGGAAGTCCAACAGCCACTTTTAGGATGCCACTAAGTTTCCTCAGTGTTTGCTAGTATAATGGCTTAGTAACAATGAGTTTGAGTGTGCAATGCAGAGGTGCTGCAAATAGATTTGCACTAGTGGGACACAAATGGAAGTCCTACAGCCACGTTTAGGATGCCACTAAGTCTCCTCAGTGTTTGCTAGTATAATAGCTTAGTAAAAATGAGTTTGAGTGTGCAATGCAAGTCCTACAGCCGCGTTTAGGATGCCACTAAGTTTCCTCAGTGTTTGCTAGTATAATAGCTTAGTAAAAATGAGTTTGAGTGTGCAATGCAGTGGTGCTGCAAATAGCGTTGCACCAGTGGGACAATAATGAAGTCCAACAGCCACTTTTAGGATGCCACTAAGTTTCCTCAGTGTTTGCTAGTAAAATGGCTTAGTAACAATGAGCTTGAGTGTGCAATGCTGAGGTGCTACAAATAGATTTGCACTAGTGGGACACTAATGGAAGTCCAACAGCCACTTTTAGGGTGCCACTAAGTTTCCTCAGTGTTTGCTAGTATAATGGCTTAGTAAAAATGAGTTTGAGTGTGCAATGCAGTGGTGCTGCAAATAGATTTGCACTAGTGGGACACTAATGGAAGTCCAACAGCCACTTTTAGGATGCCACTAAGTTTCCTCAGTGTTTGCTAGTATAATGGCTTAGTAAAAATGAGTTTGAGTGTGCAATGCAGAGGTGCTGCAAATAGATTTGCACTAGTGGGACACAAATGGAAGTCCTACAGCCACGTTTAGGATGCCACTAAGTGTCCTCAGTGTTTGCTAGTATAATAGCTTAGTAAAAATGAGTTTGAGTGTGCAATGCAGTGGTGCTGCAAATAGATTTGCACTAGTGGGACACAAATGGAAGTCCTACAGCCACGTTTAGGATGCCACTAAGTCTCCTCAGTGTTTGCTAGTATAATAGCTTAGTAAAAATGAGTTTGAGTGTGCAATGCAAGTCCTACAGCCGCGTTTAGGATGCCATTAAGTTTCCTCAGTTTTTGCTAGTATAATAGCTTAGTAAAAATGGGTTTGAGTGTGCAATGCAGTGGTGCTGCAAATAGTGTTGCACCAGTGGGACAATAATGAAGTCCAACAGCCACTTTTAGGATGCCACTAAGTTTCCTCTGTGTTTGCTAGTATAATGGCTTAGTAAAAATGAGTTTCAGTATGCAATGCAGTGGTGCTGCAAATAGCTTGGCACCAGTGGGACACAAATGGAGTACAACAGCCACTTTTAGGATGCCACTAAGTTTCCTCAGTGTTTGCTAGTAAAATGGCTTAGGAACAATGAGCTTGAGTGTGCAATGCAGAGGTGCTACAAATAGATTTGCACTAGTGGGACACAAATGGAAGTCCTACAGCCTCGTTTAGGATGCCACTAAGTCTCCTCAGTGTTTTCTAGTATAATAGCTTAGTAAAAATGAGTTTGAATGTGCAATGCAAGTCCTACAGCCGCGATTAGGATGCCACTAAAATTCCTCAGTGTTTGCTAGTATAATAGCTTAGTAAAAATGAGTTTGAGTGTGCAATCCAGTGGTGCTGCAAATAGCGTTGCACCAGTGGGACAATAATGAAGTCCAACAGCCACTTTTAGGATGCCACTAAGTTTCCTCAGTGTTTGCTAGTATAATGGCTTAGTAACAATGAGCTTAAGTGTGCAATGCAGAGGTGCTACAAATAGATTTGCACTAGTGGGACACTAATGGAAGTCCAACAGCCACTTTTAGGGTGCCACTAAGTTTCCTCAGTGTTTGCTAGTATAATGGCTTAGTAAAAATGAGTTTGAGTGTGCAATGCAGTGGTGCTGCAAATAGATTTGCACTAGTGGGACACAAATGGAAGTCCTACAGCCACGTTTAGGATGCCACTAAGTCTCTTCAGTGTTTGCTAGTATAATAGCTTAGTAAAAATGAGTTTGAGTGTGCAATGCAAGTCCTACAGCCGCGTTTAGGACGCCACTAAGTTTCCTCCGTGTTTGCTAGTATAATAGCTTAGTAAAAATGAGTTTGAGTGTGCAATGCAGTGGTGCTGCAATTAGCATTGCACCAGTGGGACAATAATGAAGTCCAACAGCCACTTTTAGGATGCCACTAAGTTTCCTCAGTGTTTGCTAGTAAAATTGCTTAGTAACAATGAGCTTGAGTGTGCAATGCAGAGGTGCTACAAATAGATTTGCACTAGTGGGACACTAATGGAAGTCCAACAGCCACTTTTAGGGTGCCACTAAGTTTCCTCAGTGTTTGCTAGTATAATGGCTTAGTAAAAATGAGTTTGAGTGTGCAATGCAGTGGTGCTGCAAATAGATTTGCACTAGTGGGACACTAATGGAAGTCCAACAGCCACTTTTAGGATGCCACTAAGTTTCCTCAGTGTTTGCTAGTATAATGGCTTAGTAACAATGAGTTTGAGTGTGCAATGCAGAGGTGCTGCAAATAGATTTGCACTAGTGGGACACAAATGGAAGTCCTACAGCCACGTTTAGGATGCCACTAAGTGTCCTCAGTGTTTGCTAGTATAATAGCTTAGTAAAAATGAGTTTGAGTGTGCAATGCAGTGGTGCTGCAAATAGCGTTGCACCAGTGGGACAATAATGAAGTCCAACAGCCACTTTTAGGATGCCACTAAGTTTCCTCAGTGTTTGCTAGTATAATGGCTTAGTAAAAATGAGTTTCAGTATGCAATGCAGTGGTCCTGCAAATAGCTTGGCACCAGTGGGACACAAATGGAGTACAACAGCCACTTTTAGGATGCCACTAAGTTTCCTCAGTGTTTGCTAGTATAATGGCTTAGTAACAATGAGCTTGAGTGTGCAATGCAGAGGTGCTACAAATAGATTTGCACTAGTGGGACACTAATGGAAGTCCAACAGCCACTTTTAGGATGCCACTAAGTTTCCTCAGTGTTTGCTAGTATAATGGCTTAGTAAAAATGAGTTTGAGTGTGCAATGCAGTGGTGCTGCAAATAGATTTGCACTAGTCGGACACTAATGGAAGTCCAACAGCTACTTTTAGGATGCCACTAAGTTTCCTCAGTGTTTGCTAGTATAATGGCTTAGTAACAATGAGTTTGAGTGTGCAATGCAGAGATGCTGCAAATAAATTTGCACTAGTGGGACACAAATGGAAGTTCTTCAGCCACGTTTAGGATGCCACTAAGTGTCCTCAGTGTTTGCTAGTATGATAGCTTAGTAAAAATGAGTTTTAGTGTGCTATGCAGTGGTGCTGCAAATAGATTTGCACTAGTGGGACACAAATGGAAGTCCTACAGCCACGTTTAGGATGCCACTAAGTCTCCTCAGTGTTTGCTAGTATAATAGCTTAGTAAAAATGAGTTTGAGTGTGCAATGCAAGTCCTACAGCCGCGTTTAGGATGCCACTAAGTTTCCTCAGTGTTTGCTAGTATAATAGCTTAGTAAAAATGGGTTTGAGTGTGCAATGCAGTGGTGCTGCAAATAGCGTTGCACCAGTGGGACAATAATGAAGTCCAACAGCCACTTTTAGGATGCCACTAAGTTTCCTCTGTGTTTGCTAGTATAATGGCTTAGTAAAAATGAGTTTCAGTATGCAATGCAGTGGTGCTGCAAATAGCTTGGCACCAGTGGGACACAAATGGAGTACAACAGCCACTTTTAGGATGCCACTAAGTTTCCTCAGTGTTTGCTAGTAAAATGGCTTAGTAACAATGAGCTTGAGTGTGCAATGCAGAGGTGCTACAAATAGATTTGCACTAGTGCCTACAACCTACAATAGCCCTCAGCCCAGTAGACCACTGCGCAACCAGCTCTGTCCTCACCTATTGTACCATCACCCATTCCCTGTAGACTGTGAGCCCTCGCGGGCAGGGTCCTCTCTCCTCCTATACCAGTCTGTCTTGTACTGTTAATGATTGTTGTACGTATACCCTCTTTCACTTGTAAAGCGCCATGGAATAAATGGCGCTATAATAATAAATAATAATAATAATAATAATAATAATAATAGTGGGACACTAATGGAAGTCCAACAGCCACTTTTAGGGTGCCACTAAGTTTCCTCAGTGTTTGCTAGTATAATGGCTTAGTAAAAATGAGTTTGAGTGTGCAATGCAGTGGTGCTGCAAATAGATTTGCACTAGTGGGACACTAATGGAAGTCCAACAGCCACTTTTAGGATGCCACTAAGTTTCCTCAGTGTTTGCTAGTATAATGGCTTAGTAACAATGAATTTGAGTGTGCAATGCAGAGGTGCTGCAAATAGATTTGCACTAGTGGGACACAAATGGAAGTCCTACAGCCACGTTTAGGATGCCACTAAGTGTCCTCAGTGTTTGCTAGTATAATAGCTTAGTAAAAATGAGTTTCAGTATGCAATGCAGTGGTGCTGCAAATAGCTTGGCACCAGTGGGACACAAATGGAGTACAACAGCCACTTTTAGGATGCCACTAAGTTTCCTCAGTGTTTGCTAGTATAATGGCTTAGTAACAATGAGCTTGAGTGTGCAATGCAGAGGTGCTACAAATAGATTTGCACTAGTGGGACACTAATGGAAGTCCAACAGCCACTTTTAGGGTGCCACTAAGTTTCCTCAGTGTTTGCTAGTATAATGGCTTAGTAAAAATGAGTTTGAGTGTGCAATGCAGTGGTGCTGCAAAAAGATTTGCACTAGTGGGACTCTAATGGAAGTCCAACAGCCACTTTTAGGATGCCACTAAGTTTCCTCAGTGTTTGCTAGTATAATGGCTTAGTAACAATGAGTTTGAGTGTGCAATGCAGAGGTGCTGCAAATAGATTTGCACTAGTGGGACACAAATGGAAGTCCAACAGCCACGTTTAGGATGCCACTAAGTCTCCTCAGTGTTTGCTAGTATAATGGCTTAGTAAAATTGAGTTTGAGTGTGCAATGCAAGTCCTACAGCCGCGTTTAGGATGCCACTAAGTTTCCTCAGTGTTTGCTAGTATAATAGCTTAGTAAAAATGAGTTTGAGTGTGCAATGCAGTGGTGCTGCAAATAGTGTTGCACCAGTGGGACAATAATGAAGTCCAACAGCCACTTTTAGGATGCCACTAAGTTTCCTCAGTGTTTGCTAGTATAATGGCTTAGTAAAAATGAGTTTCAGTATGCAATGCAGTGGTGCTGCAAATAGCTTGGCACCAGTGGGACACAAATGGAGTACAACAGCCACTTTTAGGATGCCACTAAGTTTCCTCAGTGTTTGCTAGTATAATGGCTTAGTAACAATGAGCTTGAGTGTGCAATGCAAGTCCTACAGCCGCGTTTAGGATGCCACTACGTTTCCTCAGTGTTTGCTAGTATAATAGCTTAGTAAAAATGAGTTTGAGTGTGCAATGCAGTGGTGCTGCAAATAGCGTTGCACCAGTGGGACAATAATGAAGTCCAACAGCCACTTTTAGGATGCCACTAAGTTTCCTCAGTGTTTGCTAGTATAATGGCTTAGTAAAAATGAGTTTCAGTATGCAATGCAGTGGTGCTGCAAATAGCTTGGCATTAGTGGGACACAAATGGAGTACAACAGACACTTTTAGGATGCCACTAAGTTTCCTCAGTGTTTGCTATTATAATAGCTTAGTAAAAATGAGTTTGAGTATGCAATGCAGTGGTGCTGCAAATAGCTGGGCACCAGTGGGACACAAATGGAGTACAACAGCCACTTTTAGGATGCCACTAAGTTTCCTCAGTGTTTGCTAGTATAATGGCTTAGTAACAATGAGTTTGAGTGTGCAATGCAGAGGTGCTGCAAATAGATTTGCGCTAGTGGGACACAAATGGAAGTCCTACAGCCACGTTTAGGATGCCACTAAGTTTCCTCAGTGTTTGCTAGTATACTAGCTTAGTAAAAATAAGTTTGAGTGTGCAATGCAGTGGTGCTGCAAATAGCGTTGCACCAGTGGGACAACAATGAAGTCCAACAGCCACTTTTAGGATGCCACTAAGTTTCCTCAGTGTTTGCTAGTATAATGGCTTAGTAAAAATGAGTTTCAGTATGCAATGCAGTGGTGCTGCAAATAGCTTGGCACCAGTGGGACACAAATGGAGTACAACAGCCACTTTTAGGATGCCACTAAGTTTCCTCAGTGTTTGCTAGTATAATGGCTTAGTAACAATGAGCTTGAGTGTGCAATGCAGAGGTGCTACAAATAGATTTGCACTAGTGGGACACTAATGGAAGTCCAACAGCCACTTTTAGGGTGCCACTAAGTTTCCTCAGTGTTTGCTAGTATAATGGCTTAGTAAAAATGAGTTTGAGTGTGCAATGCAGTGGTGCTGCAAAAAGATTTGCACTAGTGGGACTCTAATGAAAGTCCAACAGCCACTTTTAGGATGCCACTAAGTTTCCTCAGTGTTTGCTAGTATAATGGCTTAGTAACAATGAGTTTGAGTGTGCAATGCAGAGGTGCTGCAAATAGATTTGCACTAGTGGGACACAAATGGAAGTCCTACAGCCACGTTTAGGATGCCACTAAGTCTCCTCAGTGTTTGCTAGTATAATAGCTTAGTAAAAATGAGTTTGAGTGTGCAATGCAAGTCTTACAGCCGCGTTTAGGATGCCACTAAGTTTCCTCAGTGTTTGCTAGTATAATAGCTTAGTAAAAATGAGTTTGAGTGTGCAATGCAGAGGTGCTACAAATAGATTTGCACTAGTGGGACAATAATGAAGTCCAACAGCCACTTTTAGGATGCCACTAAGTTTCCTCAGTGTTTGCTATTATAATAGCTTAGTAAAAATGAGTTTCAGTATGCAATGCAGTGGTGCTGCAAATAGCTGGGCACCAGTGGGACACAAATGGAGTACAACAGCCACTTTTAGGATGCCACTAAGTTTCCTCAGTGTTTGCTAGTATAATAGCTTAGTAAAAATGAGTTTCAGTATGCAATGCAGTGGTGCTGCAAATAGCTTGGCACCAGTGGGACACAAATGGAGTACAACAGCCACTTGTAGGATGCCACTAAGTTTCCTCAGTGTTTGCTAGTATAATGGCTTGGTAACAATGAGCTTGAGTGTGCAATGCAGAGGTGCTACAAATAGATTTGCACTAGTGGGACACTAATGGAAGTCCATCAGCCACTTTTAGGATGCCACTAAGTTTCCTCAGTGTTTGCTAGTATAATGGCTTAGTAACAATGAGTTTGAGTGTGCAATGCAGAGGTGCTGCAAATAGATTTGCGCTAGTGGGACACAAATGGAAGTCCTACAGCCACGTTTAGGATGCCACTAAGTTTCCTCAGTGTTTGCTAGTATACTAGCTTAGTAAAAATAAGTTTGAGTGTGCAATGCAGTGGTGCTGCAAATAGCGTTGCACCAGTGGGACAACAATGAAGTCCAACAGCCACTTTTAGGATGCCACTAAGTTTCCTCAGTGTTTGCTAGTATAATGGCTTAGTAAAAATGAGTTTCAGTATGCAATGCAGTGGTGCTGCAAATAGCTTGGCACCAGTGGGACACAAATGGAGTACAACAGCCACTTTTAGGATGCCACTAAGTTTCCTCAGTGTTTGGTAGTATAATGGCTTAGTAACAATGAGCTTGAGTGTGCAATGCAGAGGTGCTACAAATAGATTTGCACTAGTGGGACACTAATGGAAGTCCAACAGCCACTTTTAGGGTGCCACTAAGTTTCCTCAGTGTTTGCTAGTATAATGGCTTAGTAAAAATGAGTTTGAGTGTGCAATGCAGTGGTGCTGCAAAAAGATTTGCACTAGTGGGACTCTAATGGAAGTCCAACAGCCACTTTTAGGATGCCACTAAGTTTCCTCAGTGTTTGCTAGTATAATGGCTTAGTAACAATGAGTTTGAGTGTGCAATGCAGAGGTGCTGCAAATAGATTTGCACTAGTGGGACACAAATGGAAGTCCTACAGCCACGTTTAGGATGCCACTAAGTCTCCTCAGTGTTTGCTAGTATAATAGCTTAGTAAAAATGAGTTTGAGTGTGCAATGCAAGTCCTACAGCCGCGTTTAGGATGCCACTAAGTTTCCTCAGTGTTTGCTAGTATAATAGCTTAGTAAAAATGAGTTTGAGTGTGCAATGCAGTGGTGCTGCAAATAGCGTTGCACCAGTGGGACAATAATGAAGTCCAACAGCCACTTTTAGGATGCCACTAAGTTTCCTCAGTGTTTGCTAGTAAAATGGCTTAGTAACAATGAGCTTGAGTGTGCAATGCTGAGGTGCTACAAATAGATTTACACTAGTGGGACACTAATGGAAGTCCAACAGCCACTTTTAGGGTGCCACTAAGTTTCCTCAGTGTTTGCTAGTATAATGGCTTAGTAAAAATGAGTTTGAGTGTGCAATGCAGTGGTGCTGCAAATAGATTTGCACTAGTGGGACACTAATGGAAGTCCAACAGCCACTTTTAGGATGCCAATAAGTTTCCTCAGTGTTTGCTAGTATAATGGCTTTGTAACAATGAGTTTGAGTGTGCAATGCAGAGGTGCTGCAAATAGATTTGCACTAGTGGGACACAAATGGAAGTCCTACAGCCACGTTTAGGATGCCACTAAGTGTCCTCAGTGTTTGCTAGTATAATAGCTTAGTAAAAATGAGTTTGAGTGTGCAATGCAGTGGTGCTGCAAATAGATTTGCACTAGTGGGACACAAATGGAAGTCCTACAGCCACGTTTAGGATGCCACTAAGTCTCCTCAGTGTTTGCTAGTATAATAGCTTAGTAAAAATGAGTTTGAGTGTGCAATGCAAGTCCTACAGCCGCGTTTAGGATGCCATTAAGTTTCCTCAGTTTTTGCTAGTATAATAGCTTAGTAAAAATGGGTTTGAGTGTGCAATGCAGTGGTGCTGCAAATAGTGTTGCACCAGTGGGACAATAATGAAGTCCAACAGCCACTTTTAGGATGCCACTAAGTTTCCTCTGTGTTTGCTAGTATAATGGCTTAGTAAAAATGAGTTTCAGTATGCAATGCAGTGGTGCTGCAAATAGCTTGGCACCAGTGGGACACAAATGGAGTACAACAGCCACTTTTAGGATGCCACTAAGTTTCCTCAGTGTTTGCTAGTAAAATGGCTTAGTAACAATGAGCTTGAGTGTGCAATGCAGAGGTGCTACAAATAGATTTGCACTAGTGGGACACAAATGGAAGTCCTACAGCCTCGTTTAGGATGCCACTAAGTCTCCTCAGTGTTTTCTAGTATAATAGCTTAGTAAAAATGAGTTTGAATGTGCAATGCAAGTCCTACAGCCGCGATTAGGATGCCACTAAAATTCCTCAGTGTTTGCTAGTATAATAGCTTAGTAAAAATGAGTTTGAGTGTGCAATCCAGTGGTGCTGCAAATAGCGTTGCACCAGTGGGACAATAATGAAGTCCAACAGCCACTTTTAGGATGCCACTAAGTTTCCTCAGTGTTTGCTAGTATAATGGCTTAGTAACAATGAGCTTAAGTGTGCAATGCAGAGGTGCTACAAATAGATTTGCACTAGTGGGACACTAATGGAAGTCCAACAGCCACTTTTAGGGTGCCACTAAGTTTCCTCAGTGTTTGCTAGTATAATGGCTTAGTAAAAATGAGTTTGAGTGTGCAATGCAGTGGTGCTGCAAATAGATTTGCACTAGTGGGACACAAATGGAAGTCCTACAGCCACGTTTAGGATGCCACTAAGTCTCTTCAGTGTTTGCTAGTATAATAGCTTAGTAAAAATGAGTTTGAGTGTGCAATGCAAGTCCTACAGCCGCGTTTAGGACGCCACTAAGTTTCCTCTGTGTTTGCTAGTATAATAGCTTAGTAAAAATGAGTTTGAGTGTGCAATGCAGTGGTGCTGCAATTAGCGTTGCACCAGTGGGACAATAATGAAGTCCAACAGCCACTTTTAGGATGCCACTAAGTTTCCTCAGTGTTTGCTAGTAAAATTGCTTAGTAACAATGAGCTTGAGTGTGCAATGCAGAGGTGCTACAAATAGATTTGCACTAGTGGGACACTAATGGAAGTCCAACAGCCACTTTTAGGGTGCCACTAAGTTTCCTCAGTGTTTGCTAGTATAATGGCTTAGTAAAAATGAGTTTGAGTGTGCAATGCAGTGGTGCTGCAAATAGATTTGCACTAGTGGGACACTAATGGAAGTCCAACAGCCACTTTTAGGATGCCACTAAGTTTCCTCAGTGTTTGCTAGTATAATGGCTTAGTAACAATGAGTTTGAGTGTGCAATGCAGAGGTGCTGCAAATAGATTTGCACTAGTGGGACACAAATGGAAGTCCTACAGCCACGTTTAGGATGCCACTAAGTGTCCTCAGTGTTTGCTAGTATAATAGCTTAGTAAAAATGAGTTTGAGTGTGCAATGCAGTGGTGCTGCAAATAGCGTTGCACCAGTGGGACAATAATGAAGTCCAACAGCCACTTTTAGGATGCCACTAAGTTTCCTCAGTGTTTGCTAGTATAATGGCTTAGTAAAAATGAGTTTCAGTATGCAATGCAGTGGTCCTGCAAATAGCTTGGCACCAGTGGGACACAAATGGAGTACAACAGCCACTTTTAGGATGCCACTAAGTTTCCTCAGTGTTTGCTAGTATAATGGCTTAGTAACAATGAGCTTGAGTGTGCAATGCAGAGGTGCTACAAATAGATTTGCACTAGTGGGACACTAATGGAAGTCCAACAGCCACTTTTAGGATGCCACTAAGTTTCCTCAGTGTTTGCTAGTATAATGGCTTAGTAAAAATGAGTTTGAGTGTGCAATGCAGTGGTGCTGCAAATAGATTTGCACTAGTCGGACACTAATGGAAGTCCAACAGCTACTTTTAGGATGCCACTAAGTTTCCTCAGTGTTTGCTAGTATAATGGCTTAGTAACAATGAGTTTGAGTGTGCAATGCAGAGATGCTGCAAATAAATTTGCACTAGTGGGACACAAATGGAAGTTCTTCAGCCACGTTTAGGATGCCACTAAGTGTCCTCAGTGTTTGCTAGTATGATAGCTTAGTAAAAATGAGTTTTAGTGTGCTATGCAGTGGTGCTGCAAATAGATTTGCACTAGTGGGACACAAATGGAAGTCCTACAGCCACGTTTAGGATGCCACTAAGTCTCCTCAGTGTTTGCTAGTATAATAGCTTAGTAAAAATGAGTTTGAGTGTGCAATGCAAGTCCTACAGCCGCGTTTAGGATGCCACTAAGTTTCCTCAGTGTTTGCTAGTATAATAGCTTAGTAAAAATGGGTTTGAGTGTGCAATGCAGTGGTGCTGCAAATAGCGTTGCACCAGTGGGACAATAATGAAGTCCAACAGCCACTTTTAGGATGCCACTAAGTTTCCTCTGTGTTTGCTAGTATAATGGCTTAGTAAAAATGAGTTTCAGTATGCAATGCAGTGGTGCTGCAAATAGCTTGGCACCAGTGGGACACAAATGGAGTACAACAGCCACTTTTAGGATGCCACTAAGTTTCCTCAGTGTTTGCTAGTAAAATGGCTTAGTAACAATGAGCTTGAGTGTGCAATGCAGAGGTGCTACAAATAGATTTGCACTAGTGCCTACAACCTACAATAGCCCTCAGCCCAGTAGACCACTGCGCAACCAGCTCTGTCCTCACCTATTGTACCATCACCCATTCCCTGTAGACTGTGAGCCCTCGCGGGCAGGGTCCTCTCTCCTCCTATACCAGTCTGTCTTGTACTGTTAATGATTGTTGTACGTATACCCTCTTTCACTTGTAAAGCGCCATGGAATAAATGGCGCTATAATAATAAATAATAATAATAATAATAATAATAATAATAATAGTGGGACACTAATGGAAGTCCAACAGCCACTTTTAGGGTGCCACTAAGTTTCCTCAGTGTTTGCTAGTATAATGGCTTAGTAACAATGAATTTGAGTGTGCAATGCAGAGGTGCTGCAAATAGATTTGCACTAGTGGGACACAAATGGAAGTCCTACAGCCACGTTTAGGATGCCACTAAGTGTCCTCAGTGTTTGCTAGTATAATAGCTTAGTAAAAATGAGTTTCAGTATGCAATGCAGTGGTGCTGCAAATAGCTTGGCACCAGTGGGACACAAATGGAGTACAACAGCCACTTGTAGGATGCCACTAAGTTTCCTCAGTGTTTGCTAGTATAATGGCTTGGTAACAATGAGCTTGAGTGTGCAATGCAGAGGTGCTACAAATAGATTTGTACTAGTGGGACACTAATGGAAGTCCATCAGCCACTTTTAGGATGCCACTAAGTTTCCTCAGTGTTTGCTAGTATAATGGCTTAGTAACAATGAGTTTGAGTGTGCAATGCAGAGGTGCTGCAAATAGATTTGCGCTAGTGGGACACAAATGGAAGTCCTACAGCCACGTTTAGGATGCCACTAAGTTTCCTCAGTGTTTGCTAGTATACTAGCTTAGTAAAAATAAGTTTGAGTGTGCAATGCAGTGGTGCTGCAAATAGCGTTGCACCAGTGGGACAACAATGAAGTCCAACAGCCACTTTTAGGATGCCACTAAGTTTCCTCAGTGTTTGCTAGTATAATGGCTTAGTAAAAATGAGTTTCAGTATGCAATGCAGTGGTGCTGCAAATAGCTTGGCACCAGTGGGACACAAATGGAGTACAACAGCCACTTTTAGGATGCCACTAAGTTTCCTCAGTGTTTGCTAGTATAATGGCTTAGTAACAATGAGCTTGAGTGTGCAATGCAGAGGTGCTACAAATAGATTTGCACTAGTGGGACACTAATGGAAGTCCAACAGCCACTTTTAGGGTGCCACTAAGTTTCCTCAGTGTTTGCTAGTATAATGGCTTAGTAAAAATGAGTTTGAGTGTGCAATGCAGTGGTGCGGCAAAAAGATTTGCACTAGTGGGACTCTAATGGAAGTCCAACAGCCACTTTTAGGATGCCACTAAGTTTCCTCAGTGTTTGCTAGTATAATGGCTTAGTAACAATGAGTTTGAGTGTGCAATGCAGAGGTGCTGCAAATAGATTTGCACTAGTGGGACACAAATGGAAGTCCAACAGCCACGTTTAGGATGCCACTAAGTCTCCTCAGTGTTTGCTAGTATAATGGCTTAGTAAAATTGAGTTTCAGTATGCAATGCAGTGGTGCTGCAAATAGCTTGGCACCAGTGGGACACAAATGGAGTACAACAGCCACTTTTAGGATGCCACTAAGTTTCCTCAGTGTTTGCTAGTATAATGGCTTAGTAACAATGAGCTTGAGTGTGCAATGCAAGTCCTACAGCCGCGTTTAGGATGCCACTAAGTTTCCTCAGTGTTTGCTAGTATAATAGCTTAGTAAAAATGAGTTTGAGTGTGCAATGCAGTGGTGCTGCAAATAGCGTTGAACCAGTGGGACAATAATGAAGTCCAACAGCCACTTTTAGGATGCCACTAAGTTTCCTCAGTGTTTGCTAGTATAATGGCTTAGTAAAAATGAGTTTCAGTATGCAATGCAGTGGTGCTGCAAATAGCTTGGCATTAGTGGGACACAAATGGAGTACAACAGACACTTTTAGGATGCCACTAAGTTTCCTCAGTGTTTGCTATTATAATAGCTTAGTAAAAATGAGTTTCAGTATGCAATGCAGTGGTGCTGCAAATAGCTGGGCACCAGTGGGACACAAATGGAGTACAACAGCCACTTTTAGGATGCCACTAAGTTTCCTCAGTGTTTGCTAGTATAATAGCTTAGTAAAAATGAGTTTCAGTATGCAATGCAGTGGTGCTGCAAATAGCTTGGCACCAGTGGGACACAAATGGAGTACAACAGCCACTTGTAGGATGCCACTAAGTTTCCTCAGTGTTTGCTAGTATAATGGCTTGGTAACAATGAGCTTGAGTGTGCAATGCAGAGGTGCTACAAATAGATTTGCACTAGTGGGACACTAATGGAAGTCCATCAGCCACTTTTAGGATGCCACTAAGTTTCCTCAGTGTTTGCTAGTATAATGGCTTAGTAACAATGAGTTTGAGTGTGCAATGCAGAGGTGCTGCAAATAGATTTGCGCTAGTGGGACACAAATGGAAGTCCTACAGCCACGTTTAGGATGCCACTAAGTTTCCTCAGTGTTTGCTAGTATACTAGCTTAGTAAAAATAAGTTTGAGTGTGCAATGCAGTGGTGCTGCAAATAGCGTTGCACCAGTGGGACAACAATGAAGTCCAACAGCCACTTTTAGGATGCCACTAAGTTTCCTCAGTGTTTGCTAGTATAATGGCTTAGTAAAAATGAGTTTCAGTATGCAATGCAGTGGTGCTGCAAATAGCTTGGCACCAGTGGGACACAAATGGAGTACAACAGCCACTTTTAGGATGCCACTAAGTTTCCTCAGTGTTTGCTAGTATAATGGCTTAGTAACAATGAGCTTGAGTGTGCAATGCAGAGGTGCTACAAATAGATTTACACTAGTGGGACAATAATGAAGTCCAACAGCCACTTTTAGGATGCCACTAAGTTTCCTCAGTGTTTGCTATTATAATAGCTTAGTAAAAATGAGTTTCAGTATGCAATGCAGTGGTGCTGCAAATAGCTGGGCACCAGTGGGACACAAATGGAGTACAACAGCCACTTTTAGGATGCCACTAAGTTTCCTCAGTGTTTGCTAGTATAATAGCTTAGTAAAAATGAGTTTCAGTATGCAATGCAGTGGTGCTGCAAATAGCTTGGCACCAGTGGGACACAAATGGAGTACAACAGCCACTTGTAGGATGCCACTAAGTTTCCTCAGTGTTTGCTAGTATAATGGCTTGGTAACAATGAGCTTGAGTGTGCAATGCAGAGGTGCTACAAATAGATTTGCACTAGTGGGACACTAATGGAAGTCCATCAGCCACTTTTAGGATGCCACTAAGTTTCCTCAGTGTTTGCTAGTATAATGGCTTAGTAACAATGAGTTTGAGTGTGCAATGCAGAGGTGCTGCAAATAGATTTGCGCTAGTGGGACACAAATGGAAGTCCTACAGCCACGTTTAGGATGCCACTAAGTTTCCTCAGTGTTTGCTAGTATACTAGCTTAGTAAAAATAAGTTTGAGTGTGCAATGCAGTGGTGCTGCAAATAGCGTTGCACCAGTGGGACAACAATGAAGTCCAACAGCCACTTTTAGGATGCCACTAAGTTTCCTCAGTGTTTGCTAGTATAATGGCTTAGTAAAAATGAGTTTCAGTATGCAATGCAGTGGTGCTGCAAATAGCTTGGCACCAGTGGGACACAAATGGAGTACAACAGCCACTTTTAGGATGCCACTAAGTTTCCTCAGTGTTTGCTAGTATAATGGCTTAGTAACAATGAGCTTGAGTGTGCAATGCAGAGGTGCTACAAATAGATTTGCACTAGTGGGACACTAATGGAAGTCCAACAGCCACTTTTAGGGTGCCACTAAGTTTCCTCAGTGTTTGCTAGTATAATGGCTTAGTAAAAATGAGTTTGAGTGTGCAATGCAGTGGTGCTGCAAAAAGATTTGCACTAGTGGGACTCTAATGGAAGTCCAACAGCCACTTTTAGGATGCCACTAAGTGTCCTCAGTGTTTGCTAGTATAATGGCTTAGTAACAATGAGTTTGAGTGTGCAATGCAGAGGTGCTGCAAATAGATTTGCACTAGTGGGACACAAATGGAAGTCCTACAGCCACGTTTAGGATGCCACTAAGTCTCCTCAGTGTTTGCTAGTATAATAGCTTAGTAAAAATGAGTTTGAGTGTGCAATGCAAGTCCTACAGCCGAGTTTAGGATGCCACTAAGTTTCCTCAGTGTTTGCTAGTATAATAGCTTAGTAAAAATGAGTTTGAGTGTGCAATGCAGTGGTGCTGCAAATAGCGTTGCACCAGTGGGACAATAATGAAGTCCAACAGCCACTTTTAGGATGCCACTAAGTTTCCTCAGTGTTTGCTAGTAAAATGGCTTAGTAACAATGAGCTTGAGTGTGCAATGCTGAGGTGCTACAAATAGATTTGCACTAGTGGGACACTAATGGAAGTCCAACAGCCACTTTTAGGGTGCCACTAAGTTTCCTCAGTGTTTGCTAGTATAATGGCTTAGGAAAAATGAGTTTGAGTGTGCAATGCAGTGGTGCTGCAAATAGATTTGCACTAGTGGGACACTAATGGAAGTCCAACAGCCACTTTTAGGATGCCAATAAGTTTCCTCAGTGTTTGCTAGTATAATGGCTTAGTAACAATGAGTTTGAGTGTGCAATGCAGAGGTGCTGCAAATAGATTTGCACTAGTGGGACACAAATGGAAGTCCTACAGCCACGTTTAGGATGCCACTAAGTGTCCTCAGTGTTTGCTAGTATAATAGCTTAGTAAAAATGAGTTTGAGTGTGCAATGCAGTGGTGCTGCAAATAGATTTGCACTAGTGGGACACAAATGGAAGTCCTACAGCCACGTTTAGGATGCCACTAAGTCTCCTCAGTGTTTGCTAGTATAATAGCTTAGTAAAAATGAGTTTGAGTGTGCAATGCAAGTCCTACAGCCGCGTTTAGGATGCCATTAAGTTTCCTCAGTTTTTGCTAGTATAATAGCTTAGTAAAAATGGGTTTGAATGTGCAATGCAGTGGTGCTGCAAATAGTGTTGCACCAGTGGGACAATAATGAAGTCCAACAGCCACTTTTAGGATGCCACTAAGTTTCCTCTGTGTTTGCTAGTATAATGGCTTAGTAAAAATGAGTTTCAGTATGCAATGCAGTGGTGCTGCAAATAGCTTGGCACCAGTGGGACACAAATGGAGTACAACAGCCACTTTTAGGATGCCACTAAGTTTCCTCAGTGTTTGCTAGTAAAATGGCTTAGTAACAATGAGCTTGAGTGTGCAATGCAGAGGTGCTACAAATAGATTTGCACTAGTGGGACACAAATGGAAGTCCTACAGCCTCGTTTAGGATGCCACTAAGTCTCCTCAGTGTTTTCTAGTATAATAGCTTAGTAAAAATGAGTTTGAATGTGCAATGCAAGTCCTACAGACGCGATTAGGATGCCACTAAAATTCCTCAGTGTTTGCTAGTATAATAGCTTAGTAAAAATGAGTTTGAGTGTGCAATCCAGTGGTGCTGCAAATAGCGTTGCACCAGTGGGACAATAATGAAGTCCAACAGCCACTTTTAGGATGCCACTAAGTTTCCTCAGTGTTTGCTAGTATAATGGCTTAGTAACAATGAGCTTAAGTGTGCAATGCAGAGGTGCTACAAATAGATTTGCACTAGTGGGACACTAATGGAAGTCCAACAGCCACTTTTAGGGTGCCACTAAGTTTCCTCAGTGTTTGCTAATATAATGGCTTAGTAAAAATGAGTTTGAGTGTGCAATGCAGTGGTGCTGCAAATAGATTTGCACTAGTGGGACACAAATGGAAGTCCTACAGCCACGTTTAGGATGCCACTAAGTCTCTTCAGTGTTTGCTAGTATAATAGCTTAGTAAAAATGAGTTTGAGTGTGCAATGCAAGTCCTACAGCCGCGTTTAGGACGCCACTAAGTTTCCTCCGTGTTTGCTAGTATAATAGCTTAGTAAAAATGAGTTTGAGTGTGCAATGCAGTGGTGCTGCAAATAGCGTTGCACCAGTGGGACAATAATGAAGTCCAACAGCCACTTTTAGGATGCCACTAAGTTTCCTCAGTGTTTGCTAGTATAATGGCTTAGTAAAAATGAGTTTCAGTATGCAATGCAGTGGTCCTGCAAATAGCTTGGCACCAGTGGGACACAAATGGAGTACAACAGCCACTTTTAGGATGCCACTAAGTTTCCTCAGTGTTTGCTAGTATAATGGCTTAGTAACAATGAGCTTGAGTGTGCAATGCAGAGGTGCTACAAATAGATTTGCACTAGTGGGACACTAATGGAAGTCCAACAGCCACTTTTAGGATGCCACTAAGTTTCCTCAGTGTTTGCTAGTATAATGGCTTAGTAAAAATGAGTTTGAGTGTGCAATGCAGTGGTGCTGCAAATAGATTTGCACTAGTCGGACACTAATGGAAGTCCAACAGCTACTTTTAGGATGCCACTAAGTTTCCTCAGTGTTTGCTAGTATAATGGCTTAGTAACAATGAGTTTGAGTGTGCAATGCAGAGATGCTGCAAATAAATTTGCACTAGTGGGACACAAATGGAAGTTCTTCAGCCACGTTTAGGATGCCACTAAGTGTCCTCAGTGTTTGCTAGTATGATAGCTTAGTAAAAATGAGTTTTAGTGTGCTATGCAGTGGTGCTGCAAATAGATTTGCACTAGTGGGACACAAATGGAAGTCCTACAGCCACGTTTAGGATGCCACTAAGTCTCCTCAGTGTTTGCTAGTATAATAGCTTAGTAAAAATGAGTTTGAGTGTGCAATGCAAGTCCTACAGCCGCGTTTAGGATGCCACTAAGTTTCCTCAGTGTTTGCTAGTATAATAGCTTAGTAAAAATGGGTTTGAGTGTGCAATGCAGTGGTGCTGCAAATAGCGTTGCACCAGTGGGACAATAATGAAGTCCAACAGCCACTTTTAGGATGCCACTAAGTTTCCTCTGTGTTTGCTAGTATAATGGCTTAGTAAAAATGAGTTTCAGTATGCAATGCAGTGGTGCTGCAAATAGCTTGGCACCAGTGGGACACAAATGGAGTACAACAGCCACTTTTAGGATGCCACTAAGTTTCCTCAGTGTTTGCTAGTAAAATGGCTTAGTAACAATGAGCTTGAGTGTGCAATGCAGAGGTGCTACAAATAGATTTGCACTAGTGCCTACAACCTACAATAGCCCTCAGCCCAGTAGACCACTGCGCAACCAGCTCTGTCCTCACCTATTGTACCATCACCCATTCCCTGTAGACTGTGAGCCCTCGCGGGCAGGGTCCTCTCTCCTCCTATACCAGTCTGTCTTGTACTGTTAATGATTGTTGTACGTATACCCTCTTTCACTTGTAAAGCGCCATGGAATAAATGGCGCTATAATAATAAATAATAATAATAATAATAATAATAATAATAATAATAATAGTGGGACACTAATGGAAGTCCAACAGCCACTTTTAGGGTGCCACTAAGTTTCCTCAGTGTTTGCTAGTATAATGGCTTAGTAAAAATGAGTTTGAGTGTGCAATGCAGTGGTGCTGCAAATAGATTTGCACTAGTGGGACACTAATGGAAGTCCAACAGCCACTTTTAGGATGCCACTAAGTTTCCTCAGTGTTTGCTAGTATAATGGCTTAGTAACAATGAATTTGAGTGTGCAATGCAGAGGTGCTGCACATAGATTTGCACTAGTGGGACACAAATGGAAGTCCTACAGCCACGTTTAGGATGCCACTAAGTGTCCTCAGTGTTTGCTAGTATAATAGCTTAGTAAAAATGAGTTTCAGTATGCAATGCAGTGGTGCTGCAAATAGCTTGGCACCAGTGGGACACAAATGGAGTACAACAGCCACTTGTAGGATGCCACTAAGTTTCCTCAGTGTTTGCTAGTATAATGGCTTGGTAACAATGAGCTTGAGTGTGCAATGCAGAGGTGCTACAAATAGATTTGTACTAGTGGGACACTAATGGAAGTCCATCAGCCACTTTTAGGATGCCACTAAGTTTCCTCAGTGTTTGCTAGTATAATGGCTTAGTAACAATGAGTTTGAGTGTGCAATGCAGAGGTGCTGCAAATAGATTTGCGCTAGTGGGACACAAATGGAAGTCCTACAGCCACGTTTAGGATGCCACTAAGTTTCCTCA
Organism: Anomaloglossus baeobatrachus; assembly: GCF_048569485.1. NCBI lineage: Eukaryota > Metazoa > Chordata > Amphibia > Anura > Aromobatidae > Anomaloglossus > Anomaloglossus baeobatrachus. The sequence goes on along the minus strand of NC_134354.1, from coordinate 393,458,364 downwards.
GTGTTTGCTAGTATACTAGCTTAGTAAAAATAAGTTTGAGTGTGCAATGCAGTGGTGCTGCAAATAGCGTTGCACCAGTGGGACAACAATGAAGTCCAACAGCCACTTTTAGGATGCCACTAAGTTTCCTCAGTGTTTGCTAGTATAATGGCTTAGTAAAAATGAGTTTCAGTATGCAATGCAGTGGTGCTGCAAATAGCTTGGCACCAGTGGGACACAAATGGAGTACAACAGCCACTTTTAGGATGCCACTAAGTTTCCTCAGTGTTTGCTAGTATAATGGCTTAGTAACAATGAGCTTGAGTGTGCAATGCAGAGGTGCTACAAATAGATTTGCACTAGTGGGACACTAATGGAAGTCCAACAGCCACTTTTAGGGTGCCACTAAGTTTCCTCAGTGTTTGCTAGTATAATGGCTTAGTAAAAATGAGTTTGAGTGTGCAATGCAGTGGTGCTGCAAAAAGATTTGCACTAGTGGGACTCTAATGGAAGTCCAACAGCCACTTTTAGGATGCCACTAAGTTTCCTCAGTGTTTGCTAGTATAATGGCTTAGTAACAATGAGTTTGAGTGTGCAATGCAGAGGTGCTGCAAATAGATTTGCACTAGTGGGACACAAATGGAAGTCCAACAGCCACGTTTAGGATGCCACTAAGTCTCCTCAGTGTTTGCTAGTATAATGGCTTAGTAAAATTGAGTTTGAGTGTGCAATGCAAGTCCTACAGCCGCGTTTAGGATGCCACTAAGTTTCCTCAGTGTTTGCTAGTATAATAGCTTAGTAAAAATGAGTTTGAGTGTGCAATGCAGTGGTGCTGCAAATAGTGTTGCACCAGTGGGACAATAATGAAGTCCAACAGCCACTTTTAGGATGCCACTAAGTTTCCTCAGTGTTTGCTAGTATAATGGCTTAGTAAAAATGAGTTTCAGTATGCAATGCAGTGGTGCTGCAAATAGCTTGGCACCAGTGGGACACAAATGGAGTACAACAGCCACTTTTAGGATGCCACTAAGTTTCCTCAGTGTTTGCTAGTATAATGGCTTAGTAACAATGAGCTTGAGTGTGCAATGCAAGTCCTACAGCCGCGTTTAGGATGCCACTAAGTTTCCTCAGTGTTTGCTAGTATAATAGCTTAGTAAAAATGAGTTTGAGTGTGCAATGCAGTGGTGCTGCAAATAGCGTTGCACCAGTGGGACAATAATGAAGTCCAACAGCCACTTTTAGGATGCCACTAAGTTTCCTCAGTGTTTGCTAGTATAATGGCTTAGTAAAAATGAGTTTCAGTATGCAATGCAGTGGTGCTGCAAATAGCTTGGCATTAGTGGGACACAAATGGAGTACAACAGACACTTTTAGGATGCCACTAAGTTTCCTCAGTGTTTGCTAGTAAAATGGCTTAGTAACAATGAGCTTGAGTGTGCAATGCAGAGGTGCTACAAATAGATTTGAACTAGTGGGACACTAATGGAAGTCCAACAGCCACTTTTAGGGTTCCACTAAGTTTCCTCAGTGTTTGCTAGTATAATGGCTTAGTAAAAATGAGTTTGAGTGTGCAATGCAGTGGTGCTGCAAAAAGATTTGCACTAGTGGGACACTAATGGAAGTCCAACAGCCACTTTTAGGATGCCACTAAGTTTCCTCAGTGTTTGCTAGTATAATGGCTTAGTAACAATGAGTTTGAGTGTGCAATGCAGAGGTGCTGCAAATAGATTTGCACTAGTGGGACACAAATGGAAGTCCTACAGCCACGTTTAGGATGCCACTAAGTGTCCTCAGTGTTTGCTAGTATAATAGCTTAGTAAAAATGAGTTTGAGTGTGCAATGCAGTGGTGCTGCAAATAGCGTTGCACCAGTGGGACAATAATGAAGTCCAACAGCCACTTTTAGGATGCCACTAAGTTTCCTCAGTGTTTGCTAGTATAATGGCTTAGTAAAAATGAGTTTCAGTATGCAATGCAGTGGTGCTGCAAATAGCTTGGCACCAGTGGGACACAAATGGAGTACAACGGCCACTTTTAGGATGCCACTAAGTTTCCTCAGTGTTTGCTAGTATAATGGCTTAGTAACAATGAGCTTGAGTGTGCAATGCAGAGGTGCTACAAATAGATTTGCACTAGTGGGACACTAATGGAAGTCCATCAGCCACTTTTAGGATGCCACTAAGTTTCCTCAGTGTTTGCTAGTATAATGGCTTAGTAAAAATGAGTTTGAGTTTGCAATGCAGTGGTGCTGCAAATAGATTTGCACTAGTCGGACACTAATGGAAGTCCAACGGCCACTTTTAGGATGCCACTAAGTTTCCTCAGTGTTTGCTAGTATAATGGCTTAGTAACAATGAGTTTGAGTGTGCAATGCAGAGGTGGTGCAAATAGATTTGCGCTAGTGGGACACAAATGGAAGTCCTACAGCCACGTTTAGGATGCCACTAAGTTTCCTCAGTGTTTGCTAGTATAATAGCTTAGTAAAAATGAGTTTGAGTGTGCAATGCAGTGGTGCTGCAAATAGCGTTGCACCAGTGGGACAATAATGAAGTCCAACAGCCACTTTTAGGATGCCACTAAGTTTCCTCAGTGTTTGCTAGTATAATGGCTTAGTAAAAATGAGTTTCAGTATGCAATGCAGTGGTGCTGCAAATAGCTTGGCACCAGTGGGACACAAATGGAGTACAACAGCCACTTTTAGGATGCCACTAAGTTTCCTCAGTGTTTGCTAGTATAATGGCTTAGTAACAATGAGCTTGAGTGTGCAATGCAAGTCCTACAGCCGCGTTTAGGATGCCACTAAGTTTCCTCAGTGTTTGCTAGTATAATAGCTTAGTAAAAATGAGTTTGAGTGTGCAATGCAGTGGTGCTGCAAATAGCGTTGCACCAGTGGGACAATAATGAAGTCCAACAGCCACTTTTAGGATGCCACTAAGTTTCCTCAGTGTTTGCTAGTATAATGGCTTAGTAAAAATGAGTTTCAGTATGCAATGCAGTGGTGCTGCAAATAGCTTGGCATTAGTGGGACACAAATGGAGTACAACAGACACTTTTAGGATGCCACTAAGTTTCCTCAGTGTTTGCTAGTAAAATGGCTTAGTAACAATGAGCTTGAGTGTGCAATGCAGAGGTGCTACAAATAGATTTGAACTAGTGGGACACTAATGGAAGTCCAACAGCCACTTTTAGGGTTCCACTAAGTTTCCTCAGTGTTTGCTAGTATAATGGCTTAGTAAAAATGAGTTTGAGTGTGCAATGCAGTGGTGCTGCAAAAAGATTTGCACTAGTGGGACACTAATGGAAGTCCAACAGCCACTTTTAGGATGCCACTAAGTTTCCTCAGTGTTTGCTAGTATAATGGCTTAGTAACAATGAGTTTGAGTGTGCAATGCAGAGGTGCTGCAAATAGATTTGCACTAGTGGGACACAAATGGAAGTCCTACAGCCACGTTTAGGATGCCACTAAGTGTCCTCAGTGTTTGCTAGTATAATAGCTTAGTAAAAATGAGTTTGAGTGTGCAATGCAGTGGTGCTGCAAATAGCGTTGCACCAGTGGGACAATAATGAAGTCCAACAGCCACTTTTAGGATGCCACTAAGTTTCCTCAGTGTTTGCTAGTATAATGGCTTAGTAAAAATGAGTTTCAGTATGCAATGCAGTGGTGCTGCAAATAGCTTGGCACCAGTGGGACACAAATGGAGTACAACAGCCACTTTTAGGATGCCACTAAGTTTCCTCAGTGTTTGCTAGTATAATGGCTTAGTAACAATGAGCTTGAGTGTGCAATGCAGAGGTGCTACAAATAGATTTGCACTAGTGGGACACTAATGGAAGTCCATCAGCCACTTTTAGGATGCCACTAAGTTTCCTCAGTGTTTGCTAGTATAATGGCTTAGTAAAAATGAGTTTGAGTTTGCAATGCAGTGGTGCTGCAAATAGATTTGCACTAGTCGGACACTAATGGAAGTCCAACAGCCACTTTTAGGATGCCACTAAGTTTCCTCAGTGTTTGCTAGTATAATGGCTTAGTAACAATGAGTTTGAGTGTGCAATGCAGAGGTGGTGCAAATAGATTTGCGCTAGTGGGACACAAATGGAAGTCCTACAGCCACGTTTAGGATGCCACTAAGTTTCCTCAGTGTTTGCTAGTATAATAGCTTAGTAAAAATGAGTTTGAGTGTGCAATGCAGTGGTGCTGCAAATAGCGTTGCACCAGTGGGACAATAATGAAGTCCAACAGCCACTTTTAGGATGCCACTAAGTTTCCTCAGTGTTTGCTAGTATAATGGCTTAGTAAAAATGAGTTTCAGTATGCAATGCAGTGGTGCTGCAAATAGCTTGGCACCAGTGGGACACAAATGGAGTACAACAGCCACTTTTAGGATGCCACTAAGTTTCCTCAGTGTTTGCTAGTATAATGGCTTAGTAACAATGAGCTTGAGTGTGCAATGCAAGTCCTACAGCCGCGTTTAGGATGCCACTAAGTTTCCTCAGTGTTTGCTAGTATAATAGCTTAGTAAAAATGAGTTTGAGTGTGCAATGCAGTGGTGCTGCAAATAGCGTTGCACCAGTGGGACAATAATGAAGACCAACAGCCACTTTTAGGATGCCACTAAGTTTCCTCAGTGTTTGCTAGTATAATGGCTTAGTAAAAATGAGTTTCAGTATGCAATGCAGTGGTGCTGCAAATAGCTTGGCATTAGTGGGACACAAATGGAGTACAACAGCCACTTTTAGGATGCCACTAAGTTTCCTCAGTGTTTGCTAGTAAAATGGCTTAGTAACAATGAGCTTGATCGTGCAATGCAGAGGTGCTACAAATAGATTTGCACTAGTGGGACACTAATGGAAGTCCAACAGCCACTTTTAGGGTGCCACTAAGTTTCCTCAGTGTTTGCTAGTATAATGGCTTAGTAAAAATGAGTTTGAGTGTGCAATGCAGTGGTGCTGCAAAAAGATTTGCACTAGTGGGACACTAATGGAAGTCCAACAGCCACTTTTAGGATGCCACTAAGTTTCCTCAGTGTTTGCTAGTATAATGGCTTAGTAACAATGAGTTTGAGTGTGCAATGCAGAGGTGCTGCAAATAGATTTGCACTAGTGGGACACAAATGGAAGTCCTACAGCCACGTTTAGGATGCCACTAAGTGTCCTCAGTGTTTGCTAGTATAAAGCTTAGTAAAAATAAGTCTGAGTGTGCAATGCAGTGGTGCTGCAAATAGCGTTGCACCAGTGGGACAACAATGAAGTCCAACAGCCACTTTTAGGATGCCACTAAGTTTCCTCAGTGTTTGCTAGTATTATGGCTTAGTAAAAATGAGTTTCAGTATGCAATGCAGTGGTGCTGCAAATAGCTTGGCACCAGTGGGACACAAATGGAGTACAACAGCCACTTTTAGGATGCCACTAAGTTTCCTCAGTGTTTGCTAGTATAATGGCTTAGTAACAATGAGCTTGAGTGTGCAATGCAGTGGTGCTGCAAAAAGATTTGCACTAGTGGGACTCTAATGGAAGTCCAACAGCCACTTTTAGGATGCCACTAAGTTTCCTCAGTGTTTGCTAGTATAATGGCTTAGTAACAATGAGTTTGAGTGTGCAATGCAGAGGTGCTGCAAATAGATTTGCACTAGTGGGACACAAATGGAAGTCCAACAGCCACGTTTAGGATGCCACTAAGTCTCCTCAGTGTTTGCTAGTATAATGGCTTAGTAAAATTGAGTTTGAGTGTGCAATGCAAGTCCTACAGCCGCGTTTAGGATGCCACTAAGTTTCCTCAGTGTTTGCTAGTATAATAGCTTAGTAAAAATGAGTTTGAGTGTGCAATGCAGTGGTGCTGCAAATAGCGTTGCACCAGTGGGACAATAATGAAGTCCAACAGCCACTTTTAGGATGCCACTAAGTTTCCTCAGTGTTTGCTAGTATAATGGCTTAGTAACAATGAGCTTGAGTGTGCAATGCAGAGGTGCTACAAATAGATTTGCACTAGTGGGACACTAATGGAAGTCCATCAGCCACTTTTAGGATGCCACTAAGTTTCCTCAGTGTTTGCTAGTATAATGGCTTAGTAAAAATGAGTTTGAGTGTGCAATGCAGTGGTACTGCAAATAGCTTGGCACCAGTGGGACACAAATGGAGTACAACAGCCACGTTTAGGATGCCACTAAGTCTCCTCAGTGTTTGCTAGTATAATAGCTTAGTAAAAATGAGTTTGAGTGTGCAATGCAAGTCCTACAGCCGCGTTTAGGACGCCACTAAGTTTCCTCAGTGTTTGCTAGTATAATAGCTTAGTAAAAATGAGTTTGAGTGTGCAATGCAGTGGTGCTGCAATTAGCGTTGCACCAGTGGGACAAAAATGAAGTCCAACAGCCACTTTTAGGATGCCACTAAGTTTCCTCAGTGTTTGCTAGTAAAATGGCTTAGTAACAATGAGCTTGAGTGTGCAATGCAGAGGTGCTACAAATAGATTTGCACTAGTGGGACACTAATGGAAGTCCAACAGCCACTTTTAGGGTGCCACTAAGTTTCCTCAGTGTTTGCTAGTATAATGGCTTAGTAAAAATGAGTTTGTGTGTGCAATGCAGTGGTGCTGCAAATAGATTTGCACTAGTGGGACACTAATGGAAGTCCAACAGCCACTTTTAGGATGCCACTAAGTTTCCTCAGTGTTTGCTAGTATAATGGCTTAGTAACAATGAGTTTGAGTGTGCAATGCAGAGGTGCTGCAAATAGATTTGCACTAGTGGGACACAAATGGAAGTTCTACAGCCACGTTTAGGATGCCACTAAGTGTCCTCAGTGTTTGCTAGTATAATAGCTTAGTAAAAATGAGTTTGAGTGTGCAATGCAGTGGTGCTGCAAATAGCGTTGCACCAGTGGGACAATAATGAAGTCCAACAGCCACTTTTAGGATGCCACTAAGTTTCCTCAGTGTTTGCTAGTATAATGGCTTAGTAAAAATGAGTTTCAGTATGCAATGCAGTGGTGCTGCAAATAGCTTGGCACCAGTGGGACACAAATGGAGTACAACAGCCACTTTTAGGATGCCACTAAGTTTCCTCAGTGTTTGCTAGTATAATGGCTTAGTAACAATGAGCTTGAGTGTGCAATGCAGAGGTGCTACAAATAGATTTGCACTAGTGGGACACTAATGGAAGTCCAACAGCCACTTTTAGGATGCCACTAAGTTTCCTCAGTGTTTGCTAGTATAATGGCTTAGTAAAAATGAGTTTGAGTGTGCAATGCAGTGGTGCTGCAAATAGATTTGCACTAGTCGGACACTAATGGAAGTCCAACAGCTACTTTTAGGATGCCACTAAGTTTCCTCAGTGTTTGCTAGTATAATGGCTTAGTAACAATGAGTTTGAGTGTGCAATGCAGAGGTGCTGCAAATAGATTTGCACTAGTGGGACACAAATGGAAGTTCTACAGCCACGTTTAGGATGCCACTAAGTGTCCTCAGTGTTTGCTAGTATGATAGCTTAGTAAAAATGAGTTTTAGTGTGCAATGCAGTGGTGCTGCAAATAGATTTGCACTAGTGGGACACAAATGGAAGTCCTACAGCCACGTTTAGGATGCCACTAAGTCTCCTCAGTGTTTGCTAGTATAATAGCTTAGTAAAAATGAGTTTGAGTGTGCAATGCAAGTCCTACAGCCGCGTTTAGGATGCCACTAAGTTTCCTCAGTGTTTGCTAGTATAAAAGCTTAGTAAAAATGGGTTTGAGTGTGCAATGCAGTGGTGCTGCAAATATCGTTGCACCAGTGGGACAATAATGAAGTCCAACAGCCACTTTTAGGATGCCACTAAGTTTCCTCTGTGTTTGCTAGTATAATGGCTTAGTAAAAATGAGTTTCAGTATGCAATGCAGTGGTGCTGCAAATAGCTTGGCACCAGTGGGACACAAATGGAGTACAACAGGCACTTTTAGGGTGCCACTAAGTTTCCTCAGTGTTTCCTAGTATAATGGCTTAGTAAAAATGAGTTTGAGTGTGCAATGCAGTGGTGCTGCAAATAGATTTGCACTAGTGGGACACTAATGGAAGTCCAACAGCCACTTTTAGGATGCCACTAAGTTTCCTCAGTGTTTGCTATTATAATAGCTTAGTAAAAATGAGTTTCAGTATGCAATGCAGTGGTGCTGCAAATAGCTGGGCACCAGTGGGACACAAATGGAGTACAACAGCCACTTTTAGGATGCCACTAAGTTTCCTCAGTGTTTGCTAGTATAATGGCTTGGTAACAATGAGCTTGAGTGTGCAATGCAGAGGTGCTACAAATAGATTTGCACTAGTGGGACACTAATGGAAGTCCATCAGCCACTTTTAGGATGCCACTAAGTTTCCTCAGTGTTTGCTAGTATAATGGCTTAGTAACAATGAGTTTGAGTGTGCAATGCAGAGGTGCTGCATATAGATTTGCGCTAGTGGGACACAAATGGAAGTCCTACAGCCACGTTTAGGATGCCACTAAGTTTCCTCAGTGTTTGCTAGTATACTAGCTTAGTAAAAAGAAGTTTGAGTGTGCAATGCAGTGGTGCTGCAAATAGCGTTGCACCAGTGGGACAACAATGAAGTCCAACAGCCACTTTTAGGATGCCACTAAGTTTCCTCAGTGTTTGCTAGTATAATGGCTTAGTAAAAATGAGTTTCAGTATGCAATGCAGTGGTGCTGCAAATAGCTTGGCACCAGTGGGACACAAATGGAGTACAACAGCCACTTTTAGGATGCCACTAAGTTTCCTCAGTGTTTGCTAGTATAATGGCTTAGTAACAATGAGCTTGAGTGTGCAATGCAGAGGTGCTACAAATAGATTTGCACTAGTGGGACACTAATGGAAGTCCAACAGCCACTTTTAGGGTGCCACTAAGTTTCCTCAGTGTTTGCTAGTATAATGGCTTAGTAAAAATGAGTTTGAGTGTGCAATGCAGTGGTGCTGCAAAAAGATTTGCACTAGTGGGACTCTAATGGAAGTCCAACAGCCACTTTTAGGATGCCACTAAGTTTCCTCAGTGTTTGCTAGTATAATAGCTTAGTAACAATGAGTTTGAGTGTGCAATGCAGAGGTGCTGCAAATAGATTTGCACTAGTGGGACACAAATGGAAGTCCAATAGCCACGTTTAGGATGCCACTAAGTCTCCTCAGTGTTTGCTAGTATAATGGCTTAGTAAAATTGAGTTTGAGTGTGCAATGCAAGTCCTACAGCCACGTTTAGGATGCCACTAAGTTTCCTCAGTGTTTGCTAGTATAATAGCTTAGTAAAAATGAGTTTCAGTGTGCAATGCAGTGCTGCTGCAAATAGCGTTGCACCAGTGGGACAATAATGAAGTCCAACAGCCACTTTTAGGATGCCACTAAGTTTCCTCAGTGTTTGCTAGTATAATGGCTTAGTAAAAATGAGTTTCAGTATGCAATGCAGTGGTGCTGCAAATAGCTTGGCACCAGTGGGACACAAATGGAGTACAACAGCCACTTTTAGGATGCCACTAAGTTTCCTCAGTGTTTGCTAGTATAATGGCTTAGTAACAATGAGCTTGAGTGTGCAATGCAGAGGTGCTACAAATAGATTTGCACTAGTGGGACACTAATGGAAGTCCATCAGCCACTTTTAGGATGCCACTAAGTTTCCTCAGTGTTTGCTAGTATAATGGCTTAGTAAAAATGAGTTTGAGTGTGCAATGCAGTGGTGCTGCAAATAGATTTGCACTAGTCGGACACTAATGGAAGTCCAACAGCCACTTTTAGGATGCCACTAAGTTTCCTCAGTGTTTGCTAGTATAATGGCTTAGTAACAATGAGTTTGAGTGTGCAATGCAGAGGTGCTGCAAATAGATTTGCACTAGTGGGACACAAATGGAAGTCCTACAGCCACGTTTAGGATGCCACTAAGTGTCCTCAGTGTTTGCTAGTATAATAGCTTAGTAAAAATGAGTTTGAGTGTGCAATGCAGTGGTGCTGCAAATAGTGTTGCACCAGTGGGACAATAATGAAGTCCAACAGCCACTTTTAGGATGCCACTAAGTTTCCTCAGTGTTTGCTAGTATAATGGCTTAGTAAAAATGAGTTTCAGTATGCAATGCAGTGGTGCTGCAAATAGCTTGGCACCAGTGGGACACAAATGGAGTACAACAGCCACTTTTAGGATGCCACTAAGTTTCCTCAGTGTTTGCTAGTATAATGGCTTAGTAACAATGAGCTTGAGTGTGCAATGCAAGTCCTACAGCCGCGTTTAGGATGCCACTAAGTTTCCTCAGTGTTTGCTAGTATAATAGCTTAGTAAAAATGAGTTTGAGTGTGCAATGCAGTGGTGCTGCAAATAGCGTTGCACCAGTGGGACAATAATTAAGTCCAACAGCCACTTTTAGGATGCCACTAAGTTTCCTCAGTGTTTGCTAGTATAATGGCTTAGTAAAAATGAGTTTCAGTATGCAATGCAGTGGTGCTGCAAATAGCTTGGCATTAGTGGGACACAAATGGAGTACAACAGACACTTTTAGGATGCCACTAAGTTTCCTCAGTGTTTGCTAGTAAAATGGCTTAGTAACAATGAGCTTGAGTGTGCAATGCAGAGGTGCTACAAATAGATCTGCACTAGTGGGACACTAATGGAAGTCCAACAGCCACTTTTAGGGTTCCACTAAGTTTCCTCAGTGTTTGCTAGTATAATGGCTTAGTAAAAATGAGTTTGAGTGTGCAATGCAGTGGTGCTGCAAAAAGATTTGCACTAGTGGGACACTAATGGAAGTCCAACAGCCACTTTTAGGATGCCACTAAGTTTCCTCAGTGTTTGCTAGTATAATGGCTTAGTAACAATGAGTTTGAGTGTGCAATGCAGAGGTGCTGCAAATAGATTTGCACTAGTGGGACACAAATGGAAGTCCTACAGCCACGTTTAGGATGCCACTAAGTGTCCTCAGTGTTTGCTAGTATAATAGCTTAGTAAAAATGAGTTTGAGTGTGCTATGCAGTGGTGCTGCAAATAGCGTTGCACCAGTGGGACAATAATGAAGTCCAACAGCCACTTTTAGGATGCCACTAAGTTTCCTCAGTGTTTGCTAGTATAATGGCTTAGTAAAAATGAGTTTCAGTATGCAATGCAGTGGTGCTGCAAATAGCTTGGCACCAGTGGGACACAAATGGAGTACAACAGCCACTTTTAGGATGCCACTAAGTTTCCTCAGTGTTTGCTAGTATAATGGCTTAGTAACAATGAGCTTGAGTGTGCAATGCAGAGGTGCTACAAATAGATTTGCACTAGTGGGACACTAATGGAAGTCCATCAGCCACTTTTAGGATGCCACTAAGTTTCCTCAGTGTTTGCTAGTATAATGGCTTAGTAAAAATGAGTTTGAGTTTGCAATGCAGTGGTGCTGCAAATAGATTTGCACTAGTCGGACACTAATGGAAGTCCAACAGCCACTTTTAGGATGCCACTAAGTTTCCTCAGTGTTTGCTAGTATAATGGCTTAGTAACAATGAGTTTGAGTGTGCAATGCAGAGGTGCTGCAAATAGATTTGCGCTAGTGGGACACAAATGGAAGTCCTACAGCCACGTTTAGGATGCCACTAAGTTTCCTCAGTGTTTGCTAGTATAATAGCTTAGTAAAAATGAGTTTGAGTGTGCAATGCAGTGGTGCTGCAAATAGCGTTGCACCAGTGGGACAATAATGAAGTCCAACAGCCACTTTTAGGATGCCACTAAGTTTCCTCAGTGTTTGCTAGTATAATGGCTTAGTAAAAATGAGTTTCAGTATGCAATGCAGTGGTGCTGCAAATAGCTTGGCACCAGTGGGACACAAATGGAGTACAACAGCCACTTTTAGGATGCCACTAAGTTTCCTCAGTGTTTGCTAGTATAATGGCTTAGTAACAATGAGTTTGAGTGTGCAATGCAGAGGTGCTGCAAATAGATTTGCACTAGTGGGACACAAATGGAAGTCCTACAGCCACGTTTAGGATGCCACTAAGTTTCCTCAGTGTTTGCTAGTATAATGGCTTAGTAACAATGAGCTTGAGTGTGCAATGCAAGTCCTACAGCCGCGTTTAGGATGCCACTAAGTTTCCTCAGTGTTTGCTAGTATAATAGCTTAGTAAAAATGAGTTTGAGTGTGCAATGCAGTGGTGCTGCAAATAGCGTTGCACCAGTGGGACAATAATGAAGTCCAACAGCCACTTTTAGGATGCCACTAAGTTTCCTCAGTGTTTGCTAGTATAATGGCTTAGTAAAAATGAGTTTCAGTATGCAATGCAGTGGTGCTGCAAATAGCTTGGCATTAGTGGGACACAAATGGAGTACAACAGCCACTTTTAGGATGCCACTAAGTTTCCTCAGTGTTTGCTAGTATAATGGCTTAGTAAAAATGAGTTTGAGTGTGCAATGCAGTGGTGCTGCAAAAAGATTTGCACTAGTGGGACACTAATGGAAGTCCAACAGCCACTTTTAGGATGCCACTAAGTTTCCTCAGTGTTTGCTAGTATAATGGCTTAGTAACAATGAGTTTGAGTGTGCAATGCAGAGGTGCTGCAAATAGATTTGCACTAGTGGGACACAAATGGAAGTCCTACAGCCACGTTTAGGATGCCACTAAGTTTCCTCAGTGTTTGCTAGTATAATAGCTTAGTAAAAATGAGTTTGAGTGTGCAATGCAGTGGTGCTGCAAATAGCGTTGCACCAGTGGGACAATAATGAAGTCCAACAGCCACTTTTAGGATGCCACTAAGTTTCCTCAGTGTTTGCTAGTATAATGGCTTAGTAAAAATGAGTTTCAGTATGCAATGCAGTGGTGCTGCAAATAGCTTGGCATTAGTGGGACACAAATGGAGTACAACAGCCACTTTTAGGATGCCACTAAGTTTCCTCAGTGTTTGCTAGTAAAATGGCTTAGTAACAATGAGCTTGAGTGTGCAATGCAGAGGTGCTACAAATAGATTTGCACTAGTGGGACACTAATGGAAGTCCAACAGCCACTTTTAGGGTTCCACTAAGTTTCCTCAGTGTTTGCTAGTATAATGGCTTAGTAAAAATGAGTTTGAGTGTGCAATGCAGTGGTGCTGCAAAAAGATTTGCACTAGTGGGACACTAATGGAAGTCCAACAGCCACTTTTAGGATGCCACTAAGTTTCCTCAGTGTTTGCTAGTATAATGGCTTAGTAACAATGAGTTTGAGTGTGCAATGCAGAGGTGCTGCAAATAGATTTGCACTAGTGGGACACAAATGGAAGTCCTACAGCCACGTTTAGGATGCCACTAAGTGTCCTCAGTGTTTGCTAGTATAATAGCTTAGTAAAAATGAGTTTGAGTGTGCAATGCAGTGGTGCTGCAAATAGCGTTGCACCAGTGGGACAATAATGAAGTCCAACAGCCACTTTTAGGATGCCACTAAGTTTCCTCAGTGTTTGCTAGTATAATGGCTTAGTAAAAATGAGTTTCAGTATGCAATGCAGTGGTGCTGCAAATAGCTTGGCACCAGTGGGACACAAATGGAGTACAACAGCCACTTTTAGGATGCCACTAAGTTTCCTCAGTGTTTGCTAGTGTAATGGCTTAGTAACAATGAGCTTGAGTGTGCAATGCAGAGGTGCTACAAATAGATTTGCACTAGTGGGACACTAATGGAAGTCCATCAGCCACTTTTAGGATGCCACTAAGTTTCCTCAGTGTTTGCTAGTATAATGGCTTAGTAAAAATGAGTTTGAGTTTGCAATGCAGTGGTGCTGCAAATAGATTTGCACTAGTCGGACACTAATGGAAGTCCAACAGCCACTTTTAGGATGCCACTAAGTTTCCTCAGTGTTTGCTAGTATAATGGCTTAGTAACAATGAGTTTGAGTGTGCAATGCAGAGGTGCTGCAAATAGATTTGCGCTAGTGGGACACAAATGGAAGTCCTACAGCCACGTTTAGGATGCCACTAAGTTTCCTCAGTGTTTGCTAGTATAATAGCTTAGTAAAAATGAGTTTGAGTGTGCAATGCAGTGGTGCTGCAAATAGCGTTGCACCAGTGGGACAATAATGAAGTCCAACAGCCACTTTTAGGATGCCACTAAGTTTCCTCAGTGTTTGCTAGTATAATGGCTTAGTAAAAATGAGTTTCAGTATGCAATGCAGTGGTGCTGCAAATAGCTTGGCACCAGTGGGACACAAATGGAGTACAACAGCCACTTTTAGGATGCCACTAAGTTTCCTCAGTGTTTGCTAGTATAATGGCTTAGTAACAATGAGCTTGAGTGTGCAATGCAAGTCCTACAGCCGCGTTTAGGATGCCACTAAGTTTCCTCAGTGTTTGCTAGTATAATAGCTTAGTAAAAATGAGTTTGAGTGTGCAATGCAGTGGTGCTGCAAATAGCGTTGCACCAGTGGGACAATAATGAAGTCCAACAGCCACTTTTAGGATGCCACTAAGTTTCCTCAGTGTTTGCTAGTATAATGGCTTAGTAAAAATGAGTTTCAGTATGCAATGCAGTGGTGCTGCAAATAGCTTGGCATTAGTGGGACACAAATGGAGTACAACAGCCACTTTTAGGATGCCACTAAGTTTCCTCAGTGTTTGCTAGTAAAATGGCTTAGTAACAATGAGCTTGATCGTGCAATGCAGAGGTGCTACAAATAGATTTGCACTAGTGGGACACTAATGGAAGTCCAACAGCCACTTTTAGGGTGCCACTAAGTTTCCTCAGTGTTTGCTAGTATAATGGCTTAGTAAAAATGAGTTTGAGTGTGCAATGCAGTGGTGCTGCAAAAAGATTTGCACTAGTGGGACACTAATGGAAGTCCAACAGCCACTTTTAGGATGCCACTAAGTTTCCTCAGTGTTTGCTAGTATAATGGCTTAGTAACAATGAGTTTGAGTGTGCAATGCAGAGGTGCTGCAAATAGATTTGCACTAGTGGGACACAAATGGAAGTCCTACAGCCATGTTTAGGATGCCACTAAGTGTCCTCAGTGTTTGCTAGTATAATAGCTTAGTAAAAATGAGTTTGAGTGTGCAATGCAGTGGTGCTGCAAATAGCGTTGCACCAGTGGGACAATAATGAAGTCCAACAGCCACTTTTAGGATGCCACTAAGTTTCCTCAGTGTTTGCTAGTATAATGGCTTAGTAAAAATGAGTTTCAGTATGCAATGCAGTGGTGCTGCAAATAGCTTGGCACCAGTGGGACACAAATGGAGTACAACAGCCACTTTTAGGATGCTACTAAGTTTCCTCAGTGTTTGCTAGTATAATGGCTTAGTAACAATGAGCTTGAGTGTGCAATGCAGAGGTGCTACAAATAGATTTGCACTAGTGGGACACTAATGGAAGTCCATCAGCCACTTTTAGGATGCCACTAAGTTTCCTCAGTGTTTGCTAGTATAATGGCTTAGTAAAAATGAGTTTGAGTTTGCAATGCAGTGGTGCTGCAAATAGATTTGCACTAGTCGGACACTAATGGAAGTCCAACAGCCACTTTTAGGATGCCACTAAGTTTCCTCAGTGTTTGCTAGTATAATGGCTTAGTAACAATGAGTTTGAGTGTGCAATGCAGAGGTGCTGCAAATAGATTTGCGCTAGTGGGACACAAATGGAAGTCCTACAGCCACGTTTAGGATGCCACTAAGTTTCCTCAGTGTTTGCTAGTATAATAGCTTAGTAAAAATGAGTTTGAGTGTGCAATGCAGTGGTGCTGCAAATAGCGTTGCACCAGTGGGACAATAATGAAGTCCAACAGCCACTTTTAGGATGCCACTAAGTTTCCTCAGTGTTTGCTAGTATAATGGCTTAGTAAAAATGAGTTTCAGTATGCAATGCAGTGGTGCTGCAAATAGCTTGGCACCAGTGGGACACAAATGGAGTACAACAGCCACTTTTAGGATGCCACTAAGTTTCCTCAGTGTTTGCTAGTATAATGGCTTAGTAACAATGAGTTTGAGTGTGCAATGCAGAGGTGCTGCAAATAGATTTGCACTAGTGGGACACAAATGGAAGTCCTACAGCCACGTTTAGGATGCCACTAAGTTTCCTCAGTGTTTGCTAGAATAATGGCTTAGTAACAATGAGCTTGAGTGTGCAATGCAAGTCCTACAGCCGCGTTTAGGATGCCACTAAGTTTCCTCAGTGTTTGCTAGTATAATAGCTTAGTAAAAATGAGTTTGAGTGTGCAATGCAGTGGTGCTGCAAATAGCGTTGCACCAGTGGGACAATAATGAAGTCCAACAGCCACTTTTAGGATGCCACTAAGTTTCCTCAGTGTTTGCTAGTATAATGGCTTAGTAAAAATGAGTTTCAGTATGCAATGCAGTGGTGCTGCAAATAGCTTGGCATTAGTGGGACACAAATGGAGTACAACAGACACTTTTAGGATGCCACTAAGTTTCCTCAGTGTTTGCTAGTAAAATGGCTTAGTAACAATGAGCTTGAGTGTGCAATGCAGAGGTGCTACAAATAGATTTGCACTAGTGGGACACTAATGGAAGTCCAACAGCCACTTTTAGGGTTCCACTAAGTTTCTTCAGTGTTTGCTAGTATAATGGCTTAGTAAAAATGAGTTTGAGTGTGCAATGCAGTGGTGCTGCAAAAAGATTTGCACTAGTGGGACACTAATGGAAGTCCAACAGCCACTTTTAGGATGCCACTAAGTTTCCTCAGTGTTTGCTAGTATAATAGCTTAGTAAAAATGAGTTTGAGTGTGCAATGCAGTGGTGCTGCAAATAGCGTTGCACCAGTGGGACAATAATGAAGTCCAACAGCCACTTTTAGGATGCCACTAAGTTTCCTCAGTGTTTGCTAGTATAATGGCTTAGTAAAAATGAGTTTCAGTATGCAATGCAGTGGTGCTGCAAATAGCTTGGCACCAGTGGGACACAAATGGAGTACAACAGCCACTTTTAGGATGCTACTAAGTTTCCTCAGTGTTTGCTAGTATAATGGCTTAGTAACAATGAGCTTGAGTGTGCAATGCAGAGGTGCTACAAATAGATTTGCACTAGTGGGACACTAATGGAAGTCCATCAGCCACTTTTAGGATGCCACTAAGTTTCCTCAGTGTTTGCTAGTATAATGGCTTAGTAAAAATGAGTTTGAGTTTGCAATGCAGTGGTGCTGCAAATAGATTTGCACTAGTCGGACACTAATGGAAGTCCAACAGCCACTTTTAGGATGCCACTAAGTTTCCTCAGTGTTTGCTAGTATAATGGCTTAGTAACAATGAGTTTGAGTGTGCAATGCAGAGGTGCTGCAAATAGATTTGCGCTAGTGGGACACAAATGGAAGTCCTACAGCCACGTTTAGGATGCCACTAAGTTTCCTCAGTGTTTGCTAGTATAATAGCTTAGTAAAAATGAGTTTGAGTGTGCAATGCAGTGGTGCTGCAAATAGCGTTGCACCAGTGGGACAATAATGAAGTCCAACAGCCACTTTTAGGATGCCACTAAGTTTCCTCAGTGTTTGCTAGTATAATGGCTTAGTAAAAATGAGTTTCAGTATGCAATGCAGTGGTGCTGCAAATAGCTTGGCACCAGTGGGACACAAATGGAGTACAACAGCCACTTTTAGGATGCCACTAAGTTTCCTCAGTGTTTGCTAGTATAATGGCTTAGTAACAATGAGTTTGAGTGTGCAATGCAGAGGTGCTGCAAATAGATTTGCACTAGTGGGACACAAATGGAAGTCCTACAGCCACGTTTAGGATGCCACTAAGTTTCCTCAGTGTTTGCTAGAATAATGGCTTAGTAACAATGAGCTTGAGTGTGCAATGCAAGTCCTACAGCCGCGTTTAGGATGCCACTAAGTTTCCTCAGTGTTTGCTAGTATAATAGCTTAGTAAAAATGAGTTTGAGTGTGCAATGCAGTGGTGCTGCAAATAGCGTTGCACCAGTGGGACAATAATGAAGTCCAACAGCCACTTTTAGGATGCCACTAAGTTTCCTCAGTGTTTGCTAGTATAATGGCTTAGTAAAAATGAGTTTCAGTATGCAATGCAGTGGTGCTGCAAATAGCTTGGCATTAGTGGGACACAAATGGAGTACAACAGACACTTTTAGGATGCCACTAAGTTTCCTCAGTGTTTGCTAGTAAAATGGCTTAGTAACAATGAGCTTGAGTGTGCAATGCAGAGGTGCTACAAATAGATTTGCACTAGTGGGACACTAATGGAAGTCCAACAGCCACTTTTAGGGTTCCACTAAGTTTCCTCAGTGTTTGCTAGTATAATGGCTTAGTAAAAATGAGTTTGAGTGTGCAATGCAGTGGTGCTGCAAAAAGATTTGCACTAGTGGGACACTAATGGAAGTCCAACAGCCACTTTTAGGATGCCACTAAGTTTCCTCAGTGTTTGCTAGTATAATGGCTTAGTAACAATGAGTTTGAGTGTGCAATGCAGAGGTGCTGCAAATAGATTTGCACTAGTGGGACACAAATGGAAGTCCTACAGCCACGTTTAGGATGCCACTAAGTGTCCTCAGTGTTTGCTAGTATAATAGCTTAGTAAAAATGAGTTTGAGTGTGCAATGCAGTGGTGCTGCAAATAGCGTTGCACCAGTGGGACAATAATGAAGTCCAACAGCCACTTTTAGGATGCCACTAAGTTTCCTCAGTGTTTGCTAGTATAATGGCTTAGTAAAAATGAGTTTCAGTATGCAATGCAGTGGTGCTGCAAATAGCTTGGCACCAGTGGGACACAAATGGAGTACAACAGCCACTTTTAGGATGCCACTAAGTTTCCTCAGTGTTTGCTAGTATAATGGCTTAGTAACAATGAGCTTGAGTGTGCAATGCAGAGGTGCTACAAATATATTTGCACTAGTGGGACACTAATGGAAGTCCATCAGCCACTTTTAGGATGCCACTAAGTTTCCTCAGTGTTTGCTAGTATAATGGCTTAGTAAAAATGAGTTTGAGTTTGCAATGCAGTGGTGCTGCAAATAGATTTGCACTAGTCGGACACTAATGGAAGTCCAACAGCCACTTTTAGGATGCCACTAAGTTTCCTCAGTGTTTGCTAGTATAATGGCTTAGTAACAATGAGTTTGAGTGTGCAATGCAGAGGTGCTGCAAATAGATTTGCGCTAGTGGGACACAAATGGAAGTCCTACAGCCACGTTTAGGATGCCACTAAGTTTCCTCAGTGTTTGCTAGTATAATAGCTTAGTAAAAATGAGTTTGAGTGTGCAATGCAGTGGTGCTGCAAATAGCGTTGCACCAGTGGGACAATAATGAAGTCCAACAGCCACTTTTAGGATGCCACTAAGTTTCCTCAGTGTTTGCTAGTATAATGGCTTAGTAAAAATGAGTTTCAGTATGAAATGCAGTGGTGCTGCAAATAGCTTGGCACCAGTGGGACACAAATGGAGTACAACAGCCACTTTTAGGATGCCACTAAGTTTCCTCAGTGTTTGCTAGTATAATGGCTTAGTAACAATGAGCTTGAGTGTGCAATGCAAGTCCTACAGCCGCGTTTAGGATGCCACTAAGTTTCCTCAGTGTTTGCTAGTATAATAGCTTAGTAAAAATGAGTTTGAGTGTGCAATGCAGTGGTGCTGCAAATAGCGTTGCACCAGTGGGACAATAATGAAGTCCAACAGCCACTTTTAGGATGCCACTAAGTTTCCTCAGTGTTTGCTAGTATAATGGCTTAGTAAAAATGAGTTTCAGTATGCAATGCAGTGGTGCTGCAAATAGCTTGGCATTAGTGGGACACAAATGGAGTACAACAGCCACTTTTAGGATGCCACTAAGTTTCCTCAGTGTTTGCTAGTAAAATGGCTTAGTAACAATGAGCTTGATCGTGCAATGCAGAGGTGCTACAAATAGATTTGCACTAGTGGGACACTAATGGAAGTCCAACAGCCACTTTTAGGGTGCCACTAAGTTTCCTCAGTGTTTGCTAGTATAATGGCTTAGTAAAAATGAGTTTGAGTGTGCAATGCAGTGGTGCTGCAAAAAGATTTGCACTAGTGGGACACTAATGGAAGTCCAACAGCCACTTTTAGGATGCCACTAAGTTTCCTCAGTGTTTGCTAGTATAATGGCTTAGTAACAATGAGTTTGAGTGTGCAATGCAGAGGTGCTGCAAATAGATTTGCACTAGTGGGACACAAATGGAAGTCCTACAGCCACGTTTAGGATGCCACTAAGTGTCCTCAGTGTTTGCTAGTATAATAGCTTAGTAAAAATGAGTTTGAGTGTGCAATGCAGTGGTGCTGCAAATAGCGTTGCACCAGTGGGACAATAATGAAGTCCAACAGCCACTTTTAGGATGCCACTAAGTTTCCTCAGTGTTTGCTAGTCTAATGGCTTAGTAAAAATGAGTTTCAGTATGCAACGCAGTGGTGCTGCAAATAGCTTGGCACCAGTGGGACACAAATGGAGTACAACAGCCACTTTTAGGATGCTACTAAGTTTCCTCAGTGTTTGCTAGTATAATGGCTTAGTAACAATGAGCTTGAGTGTGCAATGCAGAGGTGCTACAAATAGATTTGCACTAGTGGGACACTAATGGAAGTCCATCAGCCACTTTTAGGATGCCACTAAGTTTCCTCAGTGTTTGCTAGTATAATGGCTTAGTAAAAATGAGTTTGAGTTTGCAATGCAGTGGTGCTGCAAATAGATTTGCACTAGTCGGACACTAATGGAAGTCCAACAGCCACTTTTAGGATGCCACTAAGTTTCCTCAGTGTTTGCTAGTATAATGGCTTAGTAACAATGAGTTTGAGTGTGCAATGCAGAGGTGCTGCAAATAGATTTGCGCTAGTGGGACACAAATGGAAGTCCTACAGCCACGTTTAGGATGCCACTAAGTTTCCTCAGTGTTTGCTAGTATAATAGCTTAGTAAAAATGAGTTTGAGTGTGCAATGCAGTGGTGCTGCAAATAGCGTTGCACCAGTGGGACAATAATGAAGTCCAACAGCCACTTTTAGGATGCCACTAAGTTTCCTCAGTGTTTGCTAGTATAATGGCTTAGTAAAAATGAGTTTCAGTATGCAATGCAGTGGTGCTGCAAATAGCTTGGCACCAGTGGGACACAAATGGAGTACAACAGCCACTTTTAGGATGCCACTAAGTTTCCTCAGTGTTTGCTAGTATAATGGCTTAGTAACAATGAGCTTGAGTGTGCAATGCAAGTCCTACAGCCGCCTTTAGGATGCCACTAAGTTTCCTCAGTGTTTGCTAGTATAATAGCTTAGTAAAAATGAGTTTGAGTGTGCAATGCAGTGGTGCTGCAAATAGCGTTGCACCAGTGGGACAATAATGAAGTCCAACAGCCACTTTTAGGATGCCACTAAGTTTCCTCAGTGTTTGCTAGTATAATGGCTTAGTAAAAATGAGTTTCAGTATGCAATGCAGTGGTGCTGCAAATAGCTTGGCATTAGTGGGACACAAATGGAGTACAACAGCCACTTTTAGGATGCCACTAAGTTTCCTCAGTGTTTGCTAGTAAAATGGCTTAGTAACAATGAGCTTGATCGTGCAATGCAGAGGTGCTACAAATAGATTTGCACTAGTGGGACACTAATGGAAGTCCAACAGCCACTTTTAGGGTGCCACTAAGTTTCCTCAGTGTTTGCTAGTATAATGGCTTAGTAAAAATGAGTTTGAGTGTGCAATGCAGTGGTGCTGCAAAAAGATTTGCACTAGTGGGACACTAATGGAAGTCCAACAGCCACTTTTAGGATGCCACTAAGTTTCCTCAGTGTTTGCTAGTATAATGGCTTAGTAACAATGAGTTTGAGTGTGCAATGCAGAGGTGCTGCAAATAGATTTGCACTAGTGGGACACAAATGGAAGTCCTACAGCCACGTTTAGGATGCCACTAAGTGTCCTCAGTGTTTGCTAGTATAATAGCTTAGTAAAAATGAGTTTGAGTGTGCAATGCAGTGGTGCTGCAAATAGCGTTGCACCAGTGGGACAATAATGAAGTCCAACAGCCACTTTTAGGATGCCACTAAGTTTCCTCTGTGTTTGCTAGTATAATGGCTTAGTAAAAATGACTTTCAGTATGCAATGCAGTGGTGCTGCAAATAGCTTGGCACCAGTGGGACACAAATGGAGTACAACAGCCACTTTTAGGATGCCACTAAGTTTCCTCAGTGTTTGCTAGTAAAATGGCTTAGTAACAATGAGCTTGAGTGTGCAATGCAGAGGTGCTACAAATAGATTTGCACTAGTGGGACACTAATGGAAGTCCAACAGCCACTTTTAGGATGCCACTAAGTTTCCTCAGTGTTTGCTAGTATAATGGCTTAGTAACAATGAGTTTGAGTGTGCAATGCAGAGGTGCTGCAAATAGATTTGCACTAGTGGGACACAAATGGAAGTCCTACAGCCACGTTTAGGATGCCACTAAGTGTCCTCAGTGTTTGCTAGTATAATAGCTTAGTAAAAATGAGTTTGAGTGTGCAATGCAGTGGTGCTGCAAATAGCGTTGCACCAGTGGGACAATAATGAAGTCCAACAGCCACTTTTAGGATGCCACTAAGTTTCCTCAGTGTTTGCTAGTATAATGGCTTAGTAAAAATGAGTTTGAGTGTGCAATGCAGTGGTGCTGCAAATAGATTTGCACTAGTCGGACACTAATGGAAGTCCAACAGCCACTTTTAGGATGCCACTAAGTTTCCTCAGTGTTTGCTAGTATAATGGCTTAGTAACAATGAGTTTGAGTGTGCAATGCAGAGGTGCTGCAAATAGATTTGCACTAGTGGGACACAAATAGAAGTCCTACAGCCACGTTTAGGATGCCACTAAGTGTCCTCAGTGTTTGCTAGTATAATAGCTTAGTAAAAATGAGTTTGAGTGTGCAATGCAGTGGTGCTGCAAATAGTGTTGCACCAGTGGGACAATAATGAAGTCCAACAGCCACTTTTAGGATGCCACTAAGTTTCCTCAGTGTTTGCTAGTATAATGGCTTAGTAAAAATGAGTTTCAGTATGCAATGCAGTGGTGCTGCAAATAGCTTGGCACCAGTGGGACACAAATGGAGTACAACAGCCACTTTTAGGATGCCACTAAGTTTCCTCAGTGTTTGCTAGTATAATGGCTTAGTAACAATGAGCTTGAGTGTGCAATGCAAGTCCTACAGCCGCGTTTAGGATGCCACTAAGTTTCCTCAGTGTTTGCTAGTATAATAGCTTAGTAAAAATGAGTTTGAGTGTGCAATGCAGTGGTGCTGCAAATAGCGTTTCACCAGTGGGACAATAATGAAGTCCAACAGCCACTTTTAGGATGCCACTAAGTTTCCTCAGTGTTTGCTAGTATAATGGCTTAGTAAAAATGAGTTTCAGTATGCAATGCAGTGGTGCTGCAAATAGCTTGGCATTAGTGGGACACAAATGGAGTACAACAGACACTTTTAGGATGCCACTAAGTTTCCTCAGTGTTTGCTAGTAAAATGGCTTAGTAACAATGAGCTTGAGTGTGCAATGCAGAGGTGCTACAAATAGATTTGCACTAGTGGGACACTAATGGAAGTCCAACAGCCACTTTTAGGGTTCCACTAAGTTTCCTCAGTGTTTGCTAGTATAATGGCTTAGTAAAAATGAGTTTGAGTGTGCAATGCAGTGGTGCTGCAAAAAGATTTGCACTAGTGGGACACTAATGGAAGTCCAACAGCCACTTTTAGGATGCCACTAAGTTTCCTCAGTGTTTGCTAGTATAATGGCTTAGTAACAATGAGTTTGAGTGTGCAATGCAGAGGTGCTGCAAATAGATTTGCACTAGTGGGACACAAATGGAAGTCCTACAGCCACGTTTAGGATGCCACTAAGTGTCCTCAGTGTTTGCTAGTATAATAGCTTAGTAAAAATGAGTTTGAGTGTGCAATGCAGTGGTGCTGCAAATAGCGTTGCACCAGTGGGACAATAATGAAGTCCAACAGCCACTTTTAGGATGCCACTAAGTTTCCTCAGTGTTTGCTAGTATAATGGCTTAGTAAAAATGAGTTTCAGTATGCAATGCAGTGGTGCTGCAAATAGCTTGGCACCAGTGGGACACAAATGGAGTACAACAGCCACTTTTAGGATGCCACTAAGTTTCCTCAGTGTTTGCTAGTATAATGGCTTAGTAACAATGAGCTTGAATGTGCAATGCAGAGGTGCTACAAATAGATTTGCACTAGTGGGACACTAATGGAAGTCCATCAGCCACTTTTAGGATGCCACTAAGTTTTCTCAGTGTTTGCTAGTATAATGGCTTAGTAAAAATGAGTTTGAGTTTGCAATGCAGTGGTGCTGCAAATAGATTTGCACTAGTCGGACACTAATGGAAGTCCAACAGCCACTTTTAGGATGCCACTAAGTTTCCTCAGTGTTTGCTAGTATAATGGCTTAGTAACAATGAGTTTGAGTGTGCAATGCAGAGGTGCTGCAAATAGATTTGCGCTAGTGGGACACAAATGGAAGTCCTACAGCCACGTTTAGGATGCCACTAAGTTTCCTCAGTGTTTGCTAGTATAATGGCTTAGTAAAAATGAGTTTCAGTATGCAATGCAGTGGTGCTGCAAATAGCTTGGCACCAGTGGGACACAAATGGAGTACAACAGCCACTTTTAGGATGCCACTAAGTTTCCTCAGTGTTTGCTAGTATAATGGCTTAGTAACAATGAGCTTGAGTGTGCAATGCAAGTCCTACAGCCGCGTTTAGGATGCCACTAAGTTTCCTCAGTGTTTGCTAGTATAATAGCTTAGTAAAAATGAGTTTGAGTGTGCAATGCAGTGGTGCTGCAAATAGCGTTGCACCAGTGGGACAATAATGAAGTCCAACAGCCACTTTTAGGATGCCACTAAGTTTCCTCAGTGTTTGCTAGTATAATGGCTTAGTAAAAATGAGTTTCAGTATACAATGCAGTGGTGCTGCAAATAGCTTGGCATTAGTGGGACACAAATGGAGTACAACAGCCACTTTTAGGATGCCACTAAGTTTCCTCAGTGTTTGCTAGTAAAATGGCTTAGTAACAATGAGCTTGATCGTGCAATGCAGAGGTGCTACAAATAGATTTGCACTAGTGGGACACTAATGGAAGTCCAACAGCCACTTTTAGGGTGCCACTAAGTTTCCTCAGTGTTTGCTAGTATAATGGCTTAGTAACAATGAGTTTGAGTGTGCAATGCAGAGGTGCTGCAAATAGATTTGCACTAGTGGGACACAAATGGAAGTCCTACAGCCACGTTTAGGATGCCACTAAGTGTCCTCAGTGTTTGCTAGTATAATAGCTTAGTAAAAATGAGTTTGAGTGTGCAATGCAGTGGTGCTGCAAATAGCGTTGCACCAGTGGGACAATAATGAAGTCCAACAGCCACTTTTAGGATGCCACTAAGTTTCCTCAGTGTTTGCTAGTATAATGGCTTAGTAAAAATGAGTTTCAGTATGCAATGCAGTGGTGCTGCAAATAGCTTGGCACCAGTGGGACACAAATGGAGTACAACAGCCACTTTTAGGATGCTACTAAGTTTCCTCAGTGTTTGCTAGTATAATGGCTTAGTAACAATGAGCTTGAGTGTGCAATGCAGAGGTGCTACAAATAGATTTGCACTAGTGGGACACTAATGGAAGTCCATCAGCCACTTTTAGGATGCCACTAAGTTTCCTCAGTGTTTGCTAGTATAATGGCTTAGTAAAAATGAGTTTGAGTTTGCAATGCAGTGGTGCTGCAAATAGATTTGCACTAGTCGGACACTAATGGAAGTCCAACAGCCACTTTTAGGATGCCACTAAGTTTCCTCAGTGTTTGCTAGTATAATGGCTTAGTAACAATGAGTTTGAGTGTGCAATGCAGAGGTGCTGCAAATAGATTTGCGCTAGTGGGACACAAATGGAAGTCCTACAGCCACGTTTAGGATGCCACTAAGTTTCCTCAGTGTTTGCTAGTATAATAGCTTAGTAAAAATGAGTTTGAGTGTGCAATGCAGTGGTGCTGCAAATAGCGTTGCACCAGTGGGACAATAATGAAGTCCAACAGCCACTTTTAGGATGCCACTAAGTTTCCTCAGTGTTTGCTAGTATAATGGCTTAGTAAAAATGAGTTTCAGTATGCAATGCAGTGGTGCTGCAAATAGCTTGGCACCAGTGGGACACAAATGGAGTACAACAGCCACTTTTAGGATGCCACTAAGTTTCCTCAGTGTTTGCTAGTATAATGGCTTAGTAACAATGAGCTTGAGTGTGCAATGCAAGTCCTACAGCCGCGTTTAGGATGCCACTAAGTTTCCTCAGTGTTTGCTAGTATAATAGCTTAGTAAAAATGAGTTTGAGTGTGCAATGCAGTGGTGCTGCAAATAGCGTTGCACCAGTGGGACAATAATGAAGTCCAACAGCCACTTTTAGGATGCCACTAAGTTTCCTCAGTGTTTGCTAGTATAATGGCTTAGTAAAAATGAGTTTCAGTATGCAATGCAGTGGTGCTGCAAATAGCTTGGCATTAGTGGGACACAAATGGAGTACAACAGCCACTTTTAGGATGCCACTAAGTTTCCTCAGTGTTTGCTAGTAAAATGGCTTAGTAACAATGAGCTTGATCGTGCAATGCAGAGGTGCTACAAATAGATTTGCACTAGTGGGACACTAATGGAAGTCCAACAGCCACTTTTAGGGTGCCACTAAGTTTCCTCAGTGTTTGCTAGTATAATGGCTTAGTAAAAATGAGTTTGAGTGTGCAATGCAGTGGTGCTGCAAAAAGATTTGCACTAGTGGGACACTAATGGAAGTCCAACAGCCACTTTTAGGATGCCACTAAGTTTCCTCAGTGTTTGCTAGTATAATGGCTTAGTAACAATGAGTTTGAGTGTGCAATGCAGAGGTGCTGCAAATAGATTTGCACTAGTGGGACACAAATGGAAGTCCTACAGCCACGTTTAGGATGCCACTAAGTGTCCTCAGTGTTTGCTAGTATAATAGCTTAGTAAAAATGAGTTTGAGTGTGCAATGCAGTGGTGCTGCAAATAGCGTTGCACCAGTGGGACAATAATGAAGTCCAACAGCCACTTTTAGGATGCCACTAAGTTTCCTCAGTGTTTGCTAGTATAATGGCTTAGTAAAAATGAGTTTCAGTATGCAATGCAGTGGTGCTGCAAATAGCTTGGCACCAGTGGGACACAAATGGAGTACAACAGCCACTTTTAGGATGCTACTAAGTTTCCTCAGTGTTTGCTAGTATAATGGCTTAGTAACAATGAGCTTGAGTGTGCAATGCAGAGGTGCTACAAATAGATTTGCACTAGTGGGACACTAATGGAAGTCCATCAGCCACTTTTAGGATGCCACTAAGTTTCCTCAGTGTTTGCTAGTATAATGGCTTAGTAAAAATGAGTTTGAGTTTGCAATGCAGTGGTGCTGCAAATAGATTTGCACTAGTCGGACACTAATGGAAGTCCAACAGCCACTTTTAGGATGCCACTAAGTTTCCTCAGTGTTTGCTAGTATAATGGCTTAGTAACAATGAGTTTGAGTGTGCAATGCAGAGGTGCTGCAAATAGATTTGCGCTAGTGGGACACAAATGGAAGTCCTACAGCCACGTTTAGGATGCCACTAAGTTTCCTCAGTGTTTGCTAGTATAATAGCTTAGTAAAAATGAGTTTGAGTGTGCAATGCCGTGGTGCTGCAAATAGCGTTGCACCAGTGGGACAATAATGAGGTCCAACAGCCACTTTTAGGATGCCACTAAGTTTCCTCAGTGTTTGCTAGTATAATGTCTTAGTAAAAATGAGTTTCAGTATGCAATGCAATGGTGCTGCAAATAGCTTGGCACCAGTGGGACACAAATGGAGTACAATAGCCACTTTTAGGATGCCACTAAGTTTCCTTAGTGTTTGCTAGTATAATGGCTTAGTAACAATGAGCTTGAGTGTGCAAAGGGCTGGAGGGTACAGTGGCAGGGTTGTGGGTCTGTGTAGAGGAAAGGAAGCCTCACGTTATATCCCTCCTAATGGTGAAATGCAGCGACGAAGTCCCTGACCTTAGCTACACAGACGCTCTTATCTGTAGCTGTTAAAATCTCTTTCCACGGGCCTGACTGTTACCTATGGCTCTGAGCCTGCTGTTATTAGTCCTTACAAGGGCTAAAAGAAACTTCTATCCCTATTCTGTATAGCGCTGTGTGTAGAGCGTACACAGCAGTATCGAAGACAGGAGCTGCGCCAGCGGTGACTGACATCCAGACGCAGAAGGCAGATAATGGTGTCCTGATGGGCAGATACCCGTTTTTATAATGCAGGGACATGTGACATGGCCTCCTATCACACATGCCATTGCTTCTCTGGCTAAAAGTCCACTTAGCTGTGTGTGTGTCTGGGATTGGCTGACATGCTGGCCTGCCCCACTACACGCGCGCACTTAGGGAAGGAAGACAAGGAAAAAAAAAAAATGGCGATCACCATTATCCCAGCATCAGTGATCTGAATGCGCTGTTCCCGCACACTGTACGCTGAAATTTCATAATAGTGTGAGTCACAGAGTGACTTACACTTTTACAGCGGAAAACCAGCTAGTAATTAGCTTGGCTTTTTGCTGCTAGAACCGTTCTCGAACGTAACTAGAACTATCGAGCTTTAGCAAAAAGCTCGAGTTCTAGTTCAACTAGAACTTCCCCCAAAATCACTCGAACCGCGAACTGGAGAACCATGAACCACGAACCGCGCTCAACTCTAAGTAACAGTCTGAACATGGTGACACAGCATGGTTCAAAGTAGAGCAAGGCATCAGACAAGGCTGCATCCTGTCACCATTTCTCTTCAATTTATATACAGAAGCTATTTTCAGGAAGGCTGGATTTGCTAAAAAAGAATAAGGAATCAAAATTGCTTAAAAATCAATAGGAATTTTAAATATGCAGACGATACAGCATTGAGAGCATATCAAGATGGAAAGCTCAAACATGGGACTCCTACTCAATACAAAGAAAACAAAGATATTGACTTCTGCCAGGTATGACTGGGACACATTTGAAAAGGTCAGTGACAAACTGGAAGTTGTAAAGGACTTCAACCTACTCAGATCAATGCTCACTCAAGGTGCAGCGATGACATCTGAATTCAATATGCGAATGGCTATGGAAAAGGCTACAAAGAAGTCACTGGACAAGGTCTTCAAATCGAGAAACATTTACCCTGGCAACGAACACAAGACTTGTACATAGTCTGGTCTTTTCTATATTAATATATAGATACTGATTGATGAAGAAACAAAGAAGAAAAATCAAAGCCTTCGAAATGTGGTGTGTAAAATGATGTGATCAATTCCATGGATTTTCAAACAAATCCAGCCACACCTGTGGCTCAAACCAAGCATCACCAAGCTACAATTTGCCTACTTTGGGCACATCATATGTAGAGATCAATCCCTTGAGAAGAACATAATGTTAGGAAGAGTAGAAGAAACAAGGCAAAACGAAATACCAGCAACCCGATTGCTTGATACTATCAAGATTATGGCAGAGAGGACCCTTGTAGACCTATCTAGGCTTGCAATCAAATTTCACTGGATTTTATTTGAGGGGGTGGGTACCATATTGCTTTTCTAGAGTCTTTGTCTGACAGTAACATAGGAACCCCTGATATTTCCAGTGACAGATGATGAACCTCAGTGGGGGCTTTTTTTGTAGGATAAGTTAGGAGTCTTATTGGTAATAGTTTAGGGTATATAAACATTTTTTGATCGCTGTCAGTATAAGGCTGGGATCACATTCTTGTGTTCTACACTGAGCACTTAGGTGTTTCAGTGTAAATCCCATAAATATGGGACTCAGACGAAACCCAGGATAGAGCCGCTCACTATAATGAGGCAAATGGAGACACTTTGGTCTCTGGTGTCTTTTCTGATGGTATCTACATTTTTAGGCACTCAAAGAACTGTGGTTGACCACACTTGTGTGCTAAAAGAGATGCCTAAAATAATAGGACACTGCTGAAACAGAGACCAGACGGTGACTAAAAGTGACGGCATTTGCTTCATTATAGTGAGTAGTTTCCTTGCAGGTTTTGTTCTAATTGTGGGATTTACACGGAAACCTTAACACAAGCGCTTAGTGGAGAGCTCAGGATATATGTGAACCTAGCATTATTTCAATTTTTCGAAGGAAAAATTAACAAATAGACAACAGTATAAGAATAGTTCTTATTTTTGTGTAGTTCACCGTACGGGATAAGTAATAAGATGACTTTATTCTTCAGGTCAATGCAAATACAGCAATACCAGATTTACCATATTTTTCCATCTATAATATGCACCAAACCATAAACGCACCTAGGTTTTAGAGGCGGAAAATTGGAAAAAAATGTAACAAAAAAAGTGGTCATAATGCACTGTTATGGGGGGATCTGTAACTAACACTGTTATGGGGGATCAGATGCTGACACTGTTAAGGAGTAATGTCCTTCAATTTTGTACTAATGTTCCCCATCCTGGGTCTCTTCCTAATATATATGTGGCCCATCCTGGTGTACAATATATGTCCTCCATCCTGGTGTACAATATATGTCCTCCATCCTGGTGTATATGTCCTTCATCCTGGTATATGTTCCACATTCTGTGCCCCTTCCTCCTTTATATATTCCACATTCTGGTATTTATGTTCCTCATCCTGGTATACTGTATTTGTCCCTCATAATGGACCCATCCTGGTATATATGGCTTCCATTATGCCACACACAAAAAAATAAACCGTTTTACTTATTTTCCCTTCACCCCCTAGATGTGTGGCGTCCTTTTCTGATGCTTCCTACTAACTTTGATGTGTAAATGATGGATAGTGCATGACATCACTGCCATGCATCCCCAGTCACAGGTGTACCCAAATGCAGGAGCAGGGTTGCCGCTGCAGGAAGAGGGCAGCAATAGGAGCAGTGAATATTAATTTGTTCATTAAAGTGAAATGAATATTCACTGCTCCCACATCCATAATCCCGCCCACAACTCGACACCGGCATCAGTGATAGTAAAAATCTTTACTGTCATTTACTCTTACTGATCTTGGTGCCGAGAGGTGGGCAAGATTATGGGCATAGGCAGCAATGAATATTCATTTCACTTTAATGGGGGAATTAATATTCATTGCTCTTGGAACCATCATCACTGCCCTCCCACAGTGAGCCAGGCACATTCAGACTACAAGACGCACATCCATTTTCCTTCCAAATATGAGGGGAAAAATGCGTCTGCTAGTCCGAAAAAATAGGACATATAGGTTTTTTTTTATGTTTTGCTGCTAATACACATATAATAAAAAGATGTTTTTGTTGCCATATTTCGAGAACTGTAACTTTTTTTATTTTTTGGTAATCAAAGCTGTGTGAGGGCTTATTTTTGAATGATGAGTTGGACTTTTTTTGTACAATTTTAGGAAAACGACCTTTTTTATTACTTTGTTTTTAGATTTATGCAGATATAGAATGAATAAAAACTAGCAATTCAAAAATTGCTTGTTTTGTTTTTTGCATGTTTCACCGTGTGGTAAAGGTGATAAGACCAATTTACACTTTGTGTCAGTACGGTTACAGCTATACCAGTTTTATATCCATTTTTTCATCTTTTGCTACATTTACACACTAAAAACAATATTTTAAAAAAGTTCATTTGTTTTTGTGTCACCATATTTTGAGAGCTGTAACTTTTTTATTTTTTTCCTGAATGAACCACATTGTTGCTTGTTTTTTGCAGGACGGTTTGCTGCTTTCATTTATACCAGTGATTTTATTAATCATGACTATTTGATTTTTTTTCCTTATACTTTAATCATGCTACTATATCTGTAATTTCTATTATCTACTTGGTTATCCATATATTCATGTCATTTTTTGTTGGCCTCTTTATCCATACAGATATACTGCTACATTGTCAATAAACTTTATGATATCAGTATCTGAGTTCCATGATAATCTACATTTTCTATAAATATGCCTTGGCACTTTGCCTGACAGCCGCCTCTGCACTGATGCTTTGAAAAACTGTCAGTCAAAGTGCCAAGGCGTGCTTTTAGTCACCACTCTCACTACAGTAACTGTATAATTGAATTAATGTAATTGAAAACCAGCGGCTCCTGGGAGAAATAGATCATTTTCTCCTGGGTGCTGCACATTAAGGGCACCTTTATAATACTATAACTATAATAATAATAATAAAAATAATAAAAATAACAATCTTTAAAAAGAATGGGCACATTTTGATTTTTGAATATGTTTTAATTGTTCAGTTTAACCACTGTACACCCCACAACCATACCGCATACTATTTTTGCATGTTCATTTACACTCGTGAACCTACTTGTTGATACTTTGCTTTGCAGGGTTATATAACTTACGCTGCATTTTTCTTTAAGGATACATATTGATATACACAAATGAGCAAAAGGGTAACAATGTTTTGAATTTTTTATGTACATATTGTGAGACAGGGAATATAGCTCAGCTGGCATCTTTGCTTTGGTCCAAGCGAGTGGCTATGGATTCACAGATGACAGCGGCAGACTGGCAGGTTCCACACAGATACGGCCACTGCCGTCTTTACTGTGTACACTTATCTCTCAGTGTTACACAATCAAAAAAACAGGAAAATAAACGTCTAAGGCCTCCGACACACTCACGTGAAAATCACGCACGTGCCGAGAGACACATATTTTCATTGCGTGTTGCGTGCAGGTAAATACGTGTCTTTTATACGTGCGGGCCACGTGTGTTCTCCGCATGCTATCCGTGATAACATACGGAGAACAGGTTATTTACATACTCACGTGGTCCTTCCTGCTGTCCGTGGTGCTGATCTTTGGTCTCCAGCCCTCCCGTCTCCCCACTGCTGCTGCTGCCAGGCAATGAAGTGAATATTAAATGAGAATAATGAGCGGCGGTCGGCAGCAAGTGACAGCAGCGGCAGAGACAGGAGGGCTGGAGAAGGTGAGTAAATGTTTTGTTTTTTTTTCTCTGACACGTGTGTTTTCTCCGGCGCATGTCACACGGGACCGCATCCACACTACACCCGTGTGGTACGGGTGCGGGCCGTGTGACACCCGTGCTGACGGAGAAAAAACTGACATGTCAGCGTGTAGAAAAACGCACACACGTACAAACGCACACGGACACACGTTCCGTGTGGTTTTACGTGTGTGTGCCTGCTACAATAGGGTAGCATTGCTGAACGTGTCTCCGTGCCGCCGGTACGTGCAAAAAATGGCAAACACGTACCGGCGGCACGGATGTGTGTCGCAGGCCTAAGGCTGTATGGCCACTAACTAACAACAGAATGCTAACTACAAAATAAACCTATGTAACAAACAAAACAGTATTCTCTTACTGTGTCGGTTCCTCAGCACAGCAAGTGGAGGTATTGAGTCCCAACACCAGCAGCCATGAGCCTGTCCTGCTCTCCTCAGCAGTCTCCTTGTACTGAATGCTTCCTGATTATTTCAGCTGATCCAGTGAGGAATCAAAACCTAGATTGAATGTGGAGAAGGGAGCAACCAGTCCCCCTGCCATTCCTACTGATTGCTCCAGGAAAAACCGAGCCCAAAATTACACTGAAGTAAACAGGCTTCAGTAACTAACTTATTGCTGAGCCAGATATACAGTAGCTTTCCCAGCTTTTCCCAGCCCATTTGCATGGGCTGACCGCTCCATAATCAGTACATGGAGGCATATGAAATGAACCGAGGAGAAACATACCTGTTCTCTAGTACTTCTCCCCTCAGCATCTCACAATATATACTGACGAGGAAAAGGGTAACAATGTTTTGAACCTTTTATTTTCTGGCTCCCTATTTCCCCATCAACTACAGCTTGGAATGTGAGACTATCTCCATTTTATTGACAATCATCTTGACTATTTCATGCATAAATGGTAACAGTATACACAATTATGCTCTTCCCTTAATTTGTTGAAATCAGCTGGTTTTTGCATTTTTGCATTTAGCATGTATCCCTTACTCATGATGCGTTTGAAGAGCAGACACCTATTAACCACACAGCTGACTAAGAGAACGCTCTCTGCTTCTTGAGGAGTCCACATGTCCCTGTCTGTACAGTCAGTCATCATACCTGCACTGTGTCCTCTCTTGCAGATACCCTGATACGCAGAACCCCTGGACTTCTGTCTCTGGATATTGGATCACTGTCAAAAACTGACCTAGTGCAGGTGTACTGTGATGTCCAGCCTCTCTAGTGTCAGAGAGGTTAGTCAACATGGCCAGGAGTTTTGTCATCCCAAAACGAACCCCATTATCTGCCACATGCATTAGACAAAATGTATCCAGCATGGATCAATGCAAACATTCATTCACATAGACTGTTGCTAATGAATAAATTGGCAATATCCTCTATCTGCATTACTGTCTGGTGTCTGTCTTCTTCACATTTCTGCTGATGCCAGTGCCGAAGGCTTAAACCCTCTGAAAAGCAGAACTTTTTAGCTCAAGTCTCTATTTGAGCCAAGTATTCATAGTTTTAGAGACTTCGGTTTGTGTTCTCAGTTAACCTCTCTTGTTGTGGTACCCTCGGGGGAGGGGGGTGGAGAAGGGTGGATTAGAGATAAGATAACTTTGGGAACAATTGTGCCACATCACAGAAGGACCAGATTGTACACTCATCTATTTACACAGCTCTTCATATATTAACATCATGGCTGCTGTGTTAGGCGGAAGCAGCGGTTAGGTAAATTGCCGAGTCATTCCCTGGAACACTTCTGGTTCACATCGACTATGCAGCACAGGAATTCTGGGCAATCCAGTCTAGGTGTGCATTATATTTAAATTTGGTGTTCTTTTGTGTGACTTGGAGAAGCGTGCTATATCCAGAGTAAAGTTCTTCTACACGATCTGGTCTCGTTCTTTGTCCATCATCCTTTGTATCTTGAGGAGACCACCTCGGCATACGATTTACAAGAGTCTAGTTATTAACTATTTATTTACTGAAAAATATCTCTGTATGATCACTTCTTCAGAGAACCACTTATCCACCAAGTCAAATAATTTCTTTTTATCATTTTTCAGTTTTATTACTTAAATGCAGCATCAGTCTTCCAATGAAGCATCAGAATTTACCAGACCACCAAGATCTATAAA
This sequence comes from Anomaloglossus baeobatrachus, assembly GCF_048569485.1. Taxonomy (NCBI): domain Eukaryota; kingdom Metazoa; phylum Chordata; class Amphibia; order Anura; family Aromobatidae; genus Anomaloglossus; species Anomaloglossus baeobatrachus. The sequence goes on along the minus strand of NC_134354.1, from coordinate 393,423,386 downwards.
ACACCCCATTGAACTCCTAGTGGTTGTGTCACCACCAAGACATGCAGAGAAGTGAAGAATATCTTGTATTTTCTGATTTCCATGAATTTTTACTGACAGTCTTCTGCGAAGTTCACCTTTTCTTTCCAGAGCTGCAATAAGAAATACTTGTTAAAGAATGTTTTCTGATCTTGCCTTCAGAATACCTACAATGTGACAGTAACAAATCACCATGTATTTAATCATTCCGTCACTCAGGACAGTAACTGACAGTAGCTTAGTAGTACAGTAGATACATTTCTCATTGCTTCTACTCTTGCTGTCAATCAAAGATACATACTGTTCACCTGGAAATCTCAGGTAAAAAAAAAATGTAATTGAATTTTCAATTGAGAATGTACATTAGGAACTCCCTAATTAAATAATTACTAACAACCTTGTGCTTTTTAATAAGTGTGGCCAGGTGACATGGCGCCATCCCCAGACTCCTTCATAGAGATGCGATATTGGCAGTCTATATTTACAGCACATGGTGCCAACACTTGCGAATACTTAGAACAATGGACCACTGAGCTAAAATTATGTATGATCCCCTTCCCTTTAGTAACACATCACATTAAAAAACATGTTATATGCACTTCAGAAATTCACATCACAAATGTCAGACAATCACCATGCACATCAAACATCTCAAACACACTGTACACATCTAATAAGTGACACAAGCACAGGAGACGCAAGTGTGGCGGGCGGAGGAGGGGACGCCGCGCTCTCCCACTGCTCGGGTCCGGCTGCCGCTGCGGCTGCTGCGGCCTGCTGCTGCTGCTCGGTGGCTCGAGCGATGGGCCGGATCCCGGGGACTCGAGCGGCGCTCCTCGCCCATGAGTGAAAGGGGATTGGTTTTTGGGATAGTTTATTGTCCGTGATGCCACCCACAGCTGTGGTGATTTGTTGACACCACCGCTGCTCTGTATGGGGATCCCGGGAGTGATGGTATGGAGCAACTAGATGTTAGTCCTCCCCTCCGTGGGTAGGGGGTTGGTTGTCCCGGGGCCCAGTGATGAAGTGGGTGATGCAGGGCTTGGTGGGGTGCAGGGACGCGGGGGCAGCTCTGTGCCTTGCGGCACTGTGGTACTCACTCAGCCTGAGACGATGACACAGTTCTCGGTAAAACACACGGCTGGAAAGACGGTTCCCACGGACGGCTGCACTTGCTTTCCCCAGTAGTTGACGGTGACGGTCCCTTTTTCCTGCACCTAAGATGATGATGGTTTCGATGGGTTCCCACCGGTAACCCGCTCCCCGGCTTGGATATGGGCCGGAGGAGCCCTACTTTGCCCGCAGGCGCTGGCCCTGAGAAACTTGTGCCCTGACGGTGGCGGTGTCTCTCTGTAACGGTTGGACTGTTGCCTTCAATCGGGACTTGCTTGTTGGGAGACCTAGAGGTCCCCTTCACTAACGGATTTGGCAAATTCACGGCGACTCCTAGCCTTGCCAGGATCCGAAAGGCCCCTGCCACTGGTGCTGACTGTTCTTCGTATACCGCTCCGGTACCGCCGGGTCACCACCCGTCCGCGGTCCTTTCGGCAACCTCCAAACAGTCACCCCTGCAGACAGTCACCGCCGTCTGCTGACCTTGCTGTCTCTGTCCGGGGCACACACCCGGACCAGCTTCAGGCTTTACAAACTGTTCCTTTGCACTGTCTCTACTCTTACTGTCCTCCTTTTTCACTTCCTTCTACTTCACTCCCCTAAACTGTTCTGCCTGGTTCTCCCGCCTCCAGGGCTGTGAACTCCTCGGTGGGCGGAGCCAACCGCATGGCCCACCCCCTGGTGTGGACATCAGCCCCTGGAGGAAGGCAACAAGGATTTTAGGTTAGCCTTGGTGTTCCTAACTGGGGTGTAGGGTGTGGTGGTGTTATGACCTGTGACCCCTGGCTTGCCCAGGGCGTCACACAAGCACAGTGCTTTAACACACAAGCGCAGCATATACATCACGGAATCACAGCACACATCATGCAAAAACAGCACAACATATGTCTCTCAAGTAGAGATGAGCAAACCCCCCACGGCTCGCCGAGCCGAGCTGAGCTAGGGGTGTGCTCGCGAGCCTATATCGAACCAAACCCGAACCTTTATCCAAGTCTTTATACCTTTAACTCGGATGACCTCCTGACGACAATCTCGCGACACCCAGAAGCACTGGTGTTATGGCAGTGTCGTCAGGAGGTCATCCGAGTTCATTAGATACTCCTGTCACTCACCGGTGATGCTGTCCCCGGAGATGCTGTTGCTTCCAGGTCCGCATGTCCACATCTGCTATGGTAATGTCTTAATCCCAGTGGCTAAAAGGACCTTTGCTTACGTCATGTCCATGTGACCAGAAGGGCCGCCCCTTATGGTTACATGGACATGACGTCAGCAAAGTCCTCCGCCAACATAGCTAATATGAGGAAGTAACATTATTTTTCTAAGTCCACGTGGGCATGGAGTTGATTATAATAACAGCAGGGGTCTGTGTGTCCACCATAATCATGCAAGGGGGGCTTTGCCCCCCCTGCACTCCCCCTATCTGGGGCGTCTCAACCCCAGACCCCCGCTTCTATTATAATCAACTACATGCCCACATGGATTTAGAAAAATAATGTTTACTCTGGCTGGAAATGTCAGACTGCATTTTGACCATGCCTTATCATGTGATAGCGGTGTGTTGAAATGATGTCATACATGGAAAGAGCCCGTACACTCTGGCATCTACAGTCAGTATCGTAGTTTAAAAATTAAAAAAATAAAACAATGGGCGCAGGATCCCCCTATACTATGATACCCAGCACAGAAAAAGCCCACGGCTACAGGCTGCAGCGTCAGCCATACACTCATGTACCACCCCCATGTCAGCGGCCAAGCCACTCAGATCCGGAACCGCGGTGGCTCGAGGGGTCTCCGGATCCGGAGGCTTGTGCGGACACTCGAGTTTGAAAAAGGGAGTATGTACAGGGGAGTTAGAAGTTTGTGACCCCACCCACGGTACATGGTAAGGTGGAGTACCACCGCTACTGTTGGGGAGCCCGGTGGTGGTGGTATGGCAGCAAGGTGTTTAACCCCTCCGTGGGTGGGGGGTTGTGTGCCCCGGGGCCCGATGATGGCAGTGAAGGGGTGCCATTGGGAAGGATAAGGGTTTCTGCGTACTCACTCAGTCCAAGGATACTGACACCGACAGCTTGTAAACCAGAATTCTGAGCACCGCTGAAGCCAGGATGGAGCACACTTGCATCCGTGCCCTTGGTGTTGCTTGTTAGCCTGTGACTCTTTCCGTTGCACTTTCTCACTGTTGGACCCTATAGTATAGAACTAATCGGGTCCTGCTCACCCATATGGCTAGCGGAGTGAGATTGCTCTCAGGGTTCACGCTTGGGATTTGATAGACTGTGTTTTTGGGAAAAATCCTATCCCATTGGTGCACTAGTACCCTGATTTTGCGGGTGAGGGAATTTCTCTTTATTCATATGTTCATGTCAGTAATGCAGATTCCATTTTTCATATTTTCATTCTTACCTATAGCTATTGGATTTTTCATGTCAGTACTCACACAGCAGTTTCTGCTTTTCATATATTCCCCTTACATAGTCACTGGTGTGCATACCATCTCTCCATATAGTGTAGATTTTTTAGGTTTTTGCACCCAGTTCAGACTCAGAATGGTGTTCCAGACGTTATTTCTTGATTAAAAATAGCAACCTGCAGCTGCCTGAGATTGTCAGATCCATTAGATGTGACAAGCTCTGTAATTTACCGGCTCTTCCGATTGCACTGGTGCTTAATGAGGGGTTAATAAAAGCGCACAACTGTCAAAAAGCCCAAAATTAGTGATGGGAAGGGGTCTTCTATGAGATCCCCCCATCACTAATCCTATAAGTAAAAAGAAATACACAAACACCGCGAAAAATCCTTTATTTGGAATAAATTACAAAATCACCCTTTTCACCACTTTATTAACCAAACAGCACCCAGGTCTGACATAATACACATAAATAAAAAAGCTGTGGAAAAGAAAGCACAATAGGGTCTTACCCAGGTGATGGAAAGGGTAAAAACAAGTGTTACACTCACCTATAATGGTTGTGCCAGTCACAACCACTATGCACGCATATAGGAATCCAAGTCCAGCAGCAGTCCCAAAATTGGCTGATAACAGAGAGTAAACGGGAAACGGGTTGTAAATCCGCGCCAAGGACTCAGAAAATTCAAAGGAGATTTATGCTTCTTTTATAGGCATGCACATGTCTACGTGTTTCAGGAGTCACAGCTCCCTTCGTCAGGACAGCAGGCAAGGAACATCAAATCTCAAATACACATAAAGTCCCACGATAGTCCTGGCTCTGCTATACCAAGCCTGGAGAGACCGATCTCTTCAGGCTTCGGGAAACACTGACAAGAAAGACCTGGCTGGCAGCAGTGATGTCACTAGGATCATCGGAGGTCATACCCGGGTTCCCACGGTATCACATCTGGTGACCTGAAGCACACTTAAATTGCGAGGCCGTGTCCCACACCCCACTAGCACTTTAACAGTGACAGTGCCGGCATGTAGATGCAGGCTGCCCCGCATTCCACGGATTGCTCTGTCAGTGTTGAAGGGATGGCAGGGTGCGGGACACGGCCCTGTACTTTAACAGTAACAGTGCCGGCAGGGGGACAGCTGCAATCTCAGGCATCTACAGAAAACTATTTTTAGGCTAGGGGGCCTAATATCCAAAGGCCTTCCCAGGCTGAGAATACCAGCTCCAGCTGTCAGGCTTTATCATGGTTGGGCATCAAAATTGGGGGGCACCGCACGTCGTTTTTTTAAATTATTTATTTAAATAGTTAAAAAAAAACGCATGTGGTTCCTCTTTTTTTGATACATAGCCAGATGACGGAGGCTGTAGCCTGTAACAATATACTTTGTCTGTGTTGATTATCAGAATATGGGGGACTCTATGCCAATTATTTTATTTATTTATTTATTTATTTTTATACCATGTTACTGACCCGCAGACAGCGCTTGTGAGTGACTGCAGTCAGACACTGTCACACAGGCTGGGGGTTTGTCTGACTGCAACCAATCACAAACACCAGGCCGGCCAGTGGGCAGGGAAAACAGTGCATATGCATATGTGATGAGTGGCACAGGAAGTAAAGCAGAGGCTGCGAGAGCAGCATACAGATGCACAGGAGCAGTGTGACAGCCGCCTCGGTGAAACGGTGAGTATGAAGTGAGTATGAAGTGCTTGTACCGGATTCCAAATGTATTCTTGGAAATGCGGTGTTTGTGGGAAAACCTAAAGCTGACTTTTAGGTGTAATGTTAGTGTTTGCGGAGCCTGAATGAACAAGCTCAGGCTTGCATAGAACCCGAGTTTGACGAGCCTTTATCGAACAGGTTCACTCATCTCTACTCTCAAGCAAAGCGAACATATCATGTAAGCACAATGGATGACACACAAGCACAGTGCACACAACACACTAGCATAACGCACACATCACACAACCCCAGTTTACATCACACAAGCACATCACACATTTTTCACAAGCCCAGGGTACACATCACACATGAACAGCACGGAGGTCAGACTAGCACAGTGCACATCGCACAAACACAGTATATATAAGGCAAGCAATGCACATATGCCTCACAGTGTACATATAAAATAGGCACAGGATACTTATCACAAAAACACATGCACAAGCAACAGCACCCATGCAACACTAAAAAGTACACAAATCAGGAAAGTAGAGTGAACAACCCTACAAAAAGGTTAAGAGTGCTATAAGTTTGAGAGGCAGTGCTCCCTTGTTTTCTGTGTGTTATATACTTGCCGGTTCAGCTGGCAACCACCCTTCTGAATTGCTGACTTGGACTTACCTGGCCCAAAATGTGCAGGAAGGAGAGAAAGAGTGGGAGAAAGAGTTTGGGTGGGAACAGGAGCAATTGAGTTGCCTAAGAGTATGAGAGATGCTGCCTGTAGTCTGTCCGAGAACGGCGGTTTGGGAAAGGTACAATGCCGGCTGTGAGAGAAACAGCGAGCCGGATTGTGAGTTAGCCTTGGTCACCATCGAGGGAGTACCGGACTGAGATGATCCTAGGTTGTCGAATCCAAAGGGAAGAAGACGTCACCCAGAGCAGTCGGAAGACCCTGGGGAAGTGAGAGAAGGAGAATTCCCCCCCTGCCTTTCAAGGAGGAGTGCGCACCGACGAGCATCATAGCACCGAGCTCCCGGGAGTAGACTTGTTCCCCCTTGACTGTACATTGAGTCTTTACTGGTGTGCGCACTTAATAGGGCATAGCATAGGCTTCAGTAGTCTGAGCGCAGTAACCACATGTCCCGAGTAGCAGAGGCCAGCTAGGTTGTTAGCGCAGTCCAGTTGTGAATAATATGTGCTTGCCTATTCTGTTGAATTGATCTTTGTAATAGCTGAGGTGATGTATAGTTGGGTGCCCCAGGTAAAATCTGCAGTGTGCTAAATTTGACTCTTACTACAATACTTATCCCATTTACTTGCATAAACACATATTTCCCCCCTGAAAACAAAGCTGTACCCTTGTTTCTGTCACCTCGTCTTGCGTACCATAATTGAACTCTGCACAACGGTGGTCCCTTTGCCACTGCAACAGAAGCACACATCAGAAACCTAAGCACAGTTCACATCATGCAAGCAAAGTGCACACTTCACGCAAGAACAGTGCACACATCACATAAGTACTATGCATACATGGCACAAACACAGACCACGCATCATGCAAGAACACCAGACATGTCACACTCATGCAGCGCACATTTCATACAAGCACAGCACACAAATCACACAAGCACAGCACACAAATCACACAAGCACACAAATCACACTAGCACACAAATCACACTAGCACAGAGCACATATCACACAAACACATTGCAAAGTTTACAAACACAAAGTACACATCACACATGTGCAGCATGCTAAAAAAAATACAGAGTACATATTTCACAGTTTCATGTCACACAAGAAAATGCACAACATGAAAACACAGTGAGCATGTCATGTAAGCATAGCAATACAATAGGATAAAGAGTTGCATGCAAGTCACAATGTACATGGGAATAATGACCAGCAAAACTGCTATGGGAATACTAGACAAAGGGACAAAGCTATATATGTGGAGTGAGACAAATGGCTCTGGGTGGGGCAGGGTTCTCAGACAAAAAGTGCATACTAACTAACGAATGTATGTCTGGAACACCAATGGTGTGAACATGGTGCAAGACTCAAAAACATATAACTATACAATAGGATAAAGAGTTGCACACTAGAGATGAGCGAACCTCTAGAGGCTCGAGTTTGACTCGGTTCGTCAAACGTAGGCCGCGTTCGAGTTCAGTTCGGCGAGCCGTTCGACGAACCTCTCGAGCCCCCATTGAAACCAATGGGAGGCAAACACAAACACATAAAAACACATTATAAATGTACACATACAGTTAATAAACATTCCCATAACACTTACCTGTCCCCTCGATGCGTCCTGCACTCTGTCTCCCACCGCTTTTCCTTCCGATAATAGCTGCGTCCTCTCGGTAACCAGCACCAGCATAGGACCTATCGTGACGTCAAAATAGCCATGTGATCAGTCAATTGTCTATTATCTCATTGGCTACAGACTGGTCACATAGCTTTGTCGTCATGCTAGGACCTGTCAGTGCATCTCTCCAGTACTCGGTGATCGTTTGTGTATCTCCGTGTACCGGCGACATGCTCTGGCACACGGTCGACTCCCCGTTCTGCTTCCCTGTTCTGTTATTCACCGGCTGCCAAAGCCGGTCAATAACGGAGATCACCGTTGCTATAGCAACCGACTGTCAGCGGTGACGTTACCGCTTACAGGTAGCAGCTTCTGGTCACTCACGGAGTGAAAAGACTGCATGGGAACAGCAGTGTCTTCCTCCCATGCAGCGCTGCTGATGTAGCAGAGCTGCATGGGTTGAAGGAGAAAGAAGACAGAAGAGCAGGATCGTGGAGGGATAAGAGGGAGTAATAAACATGGAGTCTCTAAGTGTGTCTGTATATTTATTTCTATTAAAGTATTTTTTCTCTGTGTGGTGTCTTTTTTTTAACCCTTTATTGGAGATTCTTAATGGCTGGGTCAAACTTGCCTGACATTAAGAATCTCTGACTTAATACTAGCTAGTAAAACAAAGCTAGTATTAACTCATAATTACCCAGCAAGCCACCTGGCTCCAGGGCTGTTCGAAGAGTTGGATACAGCGTCAGATGATGAAGCTTCTATGAAAGTGCCATTTTCTGGGGCGGCTGCAGATTGCAATTCGCAGCAGAGGGGCCCAGAAAGCTCGGGCTAACCTGTGCTGCGGATTCCAATCCCCAGCTGCCTAGTTGTACCTGGCTGGACACAAAAATGGAGCGAAGCTCATGTCGATTTTTTTTAAAATTATTTCATGAAATTCATGAAATAATTAAAAAAAGGGCTTCCCTATTTTTTTTTGTTCCCAGACGGGTACAAATAGGCAGCTGGGGGTTGGGGGCAGCCGTACCTGCCTGCTGTACCTGGCTAGCATACAAAAATATGGTGAAGCTCATGTCATTTTTTTTGGTGGGCAAAAAACTCCTGCATACAGTCCTAGATGGAGTATGCTGAGCCCTGTAGTTCTGCAGCTGCTGTCTGCTCTCCTCCATACAGACAGACAGCAGCTGCAGAACTACAAGGCTCAGCATACTCCATCCAGGACTGTATGCAGGAGTTTTTTGCCCCCCAAAAAAATTATGTGGGCTTTGCCATATTTTTGTATGCTAGCCAGGTACAGCAGGCACCTACGGGCTGCCCCCAACCCCCAGGTGCCTATTTGTACCCGGCTGTGAGCCAAAAATATAGGTAAGCCCTTTTTTTATTAATTATTTCATGAATTTCATGAAATAATTAAAAAACAAATTATGTGGGCTTCGCCATTTTTGTATGCTAGCCAGGTACAGCAGGCAGGTATGGCTTCCCCCAACCCCCCAGCTGCCTATTTGTACCCATCTGGGAACAAAAAAAATAGGGAAGCCCTTTTTTAATTATTTCATGAATTTCATGAAATAATTAAAAAAAAAAATCAACATGAGCTTCACCCCATTTTTGTGTCCAGCCAGGTACAACTAGGCAGCTGGGGATTGGAATCCGCAGCACTGGTTAGCCCGAGCTTTCTGGGCCCCTCTGCTGCGAATTGCAATCCGCAGCCGCCCCAGATAAGGGCGCTTTCATAGAAGTGCCATCTTCTGGCGCTGTATCCAACTCTTCCAGCTGCCCTGGTGACGGGTGGCTCACTGGGTAATAATGGGGTTGGGGATAGCTGTATATTATCAACTGTCCCTAAGCCCGAAATTCATGGTGTCACTCCAATATTAGACATGGCCACCATGAATTTCTAGTACCGATAAAAAAAACCACAACAGACAGAAAAATATTTTTATTATAAATAAAACACAACACAATTAGTGACTCCATCTTTATTGAAATAAAGAACCCTCTCCGCAGTACTCCTGGGTCAAGGGTCCCGCACCGTCCAATCCAGATCCAATATCATCTGATCGGTTTGCTGGAAGGCAAAGCGATCAGATGATGTGTCAGGTTCAAGGGCCTGAATCACATGACACAGCAGCTGATTGTATAAACGGCTTTTATACAATCAGCTGATGGATCAGTGCAAAAAAACCAAAACAAACTACACACTTCAGTGCAGACTCCTGTCCAATGGCATCAAATGATAGTTTAGTCGGCCGGGCGGTAAAAAGTTGGCCTCATCGCTCGACTTATAGTGTCAGCTGATTCCATCAGGTGTGCGCATCAGCTGATCATCGCCAGGTCTGAGAAAAAAAGAGAGAAAGAACAGAGAGAGAAAGAGAGAGAGAGAGAGAAAGAAGAGAGAGAGAGAAAAAGAGAAAGAAGAGAGAGAAAGAGAGAAAGAAGAGAGAGAAAGAAGAGAGAGAAAGAGAAAAAGAAGAGAGAGAGAAAGAGAGAAAGAAGAGAGAGAGAAAGAGGAGAAAGAAGAGAAAGAGAAAAGGAAGAGAGAGCGAGAAAGAGAGAAAGAAGAGAGAGCGAAAGAAGAGAGAAAGAGGAGAAAGAAGAGAAAGAAGAGAAAGAAAGGAGAGAGAGAAAGGAGAGAAAGAAAGGGGAAAGAGAAAGGAGAGAGAGAAAGGAAAGAAAGAAAGGAGAGAGAGAAAGGAGAGAGAAAGAAAGGAGAGAGAGAAAGGAGAGAGAGAGAAAGAGAGAGAGCTCACAGCTGATGTCCAGCTCCTCCCCTCAGTGCATAATTAAATTATAATTATAAATATATTATAAATATATTATAAATATAATTAAATTAAAAAAAAATATTACCGGGACTAGAACTCGCGCCCTCATGCTTTTTTTATTAATTATTTCATGAATTTCATGAAATAATTAAAAAACAAATGACGTGGGTTTCGCCATATTTTTGTATGCTAGCCAGGTACAGCAGGCACCTACGGGCTGCCCCCAACCCTCAGCTGCCTATTTGTACCCGGCTGGGAACCAAAAATATAGGAAAGTCCTTTTTTCATTAATTATTTCATGAATTTCATGAAATAATTAAAAAACAAATTATGTGGGCTTCGCCATATTTTTGTATGCTATCCAGGTACAGCAGGCACCTATGGGCTGCCCCCTACCCCCAGCTGCCTATTTATACCCAGCTAGGAACCAAAAATATAGGGAAGCCCATTTTTTTTAATTATTTCGCTTATTACATGAAATAATTAAAAAAAAAATGACGTGGGCTTCACCATATTTTTGTGTTCAGCCAGGTACAACTAGGCAGCTGGGGATTGGAATCCACAGCACAGGTTGGCCTGAGCTTTCTGGGCCCCTCTGCTGCAAATTGCAGTCAGCAGCTGCCCCAGAAAAGAGCGCTTTCATAAAAGCACCATCTTCTGGAGCTGTATCCAACTATTCCAGCTGCCCTGATGACGGGTGGCTCGCTGGGTAATAATGGGGTTGGGGCTAGCTGTATATTATTAACTGGCCGTAAGCCCGAAATTCATGCTGTCTCACCAATATTAGACATGGCCACCATGAATTTCTAGTACCGCTAAAAAAAAACACAACACACAGAAATTTTTTTTTATTATAAATAAAACACAACACAATTAGTGACTCCATCTTTATTGAAATAAAGAACCCCCTCCGCAGTAATCCTGGGTCAAGGGTCCCGCGCCGTCCAATCCGGATCCAATATCATCTGATCGGTTTGCTGGAAGGCAAAGCGATCAGATGATGTGTCAGGTTCAAGGGCCTGAATCACATGACACAGCAGCTGATTGTATAAACGGCTTTTATACAATCAGCTGATGCATCAGTGCAAAAAAACCCAAAACAAACTACACACTTCAGTGCAGACTCCTGTCCGATAGCATCAGTTAATAGTTTAGCCGGCCGGGTGGTAAAACATAGTGTCAGCTGATGCCGTCAGGTGACCGCATCAGCTGATCATCTCCAGGGCTGAGAAAGAGAGAGAGAAAGAAGAGAGAGAAAGAGAGAGAGAGAAAGAAGAGAGAGAGAGAGAAAGAGAGAAAGAAGAGAAAGAAAGAGAGAAAGAAGGGAGAGCGAGAAAGAGAGAAAGAAGAGAGAGAGAAAGAGAGAAAGAAAGAAGAGAGAGAGAAAGAAGAGAGAGGAGAGAGAGAAAGAAGAGAGAGAAGAGAGAGCAAGAAAGAGAGAAAGAAGAGAGAGAAGAGAGCGAGAAAGAGAAAGAAGAGAGAGAGAAAGAGAGAAAGAAAGAGAGAAAGAAAAGAGAGAAAGAAAGAAGAGAGAGGAGACAGAGAAAGAAGAGAGAGAAAGAGAGAAAGACAGAAGAGAGAAAGAGAGAAAGAAGAGAGAGAAAGAGGAGAAAGAAGAGAAAGAGAGAGAGAAAGAGATAAAGAAGAGAGAGAGAAAGAAGAGAGAGAGAAAGAGGAGAAAGAAGAGAAAGAAGAGAAAGGAGAGAGAAAGGAGAGAGAGAAAGGAGAGAAAGAAAGGAAAAAAAAAAGAAAATGTTTACCGGGACCAAAGGTTTGGACACACCTTCTCATTCAAAGAGTTTTCTTTATTTTCAGGACTCTGAAAATTGTAGATTCACATTGAAGGCATCAAAACTATGAATTAAAACATGTGGAATGAAATACTTAAAAAAGTGTGAAACAACTGAAAATATGTCATATTCTTGGTTCTTCAAAGTAGCCACCTTTTGCTTTCATTACTACTTTGCACACTCTTGGCATTCACTTGATGAGCTTCAAGAGGTAGTCACCAGAAATGGTTTTCCAACAGTCTTGAAGGAGTTTCCAGAGATGCTTAGTACTTGTTGGCCCTTTTGCCTTCACTCTGCGGTCCAGCTCACCTCAAACCATCTGGATTGGGTTCAGGTCTGGTGACTGTGGAGGCCAGGTCTTCTGGCATAGCACCCCATCACTCTCCTTCTTAGTCAAATAGCCTTTACACAGCCTGGAGGTGTGTTTGGGGTCATTGTCCTGTCGAAAAATAAATGATGGTCTAATTAAACGCAAACCGTATGGAATAGCATGCCGCTGCAAGATGCTGTGGTAGCCATGCTGGTTCTGTATGCCTTCAATTTTGAATAAATCCCCAACAGTGTCACCAGCAAAGCACCCCCACAACGTCACACCTCCTCCTCCATGCTTCACGGTAGGAACCAGCCATGTAGAGTCCATCCGTCCACCTTTTCTACAAAGACACAGTGGTTGGATCCAAAGATCTCAAATTTTGACTCATCAGACGAAAGCACATATTTCCACTGGTCTAATGTCCATTCCTTATGCTCTTTAGCCCACACAAGTCTCTTCTGCTTGTTGCCTGTCCTTAGCAGTGGTTTCCTAGCAGCTATTTTACCATGAAGGCCTGCTGTCTCCTCTTAACAGTTGTTCTGGAGATGAGAAGGTGTGTCCAAACTTTTGGTATGTACTGTATATGTTTTTGAGTCTTGCGCCATGTTCACACCATTGGTGTTCCAAACATACATTCTTTAGTTAGTATTCACTTTTTGTCTGAGAACCCTGCCCCACCCATAGCCATTTGTCCACCCACAGCCATTTGTCTCACTTCACATATATAGCTTGGTCCTTTGCTTCCCATACAGAGCAAGTTTTTTAACTGCAGGTGAGGTTACATATAGGCTAGGGACCCCAAAAATAGAGATTACCTTGGGGTTGGTTTTGGGGCTCCTTTGCATTGATCAATACAATGGCTAAACATTTCTTATATTCCTATTATTCATAGCAGTTATGCATATTCCATTTTCATGTTTTTCACTTTTTCAGATAGTCAATTGTATTTTTCAGTCTAGTATTCCCATAGAAGTTTTGCTTTTCATCATTACCCTATACATTGTGACTTGTGTGCAACTCTTTATCCTGTTGTATAGTTATATGTTTTTGAGTCTTGTACCATGTTCACACCAATGGTGTTCCAGACATACATTCTTTAGTATGTAAGCATAGCAGACACATCACACAAGTACTATGCACATATCTTACAAAATACCACATGTCAAACAAACATACATGAGTACAGAGAAGACTTCTCCCAAGAACTAGGCACACATTACACAAGCACAGTGCACTGTTTACACAAACACAGTTCTCATGTCATACGCCCCGCAAGTAGAGCACACATCTCACAAAAGCACTGCGTACACATCACACAAGCACACGCTTCATATATAGTATTTACACAATTATTACTGCTCAAATTACATTATAAACATCTCAAAGTATGGGAGCAGTTTATTGAGAGAGGGATAGTGTGAAAGCACAGTATGGGGAGCAACTACCAAAGTAGGGGTAGTATGAGAGCAATTAATGGGGGGTTGTCTACAGAAGGATGGACAGTTAGGGCATAGTATGGAGAGAAAGCAGTGGGGGGCAGTGAATATGATAACAACATGTAGGCCACAGTCTGCAAAGCAGAAAGTGTAGAAGGGATACATAGTATAGGCTATAGTTCATAAATGAGATTTGTGTGATGATTATTTCATTCATAAGGGGGCATAGTGTGATGGTCATCGTCCTTAAGGCGATTGGTATGTAATAGTCATAGTATATAAGGGAGATGGTGTGAAGGAAATATTGTATATAAGAGAATAAATGGGTAGCCATGTATCATAAAAGGTACAGTGTGGGGGAATTTTTGTGTAAGTAGCATAGTTAGGGGCAATTATTTATTCAGGGGGTACAGAATATGGTTTTTGGGATGCACAATATGTGTGGATATTTTAATTTAGAGGGCATTTAATTAAGTCAGTTAATTTTAAAGATACTGTGTCATTATGTGCTGTTTAAGACCAGAGAAGAGTGAAGTCTGTAGAAATGAGTTGTGGCTGTAAAACCCTAGTTTTATGGACCAGATGAAGGGTGAGAAGATCTCAATTCAGAGACAGAGACATTGTCATTGATAAGGTACCTGAACCTAAGGGTGCATTTACACTGGACTATCATCACCTTTAAATGAAGATGATGGGCAGTAATTAAATAGCTTGCATATAGCTGGCATTGTGATTGATCGCTGTACTAAGCTCATTCACGTAATTATGATTGTTTGAGAGCTTTATTCATGTACTGACGATGGGTCTGGTGCTGCATTCATGTACTGATGATGATTATGATGAGGTACTCATGTTTTGATGGTGGTTCTCATGCTATATTCACATACTGATGGTGATTCTGATTATGTATTTATGTAATAATGTGGTTCTGGTGATGTATTCATGTACTGATGATGGTTCTGGTGCTGTATTAATAGACTGATGATGATACTGATATATTATGTACTGATGGTGGTTTTCATGCTATAATCATGTAGTGATGGTGATTCTGATTATGTATTTAATATTTAATGGTGGTTCTGGTGACGTATTTTAGATAATTGTCGGCCAAATGAGTGTTCGGCCAACAGCTACGTTGTCTCATTCTCTTGCCGATGTTTTCTATAAGAAATCCAGTATCAGAGTTCTTTGGCTGTTGATTAGCTCTTAGAGAATAAAAGGATCTGTAGACCAAAATCAGACAGACTGAATCCTTATCTTCCCCAACAATCATCTATTAGGGGCCCTATAGACATTAGATTGTCGGCCAAATCCTTCAATAGCAATGGATTCAGACAACTTTGGGCTAATGCAAATGAGGGCTTTAACTACTATCTAAAGAGCATGTGCATTTGAAGGGCTAGCTCACATGAGCGTATAACTCAGACGAGTGCTATGTGATCTTTTGTCGGATAGCACTTGGTCCAACAAGGATATGCTATGGGGCAGTGCATATCAGCGCTTTTTTTCTCATGCTGATTCGGACAGAATGCACCCATTCAGGTCTATGGGTGGGCCTGCACTTGGATGACATTCGAATGCAATCCAATTTCCACAGACCCATGGAATGGAGAAGATGGAGAAACTTTGTTTTCCATCTTAACCTCACCTGTGCTACGATTCTCCCATGCGAGAGAACACTAAGTTGACACTCGGATAAACTCGTATTAGAGTTTGATTGGTGTGTTATTTGATGATTTTCTTGCTGAGAGAATATACGATTGTATAACCATTTAGTGTCCAGGGAAGCATGAATGTCAAATATGACCCTGCCTCTAAGGTATCCATTGCTATTTTTCCTAAAGTAAAATAAAAAGCGGAGCAGTTGCCAGTGTCCTCAGAGTTTACCAGCACACTTGGTAAAGGCCAGTGTCGAACGGAAAATAACGGGTGTCTCATATCAAAGCTGTGTTCTTTATTCCATGTACCAGCGTGCAGAAGACAAGAGAATTGCTACTATTGCATTCTACTAGATTTGATTGCTGTAGTGTATGACGTGGAAACAGAGCTTGGTTAGTCCCCCTCAGTGACACAATATACATTATACACTTTATTCTTATTTTACAATACTTATTGGGAAAGATTTTTCGGACCCTTTAGAAAACTTAACTTAGGTCATGTCCTTTCCTTCGAAAATTTTTAACTTTGTCTGCAAAGTTAGTATTATTTTCTGGCACCAGCAAAAAGAAAAAAAAAAAAGCTACACCTAAAATGAGGACAGACTCCCATATGGTTACTCTGAGGGACAAAGGCATATAAAATATATATTAGGATTAGTCAAATGGAATTAATGTTTCTAATATTGCCTTAAGCTGGCTCATATGCATCCGATCTTTATAATATTGTACTTTATCAAGATGGGATATTGTAGATATATATTAACCACCTGTCTCTCCATCTTTCTGTCTTCTACCAAATGAAGCAGGAACAATCCTCAGTGTTAAAATAATGTATCTGCAGACAGGAGATGAAAAGGCCTTGCCCCCTGAAAACATATGAATATTTAAATTGCACTTAATTATTTAACATTCAGATTTTTTATTATTATGTGATATTGTGTGTGAATTTATAGATATACATTTTTTTTTTAATTCTTTGCATCCCTGTCAGACATATGAATTAACCTCTGTGAAGCCAGAAGTGCCAGCTATTTTATTTTCACAGTGAAAGTCTTAGATGCAATAACATTAAAAGTCTAGACCATGGTAAATATTAAATGAAATAAATAATAAGCTCATGTCAGTGGAAATGAATCCTGGACTGTTCACATTGTGTCTTAACACATCACTATAGGACAATAATCCTGAGAAGTGATGTGTGCAATCTAGTAACATTTACTGAATACCCTGACATTAGTTAAAATTGCACATGTGCTGAGTAGATACATAATAAAATGGATTCTGAGATGAAGCAGCACCACTGCTATACACAATGAGAGTAATGGTTGTGCGCCACGCACCAACATGCAGCCCCAGTGAGAAATTTCTAATTTGGTCTCTCACCTACAATGCACATTCCTTGTTATGGGGTAGGAGGACCTTTAGACCCCAGAAGAACCTCCCATAACAATTGCGCTGGTGTCCAAACTGAAAGTCATGGTACAATGTTGGACTGATCTGTCAAGAGCCCACCAGTAACATTGACTTTGGGGTCCACCATTCAGTTACAGACAAATATTACATTAGTCTGTTTCACACATTTATCTGACCTTCTATGTAATAATTAGAGTTGAGCGCGGTTCGTGGTTCGTGGTTCTCCAGCTCGCGGCTCGAGTGATTTTGGGGCATGTTCTAGATCGAACTAGAACTCGAGCTTTTTGCAAAAGCTCGATAGTTCTAGAAACGTTCGAGAACGGTTCTAGCAGCCAAAAAACAGCTAAATCCTAGCTTGGTTTCTGCTGTAATAGTGTAAGTCACTCTGTGAATCAAACTATTATCACATTTCAGTGTATAGTGTGCGTGAACAGCGCCTTCAGATCACTGCTGTTTCTATAATGGCGATCGCCATTTTTTTTTTTTTTTTTCTTCCTTCCCTAAGCGCGCGCGTCTTGTGGGGCGGGCCAGCATGTCAGCCAATCACAGACACACACACACCTAAGTGGACATTGAGCCAGAGAAGCAACGGCATGTGTGATAGGATGTCCATGTCACATGTCCCTGCATTATAAAACCGGACATTTTCTTCACGAACGCCATTATCTGCCTTCTGCGTCTTTGGTGTCAGACATCAGTGTCGCAGCTCCGTCCTCCTGAGTCCTATAGCCGATACAGCTGTATGCGCTGCATACACAGCGTTAGACAGCTTAGGGAGAGCACATTCTAGCAGTCCTTTTAAGGGCTCAAAGCGGCAGGGTCAGAGAGCCATAAGTGACAGGTCCTGCAAACAGCAACAGCATCTGTGTAGCCCAGGTCAGGGATTTCCTCCCTGCATTTCACCATTAGGAGGGAATAGAAAGGCAGGCTTCCATTCCTCTACCCAGAGCACCACAATCCTGCCACTGTACCCTCTTGTCCTCTGCACACTCCAACTCATTCTAAGTAAGCCATTATACTAGCAAACACTCAGTGTACCTAGTGGCATCCTAAACGTGGCTATTGGACTTTGCTATAGTCCCACTAGTGCAAAGACATTAGCAGAGCACATCTGCCTGCATTGCACACTCCAAGTTTTTTAAACTAAGCAATTTTACTAGCAAACACTCAGTGTACCTAGTGGCATCCTATACGTGGCTATTGGACTTTGCTATAGTCCCACTAGTGCAAAGACATTTGCAGAGCACGTCTGCCTGCATTGCACACTACAACTTTTTTAAACTAAGCAATTTTACTAGCAAACACTCAGTGTACCTAGTGGCATCCTATACGTGGCTATTGGACTTTGCTATAGTCCCACTAGTGCCAAGACATTTGCAGAGCGCATCTGCCTGCGTTGCACACTCCAACTAATTATAACGAAGCCATTATACTAGCAAACACTCAGTGTACCTAGTGGCATCCTATACGTGGCTATTGGACTTTGCTATAGTCCCACTAGTGCAAAGACATTAGCAGAGCACATCTGCCTGCATTGCACACTCCAAGTTTTTTAAACTAAGCAATTTTACTAGCAAACACTCAGTGTACCTAGTGGCATCCTATACGTGGCTATTGGACTTTGCTATAGTCCCACTAGTGCAAAGACATTTGCAGAGCACGTCTGCCTGCATTGCACACTACAACTTTTTTAAACTAAGCAATTTTACTAGCAAACACTCAGTGTACCTAGTGGCATCCTATACGTGGCTATTGGACTTTGCTATAGTCCCACTAGAGCAAAGACATTTGCAGAGCACGTCTGCCTGCATTGCACACTACAACTTTTTTAAACTAATCAATTTTACTAGCAAACACTCAGTGTACCTAGTGGCATCCTAAACGTGGCTATTGGACTTTGCTATAGTCCCACTAGTGCAAAGAGATTAGCAGAGCACATCTGCCTGCATTGCACACTCCAAGTTTTTTAAACTAAGCAATTTTACTAGCAAACACTCAGTGTACCTAGTGGCATCCTATACGTGGCTATTGGACTTTGCTATAGTCCCACTAGTGCAAAGACATTTGCAGAGCACGTCTGCCTGCATTGCACACTACAACTTTTTTAAACTAAGCAATTATACTAGCAAACACTCAGTGTACCTAGTGGCATCCTATACGTGGCTATTGGACTTTGCTATAGTCCCACTAGTGCAAAGACATTTGCAGAGCACGTCTGCCTGCATTGCACACTACAACTTTTTTAAACTAAGCAATTTTACTAGCAAACACTCAGTGTACCTAGTGGCATCCTATACGTGGCTATTGGACTTTGCTATAGTCCCACTAGTGCCAAGACATTTGCAGAGCGCATCTGCCTGCGTTGCACACTCCAACTAATTATAACGAAGCCATTATACTAGCAAACACTCAGTGTACCTAGTGGCATCCTATACGTGGCTATTGGACTTTTGTCAATTTACAGTATTGGAACGTTATTTGCATGACATCTGCCTGCATTGCACACTCTAACTTTTTTAAACTCAGCCATTATACTAGCAAACACTCACTGTACCTAGTTGTATCCTAAACGTGGCTATTGTACTTTTGTCAATTCACAGTATTGGAACGTTATTTGCAGGACATCTGCCTGCATTGCACACTCAAACTTTTTTAAACTCAGCCATTATACTAGCAAACACTCACTGTACCTAGTTGTATCCTAAACGTGGCTATTGTACTTTTGTCAATTCACAGTATTGGAACGTTATTTGCAGCACGTCTGCCTGCATTGCACACTCAAACTTTTTTAAACTCAGCCATTATACTAGCAAACACTCACTGTACCTAGTTGTATCCTAAACGTGGCTATTGTACTTTTGTCAATTCACAGTATTGGAACGTTATTTGCAGGACATCTGCCTGCATTGCACACTCAAACTTTTTTAAACTCAGCCATTATACTAGCAAACACTCACTGTACCTAGTTGTATCCTAAACGTGGCTATTGTACTTTTGTCAATTCACAGTATTGGAACGTTATTTGCAGCACGTCTGCCTGCATTGCACACTCAAACTTTTTTAAACTCAGCCATTATACTAGCAAACACTCACTGTACCTAGTTGTATCCTAAACGTGGCTATTGTACTTTTGTCAATTCACAGTATTGGAACGTTATTTGCAGGACGTCTGCCTGCATTGCACACTCAAACTTTTTTAAACTCAGCCATTATACTAGCAAACACTCACTGTACCTAGTTGTATCCTAAACGTGGCTATTGTACTTTTGTCAATTCACAGTATTGGAACGTTATTTGCAGCACGTCTGCCTGCCTTGCACACTCAAACTTTTTTAAACTCAGCCATTATACTAGCAAACACTCACTGTACCTAGTTGTATCGTAAACGTGGCTATTGTACTTTTGTCAATTCACAGTATTGGAACGTTATTTGCAGGACATCTGCCTGCCTTGCACACTCAAACTTTTTTAAACTCAGCCATTATACTAGCAAACACTCACTGTACCTAGTTGTATCCTAAACGTGGCTATTGTACTTTTGTCAATTCACAGTATTGGAACGTTATTTGCAGGACGTCTGCCTGCATTGCACACTCAAACTTTTTTAAACTCAGCCATTATACTAGCAAACACTCACTGTACCTAGTTGTATCCTAAACGTGGCTATTGTACTTTTGTCAATTCACAGTATTGGAACGTTATTTGCAGGACATCTGCCTGCCTTGCACACTCAAACTTTTTTAAACTCAGCCATTATACTAGCAAACACTCACTGTACCTAGTTGTATCCTAAACGTGGCTATTGTACTTTTGTCAATTCACAGTATTGGAACGTTATTTGCAGCACGTCTGCCTGCATTGCACACTCAAACTTTTTTAAACTCAGCCATTATACTAGCAAACACTCACTGTACCTAGTTGTATCCTAAACGTGGCTATTGTACTTTTGTCAATTCACAGTATTGGAACGTTATTTGCAGCACGTCTGCCTGCATTGCACACTCAAACTTTTTTAAACTCAGCCATTATACTAGCAAACACTCACTGTACCTAGTTGTATCCTAAACGTGGCTATTGTACTTTTGTCAATTCACAGTATTGGAACGTTATTTGCAGGACGTCTGCCTGCATTGCACACTCAAACTTTTTTAAACTCAGCCATTATACTAGCAAACACTCACTGTACCTAGTTGTATCCTAAACGTGGCTATTGTACTTTTGTCAATTCACAGTATTGGAACGTTATTTGCAGGACGTCTGCCTGCATTGCACACTCAAACTTTTTTAAACTCAGCCATTATACTAGCAAACACTCACTGTACCTAGTTGTATCCTAAACGTGGCTATTGTACTTTTGTCAATTCACAGTATTGGAACGTTATTAGCAGCACGTCTGCCTGCATTGCACACTCAAACTTTTTTAAACTCAGCCATTATACTAGCAAACACTCACTGTACCTAGTTGTATCCTAAACGTGGCTATTGTACTTTTGTCAATTCACAGTATTGGAACGTTATTTGCAGCACGTCTGCCTGCATTGCACACTCAAACTTTTTTAAACTCAGCCATTATACTAGCAAACACTCACTGTACCTAGTTGTATCCTAAACGTGGCTATTGTACTTTTGTCAATTCACAGTATTGGAACGTTATTTGCAGGACGTCTGCCTGCATTGCACACTCAAACTTTTTTAAACTCAGCCATTATACTAGCAAACACTCACTGTACCTAGTTGTATCCTAAACGTGGCTATTGTACTTTTGTCAATTCACAGTATTGGAACGTTATTTGCAGCACGTCTGCCTGCATTGCACACTCAAACTTTTTTAAACTCAGCCATTATACTAGCAAACACTCACTGTACCTAGTTGTATCCTAAACGTGGCTATTGTACTTTTGTCAATTCACAGTATTGGAACGTTATTTGCAGCACGTCTGCCTGCATTGCACACTCAAACTTTTTTAAACTCAGCCATTATACTAGCAAACACTCACTGTACCTAGTTGTATCCTAAACGTGGCTATTGTACTTTTGTCAATTCACAGTATTGGAACGTTATTTGCAGGACATCTGCCTGCATTGCACACTCAAACTTTTTTAAACTCAGCCATTATACTAGCAAACACTCACTGTACCTAGTTGTATCCTAAACGTGGCTATTGTACTTTTGTCAATTCACACTACTGCAAATCTATGTGCAGCACCTCTGCATGACAACCTCGTGCTCTGTTTTTAATAAGCTATAATGATAGCACAAAATACTGCCATTTTGTGGCATCATAGAACTGGCTGTTGTATTCCATTAGTGCCCCACTGGTGACAAGCTATTTCTAGCACCTCTACATCACACCCTCATGCACATTTTGCTACGCTAATGTTATAGCAAACTCATGGAATTCATTGCTGCATTTCATAATTCGGAGGGATAGAAAGTCAGGCTTCCTTTAGCTTTTCCTTCTGTTCATAGACAGCATCTCCAAGACAAATTTCCCCTCCACGTCTAAGTGTGGAGAGGCAGCTAGTGCGCATGCGTGTGCCGATGTACCCCAGCTGCAGCATAATTACAGTGTTTCGCCTAGTGAGTATGCTCAGCCTGACTGTGCCATTCCTGACGCTAAGTTTTCATTTCGGGATACAGCGCATGCTCCCACACTAAGTGTGAAAAGCCTCTTTGCACAGGTGCTTGCATTCCGTGCCGGGTATAAGTCCTGTTTTGGGCATAGACACCATGCTAAAGCAGATAGTCTTTTTTCAGAGACTGTATTTCATGCTACTGAGCATGCTCAGGCACTTCCTGCATCAGAGACTAGGTCCGGTAATGAACTCTTTGGCCCTGGCCCTGATGTGGGGGTCCCATATAGACCACAGGGCATCAGGTGTCCTCCCAAATGGCTTGCAGAGGCCCACACCTATGACTTGTCACCGCATTATTGATGCTCAGACGATGACTGGTGAGGTGTTTGGGTCATGGCAGCCATGAGGTCATCATTGAAGTTGCGTTTCCAAATAGGACGCTAGTTATGCCACTCATGACGTGTCACTCTACTTTTGTCTCCAGGAGGTGCATTGTGGTTCACCCTGGTTTGGGGCGGACCCAGGTTATAAAAGGGGCTGGAGCCAACAAGGAGGTGCGCAGTCTTCTATTATGCTCCGAAAGAGCACACCTCCATGTGTTGAACCCATTGCGGCTTTAGGCCAGAGGTAGGCAGGGATCGGGTGGTGGATGCAGGCCACCACCACAGTTGGTAACGCAGAACGGTTAAGACCAGCTCCTGTCCTAACAGTCCTGCTTGTGCAGCCCAGTGGCATTAACAGGCCTGCTGCTGCTGATGCGCCTGCTGTCCACAGGTGTGGCCCCTACGCACACGGTCAGCGTACTCAATGGCCCCTGTGTTGTTAACAGGGAGTTCCTGGGCTGGGTGGGCATGTGGACCCTGTGACGCTAACAGGGCTCACAGTCTCCAGATCCGAATGGCGTCTAACTCGGTTCAGGCTACTATTAGTTTCATAGCCACACAGCTCTGTATCCTCCACCAAACCTTCAAGTTGCCAACCTCTCCTTTTCCAACTGGGAGCACGGTGGACACTGACTGCTGATGGGGATATATACCTTTCTCTTTCTTTTCTTATTAATTTTCGTTATATAGCGGTCACAGATTATATACCACTTTATCCAAATCTGCCAGTCCCACTGTAACAGATGTTGTTTCTTCAGCAAATGTTACAGTTGCTTAACCACCAAATCCACGGACCAAAACTTTTTTCCCCTTTCCAACACACCTGTTCCCCTTTCCAACAGCATCTGTCCTTTTTCAACTCATTTTGGGATATGACCAAAAGTGCAACTGTGCAGGGACACCGTACTCAACGCCATCTCAGCACAGCAGCCATCCCTCGGTCCCTCCGATGTGGACAAGTAAAAGACCATTTCCTCCTATCCATGACAAAGCGTTGAGATTCACTCTGTGCAGCACTGGTGTTTAGTGGACAAGTAGATCTAAGATTGCGTACCACATTCTGCAGATACTCCTGTATACGTGCGTCTATTTCTATGGCAGGAATTAGTTCGCCAAATTTTGTCTTGTACCGGGGATCTAACAGTGTGGCAACCCAGTATTCAGGATTAGTTCAAATTCATACAATCCGAGGGTCATGTAGGTAGTGCAGCAAGAAGGCGCTCATGTGTCTTGTGCATCCAGGAGGACCAAGTCCTTGGTGTGTTGGTGGCAGAGAGGTGAGAATCGTGCATCCTTCCTCTGCCCTCTCCCCCCAACCTCGCACAACCGAAATGTGAGCAAGCTCTCACTCATCTGCTGAGTCTTCCATGCCCATCGCCAGTTCGTCCTCCATTTCTTCATGGGCTCCTGCACTTTCATCAACACTTTTTGCTGATACTATGCGCCCTTGTTAATCCCTCTCCCTCACCATGACTGCCGCATAGGTGCCGCTGACCATCTGGACCTCGTAGATCTTGTTATCCCTTCCGCATATGACTCCTCCTGTACTTCCTCCCCTTCCTCTTGTCCCAACACCTGACTCCGAATAATAATTACAGTGTGCTCCATCATGTAGATGACCAGAATTGTCACGCTGAGAATGACATTGCCAGTGCTAAACATCTTCGTCGACATTTCAAAACTGTGTAGCAGGGTGCATAGGTCCTTGATCTGACACCACTCCAGCAGCGTGATCTGCACCACCTCTGGATCAAGTTATCCCAGGCTATATGTCTTACCGTATTTCAGCAGGGCTCTGCGGTGCTGCCACACACGCTGCAACATGTGCAGATTCCAATTCCTGCGTGTCGAAACATCGCATTTACGGCGTTTAACTGCCAGACCCTAAGACTTCCGGAGTGATGAAAGTTGTTGAGCTGCTGTGTGCGCACGATGGAAGTGAGCACATAGCGAGCGTGCCCACTGCACAAGGCCATGTAGGCCGTGATGGTGTTTTAAAAATTGCTGGCGAATTCGGTTCAACACGTGAGCCCTAAAAGGCACGTGTGTCACATTGCCCTGAGGATGGCCCGCAGCCAGGTTTGCATCATTGCCGCACACGGCTGTTAAGTCACCAACGGAGTCCGCTCCGTCAATTTGTACTCCGGTCGCCAGGTGACAACGTGTTCCTTTCATGAATAGTGCTGATGATGGGAGAGTAGTCGATGCCAGCGGCGCAGGTGGACGCAGGTTATGCTCACCCACTGGGCTGCATTACCTTGACAGATGCAGAATCTCTGGCTGAATGTAGCTGGTGGGTATCTCACAGATGAAATACCATCATTCAGCTACAACCAATGGGAAGACACCACACCCTTTTTTATGCCCATCCTGTCTGCAGACCACTGCCAGACATAGCTATGAACCTCTGGTTAATTTTACCCCCAGTTCAGTTTTATGATTTTGTGTGCTTGTTACCTGACTACTTTTCCTGCTTGCTGTTTATGTACCTTGTTGGCCGATACGCATTTCACCTCTGCTTGTTTTCTGATTCTTTCCTGGCCGTCCCATTCTGTTCCTGTTCCTCAATTAATGTTTTGACCCTGCCTGACTACTATTCTCTGTAATAGCGGTGTGACTCACATTTCCCATACATTTCAAAGTAAAACTTTGACCGCCTGATGGCATTGAGCTCTGCTGCCAGCATAGTAAGGAGGTGTGTGGTAGTCCTTGTGCGCAGTTGCAAGGAAGGGTGGCCTGACCACACAGGGTTTGCGCCAAGGTAGAGGACCCACACGAGGTTGAAGAGGCAGAAGCAGTGTATTAACTTCTACATACAGAACAAGGATTGAAACAACTCGTGGGGACGGCAAGACTTGTACAGCAGACCCTTCTCCATCTCTCACCATAGTTTGCCAGTGCCCAGTCAGTGACATGTAATGACCCTGTCTATGCTTACTGGTCCAAGTATCTGTGTTGAAATGCACCCTGTCGCACACAGATTTTCTCAAGGAAGTGGTGATGTTGTGTGCGACATGCTGGTGTAGCACGGGCATGCTTTTCTTGGAGAAGCAGTGGTGATTGGGCATCTGGTACTGGGGCACAGCGACAGACATAAGGTCTGTAAAATCCTGTGTGTCCACTACGCGTAAAGGCAGCATTTCGGTAGCCAACAGCTTACAGAGGGATAGAGTCAACCACTTAGCTTTGTCATGGGTCGCAGTAAGTGGCCTTTTATTTGACCACATCTGAGGGACAGAGATCTGGCTGCTGTCTGTAGACGGTGTTGAGTAGGGTGTCCCTGGAAAAATGCAGGTTTGTGAGAAAAGTGCAGGCGGAGACATGATGTTGCCTTCATCTTGCCTTCAGATCTGTTCATCTTGTATCATTTTTAAAAAACACAGCAAGCAAGGGTTACTCCAAGCGGAGTCTACCTTTTTTCCCCAAATTGGGCACACAGACACCCCATCAGTGGCAGGACTTGTGCCCTAGTTGCAAACAGGATGTTTTGATTTGCATCAAGCACATTCCAAATCCACAAGCATTTACTCTCCCCAGGATGACACAGGGGTAGTAAATTCCTTCTGGATCCATGACTTGTTCATTTTGATGAACGTCAGTCTGTCCACATTGTCACTGGACAGACGCGTGCGCTTATCTGTCAGCACACACCCAGCAGCACTGAAGACACGTTCAGAGACAACGCTGGCAGCTGATCAAGAAGGGTAATCCCGGCACACAGCATATGAAAAAATGGTAAGTCCAGGTATGGTATGCTTGAACAAAATTTCTTTATTTTTCAACAATTATTGTACTGCCCGCCCAACGTTTTGGCTCACGCAGGAGCCTTCATCAGGGGTCAAGAGCACTAAGAAAAAGAGATATGGTATACAAAGAAAAACAAACAGAAACAGTGTTTACAAAATGCATCATGACATTACATCAAACAAGTAATAAGGTAAGTAACCTATTGGGGACTATGCAAAAAAAGGGGGAAACCATTGTCGTAGTGTGAGGGGTAACCTAAAGGGATCTAACCGCTAGAAAAGGAGAAATCCTATGAGTATGAAGGGTGAAAGGAGGAAGAGAACAATGCAAAGGAAAAAAGAGATATAGTGAGAAGGAGAGGGAAACAGGGAAAAGAGCGAAGCTGAAAAGTATGCAATAGTCAAGAAGTAAAGGAAAAAATGGGAAACATACCCGTGAAAATGGTTATAATGGTTATAATGAAGAATCATGTAGGTACAGCAGGACCTATGAGCAAGAGGAAAATGTAAGGAAAAAAAGGGGAGGAAAAAAAGGAGATGCATAAGATGTCACCAAGTGTAATTAAGGTGGTAAAAGTAGTAGGACCATGTTTGACTTACTTAGTAAAGTCAGCAGATGGATTAGTCCAACAGGAGGAATTGGTTGCTACCGATAAGGTAGGCAAGGAAAACCCTGATATGAGGACATATAATTAGTATAGGTGGAGAAAGAGTTAAAGGGACAACAGGGAAAAAAAAAGGGGGGAGGGGGGGGGGGGGGGAAACAAGAGGGGGTTGTATATAACGATACATACCAAAAAGGGAGGGTGAGGTAGGCATATAATGAGAAGGGGCTCACACTGTAGTATAGGATATAAGGTGAATGCTGTCAAAGGAGAACAGTATCAGTAAAAAGTGTATATAATGAAAAAAGTAGAATATAGGGAAGGGGATACATACCAAAGGGACATAGTCATATGTGTGCTGCGATTATCAATCATATGCAATATGACAAATGGATGGGCAATATGACATCCGTGATACTAGGGAAAGAAAAGGAGATCATGACTATCAAGGTATGTAAAAGGCAAAAAAGGAGGAGGCAAGGAAAGGATAAGAACATACCTAGGGGCCTCTGGATAAGGGTGAGAGCACCAAGAAAAGGCCTGTAAAGTATCAGGGAGTAAAGTAAGTCACATGAAAAAAGAAACCGAAGTAGAGCAAAGTAAAGCATCATAGCAAAAAGGTCTTACCTAGAGTGGCATGGTAGTGTAATAACTACGTGGTGGGAGCCCAGGGACTGTGTAGGAAGTGAGCCTCTATATACAGGCACTTGAATCTCCATTGGTGGAGTGTGAGTCACCGCTATCAGGTGTGGAGGGGAGTCCTGAGTGCGTGCAAGACACGCAGCCGACGCCCACCAGTGGGCGGGGTAAAGGCGGTCGGTGCGTGCTGATGCCCCCATACAGGAGTAGCAGTGTGGATGTGTAGGCGTGTGCGTGACGCGCGGCCCCCGCCATGCCCACCGTGGGCGGGACATCGGCGGGCGGCTCGCGCCAGGCACACACGGAGAGGAGGTGACAGGAGGGCGTACGCGTGACGCGCGGCGGCCGCCACGCCCCTGTGGGCGGGGTATAGGCGGGGGACGCGTGCCAGGCAAACGCCCACACTGTGTGATGAGTCAGGAGAGATGACGCGCTGATGACGTGCAAGCGCATGCGCGTTGCACAATACCCAATCCACGCTCCAGTATATGGAGCGTGGATGGGCGGCGTGGAACGGGCGCATGCGCCGTGCGATGGGATAAGTGATGACAGCGTTATCCGAAGTAACTCTTTGTGGTTGAGAGATCCTAGGTGAGACAGATAGACAGCTGTGGAGCATGCTGGAGCGAAGACGGCCAGAGTGCATGCTATAAGACTTGTGGAGGGTGTTCTAGGATATCTAAAAAAGAAGGGATAAAATATGCAATTAAAACCCAAAAGTAAAGTCACATACATGGGATTACATAAGTGATAAGATAAATAAGTGCTAACATCTTTATCTCAAATGACATTATGAACTAGTGAAATATAAACTAATGAGATATGAAGCACATGATAATAGTACCAAAACATGATACAGTATGTCATGGAGGAGACAATCGATACAAATAACAGGAAAATGTGATAATATGAAATGTAAAATACAGAGCTGTAGAGGATATAAGGACAAGCGAATACCGTAACATCAAGGATAGGTATCATGGATACGTAAAGGACTCCTATAGAACCTCATAAAACAATGAAAATAGAAATATTAGCAGACAATTTCATATTCCCTGTTGAGCCCCATGGGCTCCAGGGTTTTGAGTGTGTGGATCCAGAAGGCTTCTCGTAGTTTAAGCCTCTGGATCCGGCTGCCACCTCTGCGAATGGGGGGGACATGTTCGATCACCTGATACCGCAACTGGGCTATGGAATGGTTATGTGAAATAAAATGAAAGGGGATAGGTAGTAAGGTTTGTTTACAGCGAATTGTGGATTTATGCTTGCTTATTCGGTCTCGGATATGTTGGGTCGTCTCCCCAACATATCCGAGACCGCAGGGGCACTTGATGAGATAAACGACATACGAAGAGTCGCATGTAAAAAGACCCTTAATGGGAAATTGCTGACCGGTATGAGGATGGGTGAAAGTATGCCCCTTAGTCACATTAGAGCATTGTGTACAGCCTAGACAGGGAAAGGTTCCATTCCTCTGTGTGGTCAGGGTGGGCTGAAGGTGAAGGGGTTTAGAGGAACCGATGTCGGCTCTTACCAAATGGTCTCTTAGATTTTTAGATTTCTTATGACAGAAAAGTGGAGGATGACAGAATTCCGAAATAGATGGATATGACCGGGAGAGTAAAGGCCAGTGTTGGCGAATAATATTGCGAATGGGTATCTTGAAAGGATGATATGTTGACACAAAAGGAATCCTCGTGGGCATAGGGATTCTAGGAATGTTAGCGGTAGGTAACACCCTATGGTGGGATATATGCGGTGGATAGCCCCGTTCCTGAAATTTCAGGCTCATGTCAACATGACGAGTATTTCTAGTCTCCGGGTCGGATACAATGCGAGCGATCCTATGGTGTTGAGAAAGGGGTAGGGAATTCTTCATGTGTTTGGGATGACTGCTAGTGTAGTGTAAGAGGCTATTGCGGTCAGTGGGCTTGGTGTATAAGTCAGTAAGTATGTGACCATCTCTGTCCAGTGTTACAGTGGTGTCCAGGAAATTGATGGATCTGGGGTCATGATGTAATGTAAAGGTGAGGGTAGGGATACATCCATTCAGAGAGTCAAAAAATGCAAGAAGTTCAGGGAGCTCACCGTGCCAGATGACAAATACGTCGTCTATATAGCGTTTCCAAGTCAGTACGTGAGACTGGAATAATGGAGAGTTATAAACATGGCGATCCTCGAACCAAGCCATAAAAATGTTGGCATAGGGGGGTGCCACATTCGACCCCATCGCAGTACCTTTCCGCTGGATGTAGTATTGGTCGCCAAATAGAAAAAAATTGTGTTCCAATACAATGCGTAGGAGGTCTTGGCAAAAAGTATGTTGCTGCTCAGAAAAAGGGCTGTATCGTTCGAGGAACCAGTTAACTGCCTCTATACCTAGGTGGTGATCAATACTGGTATAGAGGCTGTTAACGTCCATAGTCACTAGTAGGCAATCGGTGGGTAATGTCCCGAGGGTATGCACATGAGATAAAAATTCTGTGGTGTCCCTGAGATATGAGGTGATGGAAGGAACTAGAGGGGACAGAATTTTGTCAAGGGTGATAGCCAGAGGGGAAAGGATGGAATCGGTGGATGCAACAATGGGTCGTCCAGGGGGGCGGGTCAAATTTTTGTGGATCTTGGGTAAGATATAAAAGACTGGTGTAATGGGGTTAGTCTTATGGAGATACTCGGCTAGCTTTTTGTCTATAGTGCCGATCTGAAGATGATAGTTGACTATGTTAGTGATGATGCTACATATGTTAGAAGTGGGATCTCGTGAAATCGGAGCGTAAGTATTGGTATCACTAAGCTGGCGAGTAATCTCAGAGAGATAGTAGGTTTTATCCAAGACCACTATGGCCCCGCCCTTATCCGCAGGTTTGACAATAATATGTGGATTATTCTTGAGACTAGAAATTGCACGTGTCTCATCAGGTGTGCAGTTGTGTTTAAGGCGAAATGTACCTCTATGTATACTGTCCACGAGATGATTGATATCGTTAGAAACCAAAGAAATATATGTCTCCACTGGATGATGATTTTTGGGGTGGAGAAAAAGTACTGGGAATACGTAGACCCAAACCCTTCAAATGAAATGTGTCTGAGGACACAGGACTGCTAGTGTCCATGGAACTAGGTTGTAGATTATCAAAATGCACCTTGAGACGGAGGTTCCTGAAGAATCTCCTAGTCTCTTGGTCTAAGGTAAAGGAATCGAAGGGTGGAGTGGGACAGAACGATAAGCCCTTCTGGAGGACTGATGACTCGGTGGGGGGACAGGGTGTATGAAGAAATGTTGAAGACCAAATTGGTCTTACCTGTGAGCGTGTCGTCACTGTTCTTGGGGACGAATTCCCTTGCTCCGCCGCGTTTTCCTTTTTGCGGTCGTCGCTGACCTAAAAAAAGAGAAGAGTGAGCTTGATTTTGCTCGCTGTCCGAGCTGTTGGACGAGGTGTAATGTCCAGGGTAGGGGTGAGCGTCTTGGATAGGTGGATAAACGCCATGTGTACACTTGGTTCTTAGCGTAATCTTGTTGGTCTCGCTGGAATTTTCTCTCGTTTGCGTATTTGCAGGTTTTTACGAAATTCGAGAATCGTGGATTCGGTTTTAGTTTTGATGGACGAAAACTCTGTGGATGAAAGGGTGTTCTGTAATTGTTGCTCAATAGAGGTAATGTTGGCACCAATGTCCGTAATCTCCTTCTCCAAGAATTCTATGGTTAGTAATATAAGGTCCATGGAGCATTTGTTAAGAATGCTCTCATATTTATCGCAGTAAGAGGTATTGTCCGAAAAAAGGGTCGGTCGTAGGGGGATGCGAAGTCCACGCGGAATCCTCTTCGCCCTATGATACTCTGCTAGAGTGATATAATGCAGTTCCAAGGCGGTGTGTCGGCGTAACTCCTTCTCGTAATCCTTGTTTCGAATCTCCTCAGTTGGAGTCATAAGAAATTGATTGGATACATGCACTTTAGATAGTATAGCGGAAGTATCATCGTCATTATATGAGAACGTAGAAAACGACATATCCAAAAAAATAATGGAAAAGCAGGAGCAACAACCAAAAATCGATAATAGCACAATGAAGAATAAGTTGTGCTCACTGCAATGACCTGGTGCTCGGGAAAAAAAATAAGTCAATCAAGAAGGGTAATCCCGGCACACAGCATATGAAAAAATGGTAAGTCCAGGTATGGTATGCTTGAACAAAATTTCTTTATTTTTCAACAATTATTGTACTGCCCGCCCAACGTTTTGGCTCACGCAGGAGCCTTCATCAGGGGTCAAGAGCACTAAGAAAAAGAGATATGGTATACAAAGAAAAACAAACAGAAACAGTGTTTACAAAATGCATCATGACATTACATCAAACAAGTAATAAGGTAAGTAACCTATTGGGGACTATGCAAAAAAAGGGGGGAAACCATTGTCGTAGTGTGAGGGGTAACCTAAAGGGATCTAACCGCTAGAAAAGGAGAAATCCTATGAGTATGAAGGGTGAAAGGAGGAAGAGAACAATGCAAAGGAAAAAAGAGATATAGTGAGAAGGAGAGGGAAACAGGGAAAAGAGCGAAGCTGAAAAGTATGCAATAGTCAAGAAGTAAAGGAAAAAATGGGAAACATACCCGTGAAAATGGTTATAATGGTTATAATGAAGAATCATGTAGGTACAGCAGGACCTATGAGCAAGAGGAAAATGTAAGGAAAAAAAGGGGAGGAAAAAAAGGAGATGCATAAGATGTCACCAAGTGTAATTAAGGTGGTAAAAGTAGTAGGACCATGTTTGACTTACTTAGTAAAGTCAGCAGATGGATTAGTCCAACAGGAGGAATTGGTTGCTACCGATAAGGTAGGCAAGGAAAACCCTGATATGAGGACATATAATTAGTATAGGTGGAGAAAGAGTTAAAGGGACAACAGGGAAAAAAAAAGGGGGGAGGGGGGGGGGGGGGAAAACAAGAGGGGGTTGTATATAACGATACATACCAAAAAGGGAGGGTGAGGTAGGCATATAATGAGAAGGGGCTCACACTGTAGTATAGGATATAAGGTGAATGCTGTCAAAGGAGAACAGTATCAGTAAAAAGTGTATATAATGAAAAAAGTAGAATATAGGGAAGGGGATACATACCAAAGGGACATAGTCATATGTGTGCTGCGATTATCAATCATATGCAATATGACAAATGGATGGGCAATATGACATCCGTGATACTAGGGAAAGAAAAGGAGATCATGACTATCAAGGTATGTAAAAGGCAAAAAAGGAGGAGGCAAGGAAAGGATAAGAACATACCTAGGGGCCTCTGGATAAGGGTGAGAGCACCAAGAAAAGGCCTGTAAAGTATCAGGGAGTAAAGTAAGTCACATGAAAAAAGAAACCGAAGTAGAGCAAAGTAAAGCATCATAGCAAAAAGGTCTTACCTAGAGTGGCATGGTAGTGTAATAACTACGTGGTGGGAGCCCAGGGACTGTGTAGGAAGTGAGCCTCTATATACAGGCACTTGAATCTCCATTGGTGGAGTGTGAGTCACCGCTATCAGGTGTGGAGGGGAGTCCTGAGTGCGTGCAAGACACGCAGCCGACGCCCACCAGTGGGCGGGGGTAAAGGCGGTCGGTGCGTGCTGATGCCCCCATACAGGAGTAGCAGTGTGGATGTGTAGGCGTGTGCGTGACGCG
This sequence comes from Anomaloglossus baeobatrachus, assembly GCF_048569485.1. Classification (NCBI taxonomy): domain Eukaryota; kingdom Metazoa; phylum Chordata; class Amphibia; order Anura; family Aromobatidae; genus Anomaloglossus; species Anomaloglossus baeobatrachus. The sequence goes on along the minus strand of NC_134354.1, from coordinate 393,389,879 downwards.
CGGCCCCCGCCATGCCCACCGTGGGCGGGACATCGGCGGGCGGCTCGCGCCAGGCCCCCCCCCCTCCCCCCTTTTTTTTCCCTGTTGTCCCTTTAACTCTTTCTCCACCTATACTAATTATATGTCCTCATATCAGGGTTTTCCTTGCCTACCTTATCGGTAGCAACCAATTCCTCCTGTTGGACTAACCCATCTGCTGACTTTACTAAGTAAGTCAAACATGGTCCTACTACTTTTACCACCTTAATTACACTTGGTGACATCTTATGCATCTCCTTTTTTTCCTCCCCTTTTTTTCCTTACATTTTCCTCTTGCTCATAGGTCCCTGCTGTACCTACATGATTCTTCATTATAACCATTATAACCATTTTCACGGGTATGTTTCCCATTTTTTCCTTTACTTCTTGACTATTGCATACTTTTCAGCTTCGCTCTTTTCCCTGTTTCCCTCTCCTTCTCACTATATCTCTTTTTTCCTTTGCATTGTTCTCTTCCTCCTTTCACCCTTCATACTCATAGGATTTCTCCTTTTCTAGCGGTTAGATCCCTTTAGGTTACCCCTCACACTACGACAATGGTTTCCCCCTCTTTTGCATAGTCCCCAATAGGTTACTTACCTTATTACTTGTTTGATGTAATGTTATGATGCATTTTGTAAACACTGTTTCTGTTTGTTTTTCTTTGTATACCATATCTCTTTTTCTTAGTGCTCTTGACCCCTGATGAAGGCTCCTGCGTGAGCCAAAACGTTGGGCGGGCAGTACAATAATTGTTGAAAAATAAAGAAATTTTGTTCAAGCATACCATACCTGGACTTACCATTTTTTCATATGCTGTGTGCCGGGATTACCCTTCTTGATTGACTTATTTTTTTCCCGAGCACCAGGTCATTGCAGTGAGCACAACTTATTCTTCATTGCTATTATCGATTTTTGGTTGTTGCTCCTGCTTTTCCATTACTTTTCTGGATATGTCGTTTTCTACGTTCTCATATAATGACGATGATACTTCCGCTATACTATCTAAAGTGCATGTATCCAATCAATTTCTTATGACTCCAACTGAGGAGATTCGAAACAAGGATTACGAGAAGGAGTTACGCCGACACACCGCCTTGGAACTGCATTATATCACTCTAGCAGAGTATCATAGGGCGAAGAGGATTCCGCGTGGACTTCGCATCCCCCTACGACCGACCCTTTTTTCGGACAATACCTCTTACTGCGATAAATATGAGAGCATTCTAAACAAATGCTCCATGGACCTTATATTACTAACCATAGAATTCTTGGAGAAGGAGATTACGGACATTGGTGCCAACATTACCTCTATTGAGCAACAATTACAGAACACCCTTTCATCCACAGAGTTTTCGTCCATCAAAAACTAAAACCGAATCCACGATTCTCGAATTTCGTAAAAACCTGCAAATACGCAAACGAGAGAAATTCCAGCGAGACCAACAAGATTACGCTAAGAACCAAGTGTACACATGGCGTTCATCCACCTATCCAAGACGCTCACCCTACCCTGGACATTACACCTCGTCCAACAGCTCGGACAGCGAGCAAAATCAAGCTCACTCTTCTCTTTTTTTAGGTCAGCGACGACCGCAAAAAGGAAAACGCGGCGGAGCAAGGGAATTCGTCCCAAGAACAGTGACGACACGCTCACAGGTAAGACCAATTTGGTCTTCAACATTTCTTCATACACCCTGTCCCCCACCGAGTCATCAGTCCTCCAGAAGGGCTTATCGTTCTGTCCCACTCCACCCTTCGATTCCTTTACCTTAGACCAAGAGACTAGGAGATTCTTCAGGAACCTCCGTCTCAAGGTGCATTTTGATAATCTACAACCTAGTTCCATGGACACTAGCAGTCCTGTGTCCTCAGACACATTTCATTTGAAGGGTTTGGGTCTACGTATTCCCAGTACTTTTTCTCCACCCAAAAATCATCATCCAGTGGAGACATATATTTCTTTGGTTTCTAACGATATCAA